>NC_041390.1:36034709-36124181 GCF_002162155.2 Triticum dicoccoides | reverse complement strand
CCTCCTTGTCCAATTCGGACTTGGGGGGGGGGGGGACGCGCGGCAGCCCCTAGGCCTCCTCTCCTCTTCCTCCACTAGGCCCATTAAGGCCCATTAGGTTACCGGGGGGGTTCCGGTAACCTCCCGGTACTCCGGTAAAATGCCGATTTCACCCGGAACACTTCCGATGTCAAAACATAGGCTTCCAATATATCAATTTTTATGTCTCGAACATTTCAAGAATCCTCGTCATGTCCGTGATCTCATCCGGGACTCCGAACTCCTTCGGTACATCAAAACTTATAAACTCATAATATAACTATCATCGAAACCTTAAGCATGCGGACCCTACGGGTTCGAGAACAATGTAGACATGACCGAGACATGTCTCCGGTCAATAACCAATAGCGGAACCTGGATTCTCATATTGGCTCCCACATATTCTACGAAGATCTTTATCGGTCAGACCGCATAACAACATATGGTGTTCCCTTTGTCATCGGTATGTTACTTGCTCGAGATTCGATCGTCGGTATCTTAATACCTAGTTCAATCTCGTTACCGGCAAGTCTCTTTACTCATTCCGTAATACATCATCTCACAACTAACTAATTAGTTGCAATGCTTGCAAGTCTTATGTGATGTGCTTTACCGAGAGGGCCCAGAGATACCTCTTCGACAATCGGAGTGACAAATCCTAATCTCGAAATACGCCAACCCAACATGTACCTTTGGAGACACCTGTAGAGCTCCTTTATAATCACCCAGTTACGTTGTGACGTTTGGTAGCACACAAAGTGTTCCTCCGGCAAACAGGAGTTGCATAATCTCATAGTCATAGGAACATGTATAAGTCATGAAGAAAGCAATAGCAACATACTAAACGATCGGGTGCTAAGCTAATGGAATGGGTCATGTCAATCACATCATTATTCTAATGATGTGATCCCGTTAATCAAATAACAACTCTTTTGTTCATGGTTAGGAAACATAACCATCTTCGATTAACGAGCTAGTCAGGTAGAGGCATACTAGTGACACTGTGTTTGTCTATGTATTCACACATGTATTATGTTTCCGGTTAATACAATTCTAGCATGAATAATAAACATTTATCATGATATAAGGAAATAAATAATAACTTTATTATTGCCTCTAGGGCATATTTCCTTCAGTCCCCCACTTGCACTAGAGTCAATAATCTAGTTCACATCGCCATGTGATTCAACACTAAAAGTTCACATCACCATGTGATTAACACCCATAGTTCACATTGTCATGTGACCTATACCCAAAGGGTTTACTAGAGTCAGTAATCTAGTTCACATCATTTATGTGATTAACACCCAAAGAGTACTAAGGTGTGATCATGTTTTGCTTGTGATAATTTTAGTCAACGGGTCTGTCACATATAGATCCGTAAGTATTTTGCGAATTCTATGTCTAAAATGCTCTGCGCGGATCTACTCTAGCTAATTGCTCCCACTTTCAATATGTATCTAGATCGAGACTTAGAGTCATCCAGATCTGTGTCAAAACTTGCATCGATGTAACTTTTTACGACGAACCTTTTGTCACCTCCATAATTGAGAAATATTTCCTTATTCCGATAATTTTGACCGCTGTCCGGTGATCTACTCTTAGATCACTATTGTATTTCCTTGCTTAACACAGTGTAGGGTATACAATAGATCTGGTACACAGCATGGCATACTTTATAGAACCTATGGCTGAGGCATAGGGAATGACTTTCATTCTTTTTCTATCTTTTGTCGTGGTCGGGCTTTGAGTCTTACTCAATTTCACACCTTGTAACACAGCCAAGAACTCTTTCTTTGACTGTTCCATTTTTTAACTGCTTCAAAAATATTGTCAAGGTATGTACTCATTGAAAAAACTTATCAAGCGTCTTGATCTATCTCTATAGATCTTGATGCTTAATATGTAAGCAGCTTCATCGAGGTCTTTCTTTTGAAAAACTTCTTTAAAAATACTCCTTTATGCTTTGCAGAATAATTCTACATTATTTCCGATCAACAATATGTCATTCACATATACTTATCAGAAATGCTATAGTGCTCCCACTCACTTTCTTGTAAATACAGGCTTCACCGCAAGTCTGTATAAAACTATATGCTTTGATCATCTCATCAAAGCGCATATTCCAACTCCGAGATGCTTGCACCAGTCCATAGATGGATCGCTGGAGCTTGCACATTTTGTTAGCACCTTTAGGATTGACAAAACCTTCTGGTTGTATCATATACAACTCTTCTTTAATAAATTCGTTAAGGAATGCAGTTTTGTTTATTCATTTGCCGGATTTCATAAAATGTGGCAATTGCTAACATGATTCGGACAGACTTAAGCATAGATACGTGTGAGAAACTCTCATCTTAGTCAACACCTTGAAATTGTCGAAAACCTTTTTGTGATAATTCTAGATTTGTAGATAGTAACACTACTATCAGCGTCCGTCTTACTCTTGAAGATCCATTTAATCTCAATGGCTCGCTGATCATTGGGCAAGTCAATCAAAGTCCATACTTTGTTCTCATACATGGATCTCATCTCAGATTTCATGGCCTCAAGCCATTTCGCGGAATCTGGGCTCATCATCGCTTCCTCATAGTTCGTAGGCTCGTCATGGTCAAGTAACATAACATCCAGAACAGGATTACCGTACCACTCTGGTGTGGATCTCACTCTGGTTTACCTACAAGGTTTTGGTAGTAACTTGATATGAAGTTACATGATCATCATCATTAGCTTCCTCACTAATCGGTCTAGTAGTCACAGGAACAGATTTCTGTGATGAACTACTTTCCAATAAGGGAGCAGGTACAGTTACCTCATCAAGTTCTACTTTCTTCCCACTCACTTCTTTCGAGAGAAAATCCTTCTCTAGAAAGGATCCATTCTCAGCAATGAATAACTTGCCTTTGGATCTGTTATAGAAGGTGTACCCAACAGTCTCCTTTTGGGTATCCTATGAAGACACACTTCTCCGATTTGGGTTTGAGCTTATCAGGTTGAATATTTTTCACATAAGCATTGCAACCTCAAACTTTAAGAAACGACAGCTAAGATTTCTTGCCAAACCATAGTTCATACGGTGTCGTCTCAACAGATTTAGATGGTGCCCTATTTAACGTGAATGTAGTTGTCTCTAATGCATAACCTCAAAACTATAGTGGTAATTGGTAAGATACATCATAGATGGCACCATATCTAATAAAGCACGGTTACGACGTTCGGACACACCATTACACTGTGGTGTTCCAGGTGGCACGAATTTGTGAAACTATTCCACATAGTTTTAATTGAAGACCAAACTCGTAACTCAAATATTTGTCTCTGTGATCAGATCGTAGAAACCATATTTTTCTTTTTACGATGATTTTCCACTTCACTCTGAAATTCTTTGAACTTTTTCAAATGTTTCAGACTTATGTTTCATCAAGTAGATATACCCATATCTGCTCAAATCATATGTGAAGGTCAGAAAATAACGATACCCGCCACGAGCTTCAACACTCATTGGATCGCATACATCAGTATGTATTATTTCCAATAAGTCTGTTGCTCGCTCCATTGTTCCGGAGAATGGAGTCTTTATTCATCTTGCCCATAAGGCATGGTTCGCAAGCACCAAGTGATTCATAATCAAGTGATTCCAAAATCCCATCAGCATGGAGTTTCTTCATGCGCTTTACACCAATATGACCTAAACGGCAGTGCCACAAATAAGTTGCACTATCATTATTAACTTTGCATCTTTTGGTTTCAATATTATGAATATGTGTATCACTATGATCGAGATCCAATGAACTATTTTCATTGGGTGTGTAACCATATAAGGTTTTATTCATGTAAACAGAACAACAATTTATTCTCTTACTTAAATGAATAACCGTATTACAATAAACATGATCAAATCATATTCATGCTCAACGCAAACACCAAATAACACTTATTTAGGTTCAATACTAATCCCAAAAGTATAGGGAGTGTGCGATGATGATCATATAATCTTGGAACCACTTCCAATACACATCGTCACTTCACCCTTAACTAGTCTATGTTCATTCTGCAACTCCCGTTTCGAGTTACTACTCTTAGCAACTGAACCAGTATCAAATACCGAGGGGTTGCTATGAATACTAGTAAAATACACATCAATAATCTGTATATCAAATATACCTTTGTTCACTTTACCATCCTTCTTATCCGCCAAATACTTGGGGCAGTTCCGCTTCCAGTGACCAGTCCCTTTGCAGTAGAAGTAATTAGTCTCAGGCTTAGGACCAGACTTGGGCTTTTTCACTTGAGCAGCAACTTGCTTGCCGTTCTTCTTGAAGTTCCCCTTCTTCCCTTTGCCCTTTTCTTGAAACTAGTGGTCTTGTCTACCATCAACACTTGATATTTTTCTTGATTTCCACCTTTCGTCGATTTCAACATTACTAAGAGCTTGGGAATCGTTTCCGTTATCCCTTGCATATCATAGTTCATCACGAAGTTCTACTAACTTGGTGATGGTGACTAGAGAATTCTGTCAATCACTATTTTATCTGGAAGATTAACTCCCACTTGATTCAAGCGATTGTAGTACCCAGACAATCTGAGCACATGCTCACTGCTTGAGCTATTCTCCTCCATCTTTTAGCTATAGAACTTGTTGGAGACTTCATATCTCTCAACTCGGGTATTTTCTTGAAATATTAACTTCAACTCCTGGAACATCTCATATGGTCCATGACATTCAAAATGTCTTTGAAGTCCCTATTCTTAGCCGTTTAAGCATGGTGCACTAAACTATCAAGTAGTCATCATATTGAGCTAGCCAAATGTTCATAACATCTGCATCTGCCCCTGTAATAGGTTTGTCACCTAGCGGTGCATCAAAGACATAATTCTTCTGTGCAGCAATGAGGATAAACCTCAGATCACGGATCCAATCCGCATCATTGCTACTAACATCTTTCAATTTAGTTTTCTCTAGGAACATATCAAAAATAAAACAGGGGAGCTAAACGCGAGCTATTGATCTACAACATAGATATGCTAATACTACCAGGACTAAGTTCATGATAAATTTAAGTTCAATTAATCATATTACTAAAGAACTCCCACTTAGATAGACATCCCTCTAATCCTCTAAGTGATCACGTGATCCAAATCAACTAAACCATGTTTGATCATCACATGAGATGGAGTAGTTTCATTGGTGAACATCACTATGTTGATCATATCTACTATATGATTCACGCTTGACCTTTCGGTCTCCGTGTTCCGAGGCCATATCTAGATATGCTTGGCTCGTCAAGTATAACCTGAGTATTCCGCGTGTGCAACTGTTTTGCACCCGTTGTATTTGAACGTAGAGCCTATCACACCTGATCATCACGTGGTGTCTCAACACGAAGAACTTTCGCAACGGTGCATACTCAGGGAGAACACTTCTTGATAATTAGTGAGAGATCATCTTAAAATGCTACCGTCAATCAAAGCAAGATAAGATGCATAAAAGATAAACATCACATGCAATCAATATAAGTGATATGATATGGCCATCATCATCTTGTGCTTGTGATCTCCATCTTCGAAGCACCGTCATGATCACCATCGTCACCGGCGCGACACTTTGATCATCATCGTAGCATCGTTGTCGTCTCGCCAATCTTATGCTTCCACGACTATCGCTACCGCTTAGTGATAAAGTAAAGCATTACAGCGCAATTGCATTGCATATAATAAAGCGACAACCATATGGCTCCTGCCAGTTGCCGATAACTTGGTTACAAAACATGATCATCTCATACAATAAAATTTAGCATCATGTCTTGACCATATCACATCACAACATGCCCTGCAAAAACAAGTTAGACGTCCTCTACTTTGTTGTTGCAAGTTTTACGTGGCTGCTACGGGCTTCGGTACATCAAAACTTATAAACTCATAATATAACTATCATTGAAACCTTAAGCGTGCGGACCCTACGGGTTCGAGAACAATGTAGACATGACCGAGACATGTCTCCGGTCAATAACCAATAGCGGAACCTGGATGCTCATATTGGCTCCCACATATTCTACGAAGATGTTTATCGGTCAGACCGCATAACAACATACGGTGTTCCCTTTGTCATCGGTATGTTACTTGCCTGAGATTCGATCGTCGGTATCTTAATACCTAGTTCAATCTCGTTACCGGAAAGTCTCTTTACTCGTTCCGTAATACATCATCTCACAACTAACTCATTAGTTGCAATGCTTGCAAGGCTTATGTGATGTGCTTTACCGAGAGGGCCCAGAGATACCTCTTCGACAATCGGAGTGACAAATCCTAATCTCGAAATACGCCAACCCAACATGTACCTTTGGAGACACCTGTAGAGCTCCTTTATAATCACCCAGTTACGTTGTGATGTTTGGTAGCACACAAAGTGTTCCTCCGGCAAACGGGAGTTGCATAATCTCATAGTCATAGGAACATGTATAAGTCATGAAGAAAGCAATAGCAACATACTAAACGATCGGGTGCTAAGCTAATGGAATGGGTCATGTCAATCACATCATTCTTCTAATGATGTGATCCCGTTAATCAAATAACAACTCTTTTGTTCATGGTTAGGAAACATAACCATCTTCGATTAATGAGCTAGTCAAGTAGAGGCATACTAGTGACACTCTGTTTGTCTATGTATTCACACATGTATTATGTTTCCGGTTAATACAATTCTAGCATGAATAACAAACATTTATCATGATATAAGGAAATAAATAATAACTTTATTATTGCCTCTAGGGCATATTTCCTTCAGTGCCGGTGAAGAAGACCAAGAAGAAGGCCGCGGGGACCCGCAAGGGTCTTCGGCGCAAGGTTGTATCGGACTCATTGTTTGATGACTCCAACGCGCACTCCTCCCACGAAGACGAGGAGGATGAAGAGGAAAGTTCTCCCCCCCAGCCGGGGGAGACAAGAAAAGGAAGGCCGACCCAACCGGGGAGGCCGAAGGGTCCAAGAAGGGAAGGACCCTCCATCCGGGCTGCTCCACTACGGCCGCCCACAGCGACGACGAGTGGTTCCCAAGGGACAAGCCCCTGGCGAAGTCGTAAGTATCCGGATACCATAGTAATTGGTATGTTTTGTTGCACTGCTTCTGCTTATGCCGAATATGATTATGCAGCCCGTCCCGAGCCCGTACCGAAGTATCTTCGTCGGACGGTTCTTTGGACTCGTCGGATATGAATAGCGATTCACTCCTGACCGCCTCCACTCCTTGCCCTACGGACAACGTCGAAGTGTTGTTTCAACAGGCACCGGGCCAAGGGGAGGTAGTCCTAGGGGTGCCTCGAGGCGACCTTCCGGACCCTCGGCGCAAAGGGAGCAAAATCCCCACGGGCTCCAAGTTCGGCCCCCAGCCGAACACTGCGCTGGAACCTTTGATGGTTCCGGACTCCGGCAGGCGACCCCTCGTTAAGAGGGGCAAGCCGCCCATGCCGGTGGCCTCTGTCCAGCCAGAGGCACCGGACAACTTGCTGGAAGCGCTTCGCGGCGCTTCCATCGACGAAGAGCACCACACTATCATGAGTGCGGTGATCGAGAAAATTCAGTCCACCAAGAACGGACTGACCGAAGCTTGCGCCAGCCTCCTAACATGCTTTGAGGTAAGCAATGAAGATATAGGAAAATATGCCCGCATGGATACTAGCCCCTGATGCTCTGTTCGGCGTTCGGAAAGAAAGGCTGAATAGACGATCAAATGATAACTCAGGAGTCTAATCAGAAAAATGTCTATGTGTATGTGCAGGCTTCACTACTGGCCGCTGCCGCACGTACTGCGGAGGTCTCTGCGCCGAAGCAGGACCTGGAGCGGTCCGAGGATGAGCTCGGCCTTACCAAGAGGCAGCTCGAGGAAAGCAAAGGTAAGCAATACCATTGTCTATATATTTAAAAAGAAGTTCAGGTGTAAAGTAATAGGATCATCATGGATTTGCTAGGGGCCACGACCGAAGTGGCAACCCTGAGGAAGGCGCTGTCCGAGGCCGAAGACAAAGCGGCCAAGGAGCGCATTGAACGGGAGAAGCAAGAAGCTCGAGTAGGCGAGGTGTAACAAGTGTTGAGGAACGTAGTAATTTCAAAAAATTTCCTACGCGCACACAGGATCATGTGATGCATAGCAACGAGAGGAGAGTGTTGTCTACGTACCCAACGCAGACCGACTGCGGAAGCAATGACACGACGTAGAGGAAGTAGTCGTACGTCTTCACGATCCAACCGATCAAGCACCGAAACTACGGCACCTCCGAGTTCGAGCACACGTTCAGCTCGATGACGATCCCCGGACTCCGATCCAGCAAAGTGTCGGGGAAGAGTTTCGTCAGCACGACGGCGTGGTGACGATCTTGATGAACTACAGCAGCAGGGCTTCGCCTAAACTCCACTACAGTATTATCGAGGAATATGGTGGCAGGGGGCACCGCACACGGCTAAGGAATCGATCACGTGGATCAACTTGTGTCAACTTGTGTGTTTAGAGGTGCCCCTGCCTCCGTATATAAAGGAGGAGAGGAGGGGAGGCTGGCCGGCCAAGGGGGGGAGGCGCAGGAGAGTCCTACTCCCTCTGGGAGTAGGATTCCCCCTCCAATCCTAGTCCAACTAGGATTCCTCGGAGGGGAAAAGAGGAGGAGGGGGCCGGCCACCTCTCCTAGTCCTAATAGGACTAGGGGAAGGGGGTGGCGTGCAGCCCATCTAGGGCAGCCCCTTCTCTTTTCCACTAAGGCCCACTATGGCCCAAATAGCTCCCGGGGGGTTCCGGTAACCCTCTCGGTATTCCGGTAAAATCCCGATTTCACCCGGAACACTTCCGATATCCAAATATAGGCTTCCAATATATCAATCTTTACGTCTTGACCATTTCGAGACTCCTCGTCATGTCCGTGATCACATCCGGGACTCCGAACAACCTTCGGTACATCAAAATGCATAAACTCATAATATAACTGTCATCGTAACCTTAAGCGTGCGGACCCTACGGGTTCGAGAACAATGTAGACATGACCGAGACACGTCTCCGGTCAATAACCAATAGCGGGACCTGGATGCCCATATTGGCTCCTACATATTCTACGAAGATCTTTATCGGTCAGACCGCATAACAACATACGTTGTTCCCTTTGTCATCGGTATGTTACTTGCCCGAGATTCGATCGTCGGTATCTTAATACCTAGTTCAATCTCGTTACCGGCAAGTCTCTTTACTCGTTCCATAATACATCATCTCACAACTAACTCATTAGTTGCAATGCTTGCAAGGCTTATGTGATGTGCATTACCGAGAGGGCCCAGAGATACCTCTCCGACAATCGGAGTGACAAATCCTAATCTCGAAATACGCCAACCCAACATGTACCTTTGGAGACACCTGTAGAGCTCCTTTATAATCACCCAGTTACATTGTGACGTTTGGTAGCACACAAAGTGTTCCTCCGGCAAACGGGAGTTGCATAATCTCATAGTCATAGGAACATGTATAAGTCATGAAGAAAGCAATAGCAACATACTAAACGATCGGGTGCTAAGCTAATGGAATGGGTCATGTCAATCACATCATTCTTCTAATGATGTGATCCCGTTAATCAAATAACAACTCTTTTGTTCATGGTTAGGAAACATAACCATCTTCGATTAATGAGCTAGTCAAGTAGAGGCATACTAGTGACACTCTGTTTGTCTATGTATTCACACATGTATTATGTTTCCGGTTAATACAATTCTAGCATGAATAACAAACATTTATCATGATATAAGGAAATAAATAATAACTTTATTATTGCCTCTAGGGCATATTTCCTTCAGTGCCGGTGAAGAAGACCAAGAAGAAGGCCGCGGGGACCCGCAAGGGTCTTCGGCGCAAGGTTGTATCGGACTCATTGTTTGATGACTCCAACGCGCACTCCTCCCACGAAGACGAGGAGGATGAAGAGGAAAGTTCTCCCCCCCAGCCGGGGGAGACAAGAAAAGGAAGGCCGACCCAACCGGGGAGGCCGAAGGGTCCAAGAAGGGAAGGACCCTCCATCCGGGCTGCTCCACTACGGCCGCCCACAGCGACGACGAGTGGTTCCCAAGGGACAAGCCCCTGGCGAAGTCGTAAGTATCCGGATACCATAGTAATTGGTATGTTTTGTTGCACTGCTTCTGCTTATGCCGAATATGATTATGCAGCCCGTCCCGAGCCCGTACCGAAGTATCTTCGTCGGACGGTTCTTTGGACTCGTCGGATATGAATAGCGATTCACTCCTGACCGCATCCACTCCTTGCCCTACGGACAACGTCGAAGTGTTGTTTCAACAGGCACCGGGCCAAGGGGAGGTAGTCCTAGGGGTGCCTCGAGGCGACCTTCCGGACCCTCGGCGCAAAGGGAGCAAAATCCCCACGGGCTCCAAGTTCGGCCCCCAGCCGAACACTGCGCTGGAACCTTTGATGGTTCCGGACTCCGGCAGGCGACCCCTCATTAAGAGGGGCAAGCCGCCCATGCCGGTGGCCTCTGTCCAGCCAGAGGCACCGGACAACTTGCTGGAAGCGCTTCGCGGCGCTTCCATCGACGAAGAGCACCACACTATCATGAGTGCGGTGATCGAGAAAATTCAGTCCGCCAAGAACGGACTGACCGAAGCTTGCGCCAGCCTCCTAACATGCTTTGAGGTAAGCAATGAAGATATAGGAAAATATGCCCGCATGGATACTAGCCCCTGATGCTCTGTTCGGTGTTCGGAAAGAAAGGCTGAATAGACGATCAAATGATAACTCAGGAGTCTAATCAGAAAAATGTCTATGTGTATGTGCAGGCTTCACTACTGGCCGCTGCCGCACGTACTGCGGAGGTCTCTGCGCCGAAGCAGGACCTGGAGCGGTCCGAGGATGAGCTCGGCCTTACCAAGAGGCAGCTCGAGGAAAGCAAAGGTAAGCAATACCATTGTCTATATATTTAAAAAGAAGTTCAGGTGTAAAGTAATAGGATCATCATGGATTTGCTAGGGGCCATGACCGAAGTGGCAACCCTGAGGAAGGCGCTGTCCGAGGCCGAAGACAAAGCGGCCAAGGAGCGCATTGAACGGGAGAAGCAAGAAGCTCGAGTAGGCGAGGTGTAACAAGTGTTGAGGAACGTAGTAATTTCAAAAAATTTCCTACGCGCACACAGGATCATGTGATGCATAGCAACGAGAGGAGAGTGTTGTCTACGTACCCAACGCAGACCGACTGCGGAAGCAATGACACGACGTAGAGGAAGTAGTCGTACGTCTTCACGATCCAACCGATCAAGCACCGAAACTACGGCACCTCCGAGTTCGAGCACACGTTCAGCTCGATGACGATCCCCAGACTCCGATCCAGCAAAGTGTCGGGGAAGAGTTTCGTCAGCACGACGGCGTGGTGACGATCTTGATGAACTACAGCAGCAGGGCTTCGCCTAAACTCCGCTACAGTATTATCGAGGAATATGGTGGCAGGGGGCACCGCACACGGCTAAGGAATCGATCACGTGGATCAACTTGTGTCAACTTGTGTGTTTAGAGGTGCCCCTGCCTCTGTATATAAAGGAGGAGAGGAGGGGAGGCTGGCCGGCCAAGGGGGGGGGGAGGCGCAGGAGAGTCCTACTCCCTCTGGGAGTAGGATTCCCCCTCCAATCCTAGTCCAACTAGGATTCCTCGGAGGGGAAAAGAGGAGGAGGGGGCAGGCCACCTCTCCTAGTCCTAATAGGACTAGGGGAAGGGGGTGGCGCGCAGCCCATCTAGGGCAGCCCCTTCTCTTTTCCACTAAGGCCCACTATGGCCCAAATAGCTCCCGGGGGGTTCCGGTAACCCTCTCGGTATTCCGGTAAAATCCCGATTTCACCCGGAATACTTCCGATATCCAAATATAGGCTTCCAATATATCAATCTTTACGTCTCGACCATTTCGAGACTCCTCGTCATGTCCGTGATCACATCCGGGACTCCGAACAACCTTCGGTACATCAAAATGCATAAACTCATAACTGTCATCGTAACCTTAAGCGTGCGGACCCTACGGGTTCGAGAACAATGTAGACATGACCGAGACACGTCTCCGGTCAATAACCAATAGCGGGACCTGGATGCCCATATTGGCTCCTACATATTCTACGAAGATCTTTATCGGTCAGACCGCATAACAACATACGTTATTCCCTTTGTCATCGGTATGTTACTTGCCCGAGATTCGATCGTCGGTATCCAATACCTAGTTCAATCTCATTACCGGCAAGTCTCTTTACTCGTTCTGTAATACATCATCTCACAACTAACATATTAGTTGTAATGCTTGCAAGGCTTATGTGATGTGTATTACCGAGAGGGCCCAGAGATACCTCTCCGACAATCGGAGTGACAAATCCTAATCTCGAAATACGCCAACCCAACATCGACCATTGGAGACACCTGTAGTACTCCTTTATAATCACCCAGTTACGTTGTGACGTTTGGTAGTACCCAAAGTGTTCCTCCGGTAAACGGGAGTTGCATAATCTCATAGTCATAGGAACATGTATAAGTCATGAAGAAAGCAATAGCAACATACTAAACGATCGGGTGCTAAGCTAATGGAATGGGTCATGTCAATCAGATCATTCTAATAATGATGTGACCTCGTTAATCAAATAACAACTCATTGTTCATGGTTAGGAAACATAACCATCTTTGATTAACGAGCTAGTCAAGTAGAGGCATACTAGTGACACTCTGTTTGTCTATGTATTCACACATGTATTATGTTTCCGGTAAATACAATTCTAGCATGAATAATAAACATTTATCATGATTATAAGGAAATAAATAATAACTTTATTATTGCCTCTAGGGCATATTTCCTTCAGTCTCCCACTTGCACTAGAGTCAATAATCTAGATTACACTGTAATGAATCTAACACCCATGGAGCTTTGGTGCTGATCATGTTTTGCTCGTGGAAGAGGCTTAGTCAACGGGTCTGCAACATTCAGATCCGTATGTATCTTGCAAATCTCTATGTCTCCCACCTGGACTAGATCCCGGATGGAGTTGAAGCGTCTCTTGATGTGTTTGGTCCTTTTGTGAAATCTGGATTCCTTTGCCAAGGCAATTGCACCAGTATTGTCACAAAAGATTTTTATTGGACCCGATGTACTAGGTATGACACCTAGATCGGATATGAACTCCTTCATCCAGACTCCTTCATTTGCTGCTTCCGAAGCAGCTATGTATTCCGCTTCACATGTAGATCCCGCTACGACGCTTTGTTTAGAACTGCACCAACTGACAGCTCCACCATTTAATGTAAACACGTATCCGGTTTGCGATTTAGAATCGTCCGGATCAGTGTCAAAGCTTGCATCAACGTAACCTTTTACGATGAGCTCTTTGTCACTTCCATATACGAGAAACATATCCTTAGTCCTTTTCAGGTATTTCAGGATGTTCTTGACCGCTGTCCAGTGATCCATTCCTGGATTACTTTGGTACCTCCCTGCTAAACTTATAGCAAGACACACATCAGGTCTGGTACACAGCATTGCATACATGATAGAGCCTATGGCTGATGCATAGGGAACATCTTTCATATTCTCTCTATCTTCTGCAGTGGTCGGGCATTGAGTCTTACTCAATTTCACACCTTGTAACACAGGCAAGAACCCTTTCTTCGCTTGATCCATTTTGAACTTCTTCAAAATTTTGTCAAGGTATGTGCTTTGTGAAAGTCCAATTAAGCGTCTTGATCTATCTCTATAGATCTTAATGCCTAATCTGTAAGCAGCTTCACCGAGGTCTTTCATTGAAAAACTTTTATTCAAGTATCCCTTTATGCTATCCAGAAATTCTATATCATTTCCAATCAGTAATATGTCATCCACATATAATATCAGAAATGCTACAGAGCTCCCACTCACTTTCTTGTAAATACAGGCTTCTCCGAAAGTCTGTATAAAACCAAATGCTTTGATCACACTATCAAAACGTTTATTCCAACTCCGAGAGGCTTGCACCAGTCCATAAATGGATCGCTGGAGCTTGCACACTTTGTTAGCTCCCTTTGGATCGACAAAACCTTCTGGTTGCATCATATACAACTCTTCTTCCAGAAATCCATTCAGGAATGCAGTTTTGACATCCATTTGCCAAATTTCATAATCATAAAATGCGGCAATTGCTAACATGATTCGAACGGACTTAAGCATCGCTACGGGTGAGAAGGTCTCATCGTAGTCAATTCCTTGAACTTGCCGAAAACCTTTTGCGACAAGTCGAGCTTTGTAGACAGTAACATTACCATCAGCGTCAGTCTTCTTCTTAAAAATCCATTTATTCTCAATTGCTTGCCGATCATCGGGCAAGTCAACCAAAGTCCATACTTTGTTCTCATACATGGATCCCATCTCAGATTTCATGGCTTCAAGCCACTTTACGGAATCTGGGCTCACCATCGCTTCTTCATAGTTCGTAGGTTCATCATGATCTAGTAGCATGACCTCCAGAACAGGATTACCGTACCACTCTGGTGCGGATCTTACTCTGGTTGATCTACGCGGTTCAGTAGTATCTTGATCTGAAGTTTCATGATTATTATCATTGGCTTCCTCACTAACTGGTGTAGGTGTCACCGAAACAGTTTTCTGTGATGAACTACTTTCCAGTAAGGGAGCAGGTACAGTTACCTCGTCAAGTTCTACTTTCCTCCCACTCACTTCTTTCGAGAGAAACTCCTTCTCTAGAAATGATCCATTCTTAGCAACGAATGTTTTGCCTTCGGATCTGTGATAGAAGGTGTACCCAACAGTTTCCTTTGGGTATCCTATGAAGACACATTTCTCCGATTTGGGTTCGAGCTTATCAGGTTGAAGCTTTTTCACATAAGCATCGCAGCCCCAAACTTTAAGAAACGACAACTTTGGTTTCTTGCCAAACCACAGTTCATAAGGCGTCGTCTCAACGGATTTTGATGGTGCCCTATTTAACGTGAATGCGGCCGTCTCTAAAGCATATCCCCAAAATGATAGCGGTAAATCAGTAAGAGACATCATAGATCGCACCATATCTAGTAAAGTACGATTACAACGTTCGGACACACCATTACGCTGTGGTGTTCCGGGTGGCGTGAGTTGCGAAACTATTCCACAGTTTTTCAAATGTACACCAAACTCGTAACTCAAATATTCTCCTCCACGATCAGATCGTAGAAACTTTATTTTCTTGTTACGATGATTTTCAACTTCACTCTGAAATTCTTTGAACTTTTCAAATGTTTCAGACTTATGTTTCATTAAGTAAATATACCCATATCTGCTTAAATCATCTGTGAAGGTGAGAAAATAACGATATCCGCCACGAGCCTCAATATTCATCGGGCCACATACATCGGTATGTATGATTTCCAACAAATCTGTTGCTCTCTCCATAGTACCGGAGGACGGTGTTTTAGTCATCTTGCCCAAGAGGCACGGTTCGCAAGTACCAAGTGATTCATAATCAAGTGGTTCCAAAAGTCCATCGGTATGGAGTTTCTTCATGCGCTTTATACCGATATGACCTAAATGACAGTGCCACAAATAAGTTGCACTTTCATTATCAACTCTGCATCTTTTGGCTTCAACATTATGAATATGTGTATTACTACTATCGAGATTCAATAAAAATAGACCACTCTTCAAGGGTGCATGACCATAAAAGATATTACTCATATAAATAGAACAACCATTATTCTCTGATTTAAATGAATAACCGTCTCGCATTAAACAAGATCCAGATATAATGTTCATGCTCAACGCTGGCACCAAATAACAATTACTTAGGTCTAATATTAATCCCGAAGGTAGATGTAGAGGTAGCGTGCCGACTGCGATCACATCGACTTTGGAACCGTTTCCCACGCGCATCGTCACCTCGTCCTTTGCCAGTGCCCGCTTATTCTGTAGTCCCTGTTTCGAGTTGCAAATATTAGCAACAGAACCAGTATCAAATACCCAGGTGCTACTGCGAGCTCTAGTAAGGTACACATCAATAACATGTATATCACATATACCTTTGTTCACCTTGCCATCCTTCTTATCCGCCAAATACTTGGGTCAGTTCCGCTTCCAGTGACCAGTCTGCTTGCAGTAGAAGCACTCAGTTTCAGGCTTAGGTCCAGACTTGGGTTTCTTCTCTTGAGCAGCAACTTGCTTGCCGTTCTTCTTGAAGTTCCCCTTTTTCTTCCCTTTGCCCTTTTTCTTGAAACTAGTGGTCTTGTTAACCATCAACACTTGATGCTCCTTCTTGATTTCTACCTCCGCTGCTTTCAGCATTGCGAAGAGCTCGGGAATAGTCTTGTTCATCCCTTGCATATTATAGTTCATTACGAAGCTCTTGTAGCTTGGTGGCAGTGATTGGAGAATTCTGTCGATGACGCAATCATCCGGAAGATTAACTCCCAATTGAATCAAGTGATTATTATACCCAGACATTTTGAGTATATGCTCACTGACAGAACTGTTCTCCTCCATCTTGCAGCTATAGAACTTATTGGAGACTTCATATCTCTCAATCCGGGCATTTGCTTGAAATATTAACTTCAACTCCTGGAACATCTCATATGCTCCATGACGTTCAAAACGTCGTTGAAGTCCCGATTCTAAGCCGTAAAGCATGGCACACTGAACTATCGAGTAGTCATCAGCTTTGCTCTGCCAGACGTTCATAACATCTAGCGTTGCTCCAGCAGCAGGCCTGGCACCCAGCGGTGCTTCCAGGACGTAATTCTTCTGTGCAGCAATGAGGATAATCCTCAAGTTACGGACCCAGTCCGTGTAATTGCTACCATCATCTTTCAACTTTGCTTTCTCAAGGAACGCATTAAAATTCAACGGAACAACAGCACGAGCCATCTATCTACAATCAACATAAACAAGCAAGATACTATCAGGTACTAAGTTCATGATAATATTTAAGTTCAATTAATCATATTATTTAAGAACTCCCACTTAGATAGACATCCCTCTAATCCTCTAAGTGATTACGTGATCCAAATCAACTAAACCATAACCGATCATCACGTGAGATGGAGTAGTTTTCAATGGTGAACATCGTTATGTTGATCATATCTACTATATGATTCACGCTCGACCTTTCGGTCTCCGTGTTCCGAGGCCATATCTGCATATGCTAGGCTCGTCAAGTTTAACCTGAGTATTCTGCGTGTGCAAAAAATGGCTTGCACCCGTTGTAGATGGACGTAGAGCTTATCACACCCGATCATCACGTGGTGTCTGGGCACGACGAACTTTGGCAACGGTGCATACTCAGGGAGAACACTTCTTGATAATTTAATGAGAGATCATCTTATAATGCTACCGTCAATCAAAGCAAGATAAGATGCATAAAAAGATAAACATCACATGCAATCAATATAAGTGATATGATATGGCCATCATCATCTCGTGCTTGTGATCTCCATCTCCGAAGCACCGTCATGATCACCATCGTCACCGGCGCGACACCTTGATCTCCATCGTAGCATCGTTGTCGTCTCGCCAATCTTATGCTTTCACGACTATCACTACCGTTTAGTAATAAAGTTAAGCATTACATCGCGATTGCATTGCATACAATAAAGCGACAACCATACGGCTCCTGCCAGTTGCCGATAACTTGGTTACAAAACATGATCATCTCATACAATAAAATTCAGCATCATGCGTTGACCATATCACATCACAACATGCCCTGCAAAAACAAGTTAGACGTCCTCTACTTTGTTGTTGCAATTTTTTACGTGGCTGCTACGGGCTTAAGTAAGAACCAATCTCACCTACGCATCAAAACCACAACGATAGTTTGTCAAATAGACTCCGTTTTAACCTTCGCAAGGACCGGGCGTAGCCATACTTGGTTCAACTAAAGTTGGAGAGACAGTCGCCCGCAAGCCATCTCTGTGCAAAGCACGTCGAGGGAACCGGTCTCGCGTAAGCGTACGCGTAAGGTTGGTCTGGGTCGTCTCGTCCAACAATACCGCCGAACCAAAATATGACATGCTGGTAGGCAGTATGACTTGTATCGTCCACAACTCACTTGTGTTCTACTCGTGCATATAACATCAACATCAATAACCAGGCTCGGATGCCACTGTTGAGGAACGTTGTAATTTCAAAAAATTTCCTACGCGCACACAGGATCATGTGATGCATAGCAACGAGAGGAGAGTGTTGTCTACGTACCCAACGCAGACCGACTGCGGAAGCAATGACACGACGTAGAGGAAGTAGTCGTACGTCTTCACGATCCAACCGATCAAGCACCGAAACTACGGCACCTCCGAGTTCGAGCACACGTTCAGCTCGATGACGATCCCCGGACTCCGATCCAGCAAAGTGTCGGGGAAGAGTTTCGTCAGCACGACGGCGTGGTGACGATCTTGATGAACTACAGCAGCAGGGCTTCGCCTAAACTCCGCTACAGTATTATCGAGGAATATGGTGGCAGGGGGCACCGCACACGGCTAAGGAATCGATCACGTGGATCAACTTGTGTCAACTTGTGTGTTTAGAGGTGCCCCTGCCTCTGTATATAAAGGAGGAGAGGAGGGGAGGCTGGCCGGCTAAGGGGGGGGAGGCGCAGGAGAGTCCTACTCCCTCTGGGAGTAGGATTCCCCCTCCAATCCTAGTCCAACTAGGATTCCTCGGAGGGGAAAAGAGGAGGAGGGGGCCGGCCACCTCTCCTAGTCCTAATAGGACTAGGGGAAGGGGGTGGCGCGCAGACCACCTAGGGCAGCCCCTTCTCTTTTCCACTAAGGCCCACTATGGCCCAAATAGCTCCCGGGGGGTTCCGGTAACCCTCTCGGTATTCCGGTAAAATCCCGATTTCACCCGGAATACTTCCGATATCCAAATATAGGCTTCCAATATATCAATCTTTACGTCTCGACCATTTCGAGACTCCTCGTCATGTCCGTGATCACATCCGGGACTCCGAACAACCTTCGGTACATCAAAATGCATAAACTCATAATATAACTGTCATCGTAACCTTAAGCGTGCGGACCCTACGGGTTCGAGAACAATGTAGACATGACCGAGACACGTCTCCGGTCAATAACCAATAGCGGGACCTGGATGCCCATATTGGCTCCTACATATTCTACGAAGATCTTTATCGGTCAGACCGCATAACAACATACGTTATTCCCTTTGTCATCGGTATGTTACTTGCCCGAGATTCGATCGTCGGTATCCAATACCTAGTTCAATCTCATTACCGGCAAGTCTCTTTACTCGTTGCGTAATACATCATCTCACAACTAACATATTAGTTGTAATGCTTGCAAGGCTTATGTGATGTGTATTACCGAGAGGGCCCAGAGATACCTCTCCGACAATCGGAGTGACAAATCCTAATCTCGAAATACGCCAACCCAACATCGACCATTGGAGACACCTGTAGTACTCCTTTATAATCACCCAGTTACGTTGTGACGTTTGGTAGTACCCAAAGTGTTCCTCCGGTAAACGGGAGTTGCATAATCTCATAGTCATAGGAACATGTATAAGTCATGAAGAAAGCAATAGCAACATACTAAACGATCGGGTGCTAAGCTAATGGAATGGGTCATGTCAATCAGATCATTCTACTAATGATGTGACCTCGTTAATCAAATAACAACTCATTGTTCATGGTTAGGAAACATAACCATCTTTGATTAACGAGCTAGTCAAGTAGAGTCATACTAGTGACACTCTGTTTGTCTATGTATTCACACATGTATTATGTTTCCGGTAAATACAATTCTAGCATGAATAATAAACATTTATCATGATTATAAGGAAATAAATAATAACTTTATTATTGCCTCTAGGGCATATTTCCTTCAACAAGAGCTCAAGGCTCTCGCCAAAAAGCACGAGTCCTTGGAGCTTGATTCTAAGATGCGAGAGTCCCGAGCTCGCGCAGGCTCTTGAAAGTGTCCGGAGCGCCAAGGCCGAAGCCCACAAGGCCCTCCAGGAGATTGATGCGGTGAAGAAGATAGCAGCGGGTAAGGTATTCATTATGCAAAGCGAGCATGTGGAGGAAACTTTCCTTTTACTTACCCGAATTCGGAGCTCTCTAGGGGCGTTCACAGATCTTCCCCGCAGTGTACTGGATGCCGTGGAGTTTTGCCGAGCTCAGGAGGGGAGCTCGATGGAGAAGTTGTTCTGGTCTCAGTATACTGGGACCGAACACCCCGTCCCTTTGAGCGACCAGCTGAAGCAGTTGGTCGAGCTTTACAAGGCGTCCGAACAAGCCATGTGATGACCCACAAGTATAGGGGATCTATCGTAGTCCTTTCGATAAGTAAGAGTGTTGAACCCAACGAGGAGCAGAAGGAAATGATAAGCGGTTTTCAGCAAGGTATTCTCTGCAAGTACTGAAATAAGTGGTAACAGATAGTTTTGTGACGGGATAAATTGTAACGAGCAACAAGTAACAAAAGTAAATAAAGTGCAGCAAGGTGGCCCAATCCTTTTGTAGAAAAGGACAAGCTGGAACAAACTCTTATAATAGGAAATGTGCTCCCGAGGACACATGGGAATATCGTCAAGCTAGTTTTCATCACGTTCATATGATTCGTGTTCGATACTTTGATAATTTGATATGTGGGTGGACCGGTGCTTGGGTGTTGTTCTTACTTGAACAAGCATCCCACTTATGATTAATCTCTATTGCAAGCATCCGCAACTACAACAAAAGTATTAAGGTAAACCTAACCATAGCATGAAACATATGGATCCAAATCAGCCCCTTACGAAGCAACGCATAAACTAGGGTTTAAGCTTCTGTCACTCCAGCAACCCATCATCTACTTATTACTTCCCAATGCCTTCCTCTAGGCCCAAATAATGGTGAAGTGTTATGTAGTCGACGTTCACATAACACCACTAGAGGCTAGACATCATACATCTTATCAAAATATCAAATGAATACCAAATTCACATGACTACTAATAGCAAGACTTCTCCCTTGTCCTTAGGAACAAACGTAATTACTCACAAAGCATATTCATGTTCATAATCAGAGGGGTAATAATATGCATATAGGATCTGAACATATGATCTTCCACCAAATAAACCAACTAGCATCAACTACAAGGAGTAATCAACACTACTAGCAACCTACTAGCACCAATCCCGGACTTTGAGACAAGAATTGGATACAAGAGATGAACTAGGGTTTGGAGATGAGATGGTGCTGGTGAAGATGTTGATGGACATTGCCCTCTCCCGATGAGAGGAGCGTTGGTGATGATGATGGTGATGATTTCCCCCTCCCGGAGGGAAGTTTCCCCGGCAGAAGAGCTCTCCGGAGCTTTAGATTGGATCCGCCAAGGTTCCGCCTCGTGGCGGCGGAGTCTCGTCTCGAAAAGTTCCTTCTGATTTTTTTCTCATCGAAAGACTTCATATAGGAGAAGATGGACGTCGGAGAGCCACCAGGGGGGCCACGAGGTAGGGGCATGCCCTAGGGGGGGGCCCACCCTCGTGAGCAGGGTGTGGGCCCCGTGGCCTTCATCTTTGGCGAGGATTTTTCTTTATTTATTTTAAGATGTTACGTGGAGTTTCAGGACTTTTGGAGTTGCGCAGAATAGGTCTCTAATATTTGCTCCTTTTCCAGCCCAGAATTCCAGCTGCCGGCATTCTCCCTCCTTATGTAAACCTTGTAAAATAAGAGAGAATAGCCATAAGTATTGTGACATAAAGTGAAATAACAGTCCATAATGCAATAAATATCGATATAAAAGCATGATGCAAAATGGACGTATCAACTCCCCCAAGCTTAGACCTCGCTTGTCCTCAAGCAAAAAGCCGATAACAATAAATATGTCCTCATGTTTAGAGGTAGAGGCGTCGATAAAAATAAAATACGGACATGAAGGCATCATGATTATTCTCATAACAGCAACATATATAGATTTTGTCATATGATTACTTATGTTCAAGTGATGATCTATTCACAATGCAAAAGTATAAATCATAAACCTTATTAGGCTCCGACAAACTATAATCCCAGTCACTGAAGCAATTGCAATTTATCATAACATCGTAAAGAGTCTATGTCAGAGCTAAAAAGCAAGTCCACATACTCAACTATCATTTAGTCCTTCATAATTTCTAACACTCACGCGATACTTGTGGTTACGGAGTTTTAGTCGGACACAGAGAAAGATAGGAGCTTATAGTTTTGCCCCACAACCTTTTACCTCAAGGGTAATGTCAACAATAATGGTTCATGCTCCCCTACATCCAATTAGATATATATATATATATCATGTTCTTTCCAACATGCTGAGCTTGCCAAAGGATAAAATGAAAAAGAAAAGGTGAAGATCACCATGACTCTTGCATAGGGTAGAAGATAATAATAAAGGATAGGCCCTTCGCAGAGGGAAGCAGAGGTTGCCATGCGCTTTTATGGTTGGATGCATAAAATCTCAATGCGAAAGAACGTCACTTTATATTGCCCCTTGTGATATGAACCTTTATTATGCAGTCCATCACATTTATTACTTCCACATCACAAGATCGTATAAAGCTTATTTCTCCCACACCAATCAATCATAGATATTTAGAGCAATTGTTATTGCTTTGCACCGATGACAACTTACTTGAAGGATCTTACTCAATCCATAGGTAGATATGGTGGACTCTCATGGCAAAACTGGTTTAAGGGTGTTTGGAAGCACAAGTAGTATTTCTACTTGGTGCTGAGAATTTGGCTAGCATGAGGGGGAAAGGCAAGCTCAACAAGTTAGAGGATCCATGACAACATACTTTATCTCAGATATAAGAAAGACATAACTCATTATGTTGTCTTCCTTGTCCAACATCAACTCTTTAGCATGTCATATTTTAATGAGTGCTCTCAATCATAAAAGATGTTAATGATAATATATCTATATGTGAAACCTCTCTTTCCTTATTACTTCCTATTAATTGCAACAATGACCAAAGCTATGTCTACCAACTCCCAACAACTTTTAATCATCATACTCTTTCTATGTGAAGTCATTACTCTCAATAAGATCAATATGAACTCTTTGTTTCTTTTTATTCTTTTCTTCTTTCTTTTATTCACCCAAGATCATGGCAAAATAATCAAGCCCTTGACTCAACACTAATCTTTATTATATATAGCTCACGGACTCGATTACAAAGAGAGATCATAAAGCAAAACTCAAAACTAGATCATGCCATAAACTTTATTCTACTAGATCAAGATACTTCTAATAGGATCGAACTTAAGAAAAATGATAAAGATAGGAGTTATGATGGTGATACAATACCGGGACACCTCCCCCAAGCTTGGAAGTTGCCAAGGGGAGTGCCCATACCCATGTGATTATATCTCCTTTGTCAGTGAAGAAGGTGGAGGTGACGGATAATCGCACATCGAGCGTAAGAGGTCCTCCAGCTTGCGAATAATGCCCTTGAGTGCGACAATATGCTCCTTCAACAAAATATTTTCTTGTGTGAGATACTTGTTTTGTATACGAGCTAACTCAATCATCTTAAAAGCTTCGATCTCAGTTAGGGTAAGAAGGTTATGATCAAGTTGAAGGATGTCTTTTGCTGCCGGAGCTTGATCCTCCATGGCCTTCTTGATCCTTTCATCCTTGTTGACCCTCGTGGGTTCTTCCCTCTTCAGATCTATCTTCATTAGCCAAGCATCGTTGTCACCATTGTTGGAGGAGGGAGATGACATGATGCCTAGCTTGGAAAAACCCTGACAGAAAATAGCTCGAAACAACAACAGAGGAGATTTGCGTGATACGGGAGTCAAAACTTCGGGAGGTTATATAATGAATTTTTATCGGCCAAAATATGTATCGTGCAAGAAAACGGAGTCCGGAAGGCACACGAGGTGCTCACGAGGTAGGGGGCGCGCCCACCACCCTCGTGGGGCCCTTGTGTCCTTCCCGGACTGCTACTTATTTTTCTATTTTTCTAAATATTCTAAAACGGAGAAATATTGCCTTAAAAATTGTTTTGGAGTTGGTTTACTTACCGTACCACATACCTGTTCCTTTTCGGAGTCTGAAACGTTCCGGAAAGTGTCCCTTATGTATTCCTCCGGGGTTACGGTTTCAATAACATTGGTTTCAACATTTATGGGATTAACTGAGATATAATGTTTGATTCTTTGACCGTTTACCACCTTCGGATTTGCGCCCTCGAAGTTGTTGATTTTTATGGCACCGGAACGATAGACCTCTTCGATAACATAGGGGCCTTCCCATTTAGAGAGAAGTTTTCCTGCAAAAAATCTTAAACGAGAGTTGTATAGCAATACATAATCACCTACATTAAACTCACACTTTTGTATCCTTTTGTCATGCCATCTTTTAACTTTTTCTTTAAACAACTTGGCATTTTCATAAGCTTGGGCTCCCCATTCATCAAGTGAGCTAATATCAAATAACCTCTTCTCACCGGCAAGTTTAAAATCATAGTTAAGCTCTTTAATAGCCTAATATGCCTTATGTTCTAGTTTGAGAGGTAAGTGACATGCTTTTCCATAAACCATTTTATACGGAGACATACCCATAGGATTTTTGTATCCAGTTCTATAAGCCCACAATGCATCATCAAGTTTCTTGAACCAATTCTTTTAGAACTATTAACAGTCTTTTGCAAAATTAATTTGAGCTCTCTATTGCTCAACTCTACTTGACCACTAGACTGTGGGTGATAAGGAGATGCAATTCTATGATTAACATCATATTTAGCAAGCATTTTACGGAAAGCACCATGAATAAATTGTGAACGACCATCAGTCATTAAATATCTAGGGACTCCAAACCTCAGAAAAATAACTTCTTTAAGCATTTCAATAGAAGTGTTATGATCAGCACTACTAGTTGGAATAGCTTCTACCCACTTAGTAACGTAATCAACAGCAACTAGAATATGTGCGTATCCATTAGAGGCAGGAAAAGGTCCCATATAATCAAAGCCCCAAACATCAAACGATTCAATAACAAGTGAATAATTCATAGGCATTTATTGACGTCTACTAATATTACCAATTCTTTGACATTCATCACAAGACAAGACAAACTTACGGGCATCCTTGAAGAGAGTAGGCCAATAAAAACCAGATTGCAATACCTTATGTGCAGTTCTATCTCCAGCGTGGTGTCCTCCATAAGCCTCGGAATGACACTTGCGTAGGATCTGTTCCTATTCATGCTCAGGTACACAACATCTAATAACACCATCTACTCCTTCATAAAGATGTGGGTCATCCCAAAAGTAATGTCTCAAGTCATAGAAGAACTTTTCTTTTGTTGGTATGTGAAGCTAGGTGGTATAAATTTAGCAACAACATAATTAGCATAATCAGCATACCATGGAGTACTACGAGAAGTACTTATAACATTTAATTGTTCATCAGGAAAGCTGTCATTAATAGGTAGTGGGTCATCAAGAATATTCTCTAACCTAGACAAGTTGTCTGCAACGGGGTTCTCAGCTCCCTTTCTAATATGCAAATCAAATTCTTGTAGCAAGAGAACCCATCTAATAAGTCTAGGTTTAGCATCTTTCTTTTCCATAAGATATTTAATAGCAGCATGATCAGTTTGAATAGTTACTTTAGAATCAACAATATAAGATCTGAACTTATCACAAGCAAATACAACTGCTAAAAGCTCTTTTTCAGTAGTAGCATAATTTATTTGAGCATTATCTAGAGTCTTACTAGCATAATGAATAACATTTAATTTCTTATCAACTCTTTGCCCTAGAACAGCACCTACATCATAATCACTAGCATCACACATAATTTCAAAGGGTAAATTCCAATCAGGTGGCTGAACAACAGGTGCAGAGACTAATGCTTTCTTAAGTATTTCAAATGCTTCTACACAATCATCATCAAAGACAAATGGTATATCTTTTTGCAACAAATTAGTCAGAGGCCGAGAAATTTTTGAGAAGTCCTTAATGAACCTCCTGTAAAATCCAGCGTGACCAAGGAAACTTCTTATACCTTTGATGTCCTTGGGACATGTCATCTTTTCAATAGCATCGACCTTGGCTCTATCAACTTCAATACCTCTTTCAGAAACTTTATGCCCCAAGACAATACCTTCATTAACCATAAAGTGGCACTTTTCCCAATTCAAGACAAGATTAGTTTCTTCACATCTCTGCAAAACTCGATCAAGATTGCTCAAGCAATCATCAAAAGATGAACCATAGACAGAAAAGTCGTCCATGAAAACCTCACAAATATTTTCACAATAGTCAGAGAATATAGCCATCATGCATCTTTGAAAGGTAGCAGGTGCATTACATAAACCAAAAGGCATACGTCTATAAGCAAAAGTACCAAAAGGGCATGTAAAAGTAGTATTTGATTGATCTCTAGCCGACACAGGTATTTGAGAGAAACCAGAATAACCATCTAGAAAGCAATAGTGTGTATGTTTGCATAATCTTTCTAGCATTTGATCAATAAAAGGTAAGGGGTAATGATCTTTCTTAGTAGCTTTATTTAATTTGCGGAAATCAATTACCATCCTATAACCTGTGATAATTTTTTGTGGAATCAATTCATCTTTATCATTAGGAACAACAGTAATACCTCCCTTCTTAGGGACACAATGTACAGGACTTACCCACTCACTATCAGCAATGGGATAGATTATACCTGCCTCCAAAAGCTTTAGTATTTCTTTCCTTACCACTTCTTTCATTTTAGGATTCAGACGTCGTTGAGGATCACGAACTGGTTTGGCATCTGCTTCCAAATTTATTTTTTGTTGACATAGAGTGGGACTACTGCCCTTAAGATCATCAAGAGTATATCCAATAGCAGCATGATGCTTCTTCAGAGTTTTCAATAATCTTTCTTCTTCATGCTCTGAAAGGTTAGCACTAATAATAACAGGATATATCTTCTTTTCATCAAGATAAGCATATTTAAGATTATCAGGCAAAGGTTTAAGCTCAAACACAGGATCACCCTTGGGTGGAGGAGGATCCCCTAAAATTTCAACATGCAAATTATGTTGCAGAATAGGTTCCTATTTAAAGAATACTTCATCTATTTCCTTTCTTTCATTCATGAACATATCATTCTCATGGTCTAGCAGATAATGTTCTAAGGGATCACTAGGAGGTACGGCAATAGAAGCAAGACCAATAATTTCATCCTTACTAGGTAATTCTTCCTCGCGATGTTGTTTACTAAATTTAGAGAAATTAAACTCATGAATCATATCATCCAAGCCAACAGTAACAACATTCTTTGTGCAATCTATGGTAGCATTGACAGTATTTAAGATGGGTCTACCAAATATAATGGGACAAAAGCTATCTTGTGGGGAACCAAGAACAAGAAAATCAGCAGGATATTTAGTCTTCCCACACAAGACTTCAACATCTCTAACAATCCCAATTGGTGAAATGGTATCTCTATTAGCAAGTTTAATTGTGACATCAATACCTTCTAACTTAGCAGGTGCAATTTCATTCTTAATTTCTTCGTATAAGTCAATATGTATTACACTAGCACTAGCACCCATATCACATAAGCCATGATAACAATGATCTCCTATTTTAACAGAAATAACAGGCACGCCTACCACAGGTCTATGTTTATCTTTATCACAGGGTTTAGCAATTCTAGTAGTTTCACCTTCGAACTGAATAACATGCCCATCAATATTATCAGACAAGAGATCTTTAACAATAGCAATATTAGGTTCTACTTTAACTTGCTCAGGAGGTGTATAAGTTCTAATATTGCTTTTACGAACAACAGTGGAAGCTTTAGCATGATCCTTTATTCTAACAGGGAAAGGTGGTTTCTCAATATAAGAAGTAGGAACAATAGGATCATTATAAGTGATAGTCTTTTCTTCAACTTTAATAGGTGCAGCTACTTTTACTTCTATGGGAGGATGATATTTAAACCACTTCTCCTTAGGGAGATCAACATAAGTAGCAAAAGATTCACAGAAAGAAGCTACTATCTCAGAGTCAAGTCCATATTTAGTGCTAAACTTACGAAAAATATCGGTATCCATAAAAGATTTAACACAATCAAACTTAGGTGTCATACCTGACTCCTTACCTTCGTCGAGGTCCCAATCTTCAGAGTTGCGTTTAATTCTATCCAATAAATTCCATCTGAATTCAATAGTCTTCATCATAAAAGAGCCAGCACAAGAAGTATCGAGCATGGTGCGATTGTTTTCAGAAAGCCGGGCATAAAATTTTTGAATGATCATTTCTCTTGAGAGCTCATGATTGGGGCATGAATATAACATTGATTTAAGCCTCCCCCAAGCTTGAGCGATGCTTTCTCCTTCGTGAGGCTAGAAATTATATATATAATTGCGATCACGATGAACAAGATGCATAAGTAATACTTCTGATGAAATTCCAACTTCAATCTTTTATAGTCCCATGATCTCATATCATCACATAGCCTATACCATATCAATGCGTCTCCCTTCAAAGATAAAGGGAAAACCTTCTTCTTAGCAACATCATCGGGTATACCTGCAAGCTTAAATAATCCACAAACTTCATCCACATATATTAAGTGCTCATCGGGATGCTTTGTTCATCTCCTGTAAAAGGGTTAGCTAGCAGTTTTTCCATCATACCCGAAGGAAATTCAAAAGGAGTTTTATTTTCAATAGGTTCAGTAGGTTGAGGAGCAATTCTTTGCTCTACTGGACGGGGTGAAGATACCCCGAACAAGCCCCTCAGAGAATTACTTTCCATAGTAATAAGTGACAGTAAATTTCAGCACACTATATAAATGTTTCCTTACCAAATTCCACCTACCAAAGGCGCTACACTCCCCGGCAACGACGCCAGAAAAGAGTCTTGATGACCCACAAGTATAGGGGATCTATCGTAGTCCTTTTGATAAGTAAGAGTGTCGAACCCAACGAGGAGCAGAAGGAAATGATAAGCGGTTTTCAGCAAGGTATTCTCTGCAAGTACTGAAATAAGTGGTAACAGATAGTTTTGTGACGGGATAAATTGTAACGAGCAACAAGTAACAAAAGTAAATAAAGTGCAGCAAGGTGGCCCAATCCTTTTGTAGCAAAGGAAAAGCCGGAACAAACTCTTATAATAGGAAAAGCGCTCCCGAGGACACATGGGAACATCGTCAAGCTAGTTTTCATCACGTTCATATGATTCGCGTTCGATACTTTGATAATTTGATATGTGGGTGGACCGGTGCTTGGGTGCTGTTCTTACTTGAACAAGCATCCCACTTATGATTAACCTCTATTGCAAGCATCCGCAACGACAAAAAAAGTATTAAGGTAAACCTAACCATAGCATGAAACATATGGATCCAAATCAGCCCCTTACGAAGCAACGCATAAACTAGGGTTTAAGCTTCTGTCACTCTAGCAATCCATCATCTACTTATTACTTCCCAATGCCTTCCTCTAGGCCCAAATAATGGTGAAGTGTTATGTAGTCGACGTTCACATAACACCACTAGAGGCTAGACAACATACATCTTATCAAAATATCAAACGAATACCAAATTCACATGACTACTAATAGCAAGACTTCTCCCTTGTCCTCAGGAACAAACGTAATTACTCACAAAGCATATTCATGTTCATAATCAGAGGGGTAATAATATGCTTATAGGATCTGAACATATGATCTTCCACCAAATAAACCAACTAGCATCAACTACAAGGAGTAATCAACACTACTAGCAACCTACTAGGACCAATCCCGGACTTTGAGACAAGAATTGGATACAAGAGATGAACTAGGGTTTGGAGATGAGATGGTGCTGGTGAAGATGTTGATGGAGATTGCCCTCTCCCGATGAGAGGAGCGTTGGTGATGACGATGGTGATGATTTCCCCCTCCCGGAGGGAAGTTTCCCCGGCAGAACAGCTCTGCCGGAGCTCTAGATTGGATCCGCCAAGGTTCTGCCTCGTGGCGGCGGAGTCTCGTCCCGAAAAATTCCTTATGATTTTTTTCTCATCGAAAGACTTCATATAGGAGAAGATGAACGTCGGAGAGCCACCAGGGGGCCCACGAGGTAGGGGGCGCACCCCCCACCCTTGTGAGCAGGGTGTGGGCCCCCTGGCCTTCATCTTTGGCGTGGATTTTTCTTTATTTATTTTAAGATGTTCCGTGGAGTTTCAGGACTTTTGGAGTTGCGCAGAATAGGTCTCTAATATTTGCTCCTTTTCCAGCCCAGAATTCCAGCTGCCGGCATTCTCCCTCCTTATGTAAACCTTGTAAAATAAGAGAGAATAGCCATAAGTATTGTGACATAAAGTGAAATAACAGTCCATAATGCAATAAATATCGATATAAAAGCATGATGCAAAATGGACGTATCACCATGAAGGGCCTTATAGTCCGGATGTGGCCTAGCGAGCCCCTGTCCGGACGCTACTTCGGTCTGGTGAGGCGGCTCGTCGATGCCTGCCCACGGCTTGAAGTCATAAAGCGGTGTGTCTGCATCGAGGGTGCGCGCAGGGCTTTTGCCCGGACGAAGGTGCACTTGGCGAAGCTGGACGCCGTGAAGCTGGTGAAGGAGGGGCCCCGGAGGGCAAGGAGCATCGCTGCCCCGAAATGTATTATGAGAGTGTCCTGAAGAGTTCCCGCCTTGTGGCGGATGAGTGTGCCAAGGATGTAATTTTTGAATGAACATGCTCATGTGATCCTATGATATGAAACGAGTTCATTTGAGCCATGTGACGCTTTTTTTAATTTAAAATATTACTTTCTGTACGACCGTTTATAAAATCTGAGAGTTGGTCAGTCGTCGGCTTTTGCCCCCATGTAACTAGTATTGGGGTGTTCGGGATAAACCTGAGCACTCTTTACCCCAATTTTGGGTCCTTCAAGGGAGGTGTTCAGTGCAATGAACCAGGCAATCGGACTATAATGCTTTATCACTCTCACTTAGCCATAGAAGTCTACAATTTTAAATTTTGGCGAAGCCCGTGGTATTCGGAAGGCCGAATTTGGGGCGCTATACACGCCTAAGCCGGACAAGGCCGACTCCTGGCCCGAAGCGGAAAAAGTCTTTAAGGACTTGAGACCTCTCGAACAGCGACCAATCTCTCGCCTTATCATGACAGTCAGTTTTCGGCTTTCTCTACTGAGGTGCTCGTCCGGAAGAACCGAGACACAATCGCAGTAGTTCTCCCACCGCTACCTTAGCCGATATAGCGGAACGTAAGGTACCAAAGCATGAGAGCCGGGCAAACCCAACTATTGACCCAAGACATGATTCGGAGCTGATGCATATAATGCTATAAGTTCGGGGTGCCGCACTGTCGAAAGTGTTTGGACTTCTCGCGCCGTATTATGGGGTAAACGAAAGCCCCTGGCGTACTGACCGTACCCGAATTGACGGGTGCGGATTGTCGTAAATGGACATAAAGGAAAAAAAGAGAATGAATAATGCAATAATAGACTAATGCTATGCATTGTTATTTAAATAATACGTCAAAGCGTACTGGTACAGGTAGTGCAATAAGCAGAAAGTAGGACTATCCGAAATGTCCTATCCAAGGGCAAGCTGCGTATGGATAGTAGAAAGCGGATATTATTATTAGAGACCACCTGGGGGTTCCGTGTACTTCTTGGCTTCTTGCCGCCTTGGTTGTTCCTTCCCGTAATGTGTCCGGCGATCATACTGCCGGAAAGGGCTTTTAGAGAGTTAGGCCCTGAAAGAGAACAGAAATGATAAAGATATACAGCCCCTAGGGCGGTTAAGCCGCATTGCGGGACGTGCCCTGATCGTGCCCCCGCCTATGTCCATGGTATTTTCAGTGCGTAATTATGTACACGTGGCACGGATTTCGTCGCTTGACTGGGACTGGGACGGGGGCCGAATTGCTAGGCAAGCTCTGAACGTGTCAGGCGATCCTGTTGTAGTTTACTCCGGACATGCTTGAAGGTGTTCGGGGGCTGTATCGCCGAATTAGTGGTTTGCCTTGAAAGGCTGCTTTGTGCTTCTACTACGAGGGCCGCAGTGTGCTCTTCCGTGTGGAGCGAGTGTTCTGTGTTTCCATTCACTGTTATGACCCCCCGAGGTCCTGGCATCTTGAGCTTGAGGTATGCGTAATGTGGTACTACATTGAATTTTGCAAATGCAGTTCGTCGGAGCAGTGCATGATAGCCACTGTGAAACGGGACGATGTCGAAGATTAACTCCTCGCTTCGGAAGTTGTCCGGTGATCCGAAGACTACTTCCAATGTGATTGAGCCCGTGCAATGGGCCTCTACACCTGGGAAGACGCCCTTAAAGGTGGTTTTGGTGGGTTTGATCCTCAAGGGATCGATGCTCATTTTTCACACTATATCCTGATAGAGCAGGTTCAGGCTGCTGCCGCCGTCCATAAGGACTCGAGTGAGATGAAATCCATCGATGATGGGGTCTAGGACCAGTGCGGCGGATCCGCCATGACGGATACTAGTGGGGTGATCCATGCGATCAAAGGTGATCGGGCAAGCAGACCATGGGTTGAACTTTGGGGCGACGGGCTCCATTGCATAGACGTCCCTTAGTGCACGCTTCCGCTCCCTCTTGGGAATGTGGGTTGCATATTTCATGTTCACCGTCTTCACTTGTGGGAGGAACCCCTTTTGTCCTCCCGTGTTCGGCGGCCGGGGCTCCTCCTCATCATCACTATGCAGCCCCTTGTCCTTGTTTTCAGCATTTAACTTGCCGGCCTGCTTGAACACCCAGCATTCTCTGTTTGTGTGATTGGCTGGCTTGTTGGGGGTGCCATGGATTTGACACGAGCGATCCAGTATGCGATCCAAACTGGACAGAGCCGGAGTACTTCTTTTAAATGGCTTTTTTCGCTGACCGGATCTAGAGCCTCTGAATCCGGCATTGACTGTCGTATCCTCGGTGTTATCGCCGTTATTGTGGCGCTTTGGTCTGTTACGACGTTATCTGTCGTTGGCATCTTTGGTATCCGAAGTGCCTTGATTCCTTGATGTGTTATTGCTGCGAGCCAGCCAGCTATCCTCGCCCACGCAAAAGCGGGTCATGAGTGTCGTGAGGGCTGCCAGAGATTTCGGCTTCTCCTGGCCAAGGTGGCGAGCAAGCCACTCGTCACGGATGTTGTGCTTGAATGCCGCGAGGGCCTCTGCGTTCGGACATTCGACAATTTGGTTTTTCTTAGTCAGGAACCGAGTCCAGAATTGTGTGGCCGATTCCCCTGGCTGCTGAGTTATATGGCTCAAGTCATCAGCATCCAGTGGTCGCACATAAGTGCCCTGGAAGTTGTCAAGGAATGCGTCTTACAGATCCTCCCAACTGCCGACGGAGTCTGCTGGCAAGCTATTCAGCCAATGTCGAGCTGGTCCTTTGAGTTTTAGTGGGAGGTACTTGATGGCATGTAGATCATCACCGCGAGCCATGTGTGGATGTGAAGGAGGAAATCCTCAATCCATACCGCGAGATCTGGTGTACCATCATATGATTCGATATTTACGGGTTTGAAACCCTCCGGGAATTCGTGATCCATAACTTTATCTGTGAAGCATAGGGGGTGTGTGGCGCCTCTGTGCCGGGCTATATCCCGACGCAGTTCATATGAGTCTTGTCTGCTGTATTCGGCCCGGCCGGATTTGCTTTTGGCGTATCCGGCGCGCGTGCCCGTGACCCGTATATTGACCTTGCAAGTTTTGCCTTACTGTCCATTACGTCTCGCAGGTCCCGTGTGTTGCCCCGAGCCTTGGTATTTTGGATTGAGTGGCGGCGGGGTGCAGGCTGAACTTCAGGCTGAAACGCCTCTTTGGATCGGCCACGCAGTGGCCGGTCAGCCGCATCGTACACTGGTGCATGAGGTTTCAATGCTTCCTCCTCAAGGTGAGGTAGCAACCTGCGTTTTGGGTAACTCTTGGAGGGGCGCTCGAGTTCGTATTCCTCGGCCGCAAGGACTTCGGTCCATCTGTCTGCTAGCAAGTCTTGATCAGCTTGAAGCTGTTCTTGCTTTTTCTTCAGGCTATTTGCTGTGGCCATAAGCCGGCGCTTGAAGCGCTCCTGTTCGACGGGGTCCTCAGGCACGATAAATTCTTCGTCGCCGAGGCTCGCCTCGTCTTCGGAGAGAGGCATGTAATTGTCCTCCTCCGATTCTCCATCTGCTGCCTGCTCTGTAGGGGTGGCTTGTTCATCCTCCGGCTCTACATCATGCTGGAGGGGATTGTGGTTGTCTTCGGCACTATCCGGAGTGTTATTATCTCTTGTGCCGGTATCACTACTTTTGTTGTGGCGGGACTTAGAGCGGCGTCGCTGACGTCGGCGCTTGGGTTGCTTCTTGGAGGGGTCATCCTCCGCTATCTCATCGCCATTGCCTTCTTTAGGGGTGTCCACCATATATATGTCGTATGATGAGGTAGTGGTCCAGCGTCTTGTGGGCGGTGGTTCCTGCTCATCTCCTGCATCGTCGTCCATATATATCGTCGATGTCTTCGGAGTCAAAGTCAAGCATGTCGGTTAAATCGTCGACAGTGGCTACTAAGTGGGTGGTGGGTGGGCAGCGAATTTCTTCATCGTCCGCATCCCATTCTAGTCGGACATAGTTCGGCCAAGGTTCTCCTGACAGGGAGAGGGACCTCAATGAATTTAGCACATCGCCGAAGGGCGAGTGCTGAAAGATATCCACGGAGGTGAACTCCATGATCGGCGCCCAGTCGGGTTCGACAGGCACGGATGTAAGCGGCTCGGAGTCCATGGCCGGAGGTGAATCCAGTGGTTCGGCGACACGGCTCTCGTAAGGGGTGAAGTCAGTATCTGGCTCTATCGCCACTGAGAGTGCGGCCTCCATGGCGGGGTCTATCCCTCCGCTCTTGGATGGCGCGATTTGCTCCGGATTGACGACCGGAGTAGTTGCAGACGCGATCTCCCGAACACTGTCCGACGACAGAGTTACGTCGTGCTCGTCGTGACTGTGCGGCGCACCTGACATGGGCTCTAATCCGTCGAAGATCAAGTCTCCGCGGATGTCGACAGTGTAGTTTAAATTTCCGAATCTGACCTGATGGCCAGGGGCGTAGCTCTCGATCTGCTCCAGATGGCCAAGCGAATTGGCCCGCAGTGCGAAGCCGCCGAATACGAAGATCTGTCCGGGGAGAAAAACCTCACCTTGGACCGCATCGTTTCCGATGATCGAAGGAGCCATCAAGCCTTATGGTGACGACACAGTGAAACTCTCAATGAAAACACCAATGTCGGTGTCAAAACCGGCAGATGTTGGGTAGGGGGTCCCGAACTGTGCGTCTAAGGCGGATGATAACAGGAGGCAGGGGACACGATGTTTACCCAGGTCTGGGCCCTCTTGATGGAGGTAATACCCTACGTCCTGCTTGATTGTTCTTGATGATATGAGTATTATAAGAGTTGATCTACCACGGGATCGTAGAGGCTAAACCCCAGAGGCTAGCCTATGGCATGATTGTATGTTGTCCTATCTACATATCCGTATTGCCTAGCTTACGTTCCACGCCAAGGAGAGTCTCATCCGGACACGGGACGAAGTCTTCAATCTTGTATCTTCATAGTTCAACAGTCCGGCCAAAGGATATAGTCCGGCTGTCCGGAGACTCCCTAATCCAGGACTCCCTCATCCCGCTCAGTCCTGAATTCACTGTTGTGCGAGCAGAGGGTGGCCGGATGGGTTTCCTGTTCTTACACCAATTTACCGCCGAATTGTGGAGTATGAAGCGCAATCGCGACAGTGTCGAAATATGGACGCCAGGAAGAAGTATTCAACTGGACAAGTTACTTGGACTGAATTCAGATAAAGAGCCCCCACAGATGATAGGGTATGCGGAGGAAAACAATGCGGTGTCCTTCAGAACAGCTGACGCTGACTACATGGTCCATCTTGAGTCACTGCAGTTCAAGAAACTCCCCAAGAAAACCGTCGGTTCTTACTATCATCCATCCAAAATTGTCCATACTCCAGATACTGGCATGCCTTTTACACTGTGGATATAACAAAACCGAGTTTTTTTTCCTTACATAATTAGCTTATTAAATGTTGTTCACATTCTTTCGTGTTAAGCTAAACGTTTTTAAGTAGTGTCGTGTCACGTGTTTTTTGTTGTTACACTGTGGATCAAGAAGTATCCTGAAGTTTGATCTGGATACGCAGAGCCTGGATCTGAGCTTGCTGCTAGGGGATTATTGCCTTCACTGGTTGTGCGAGCAGAGGGTGGTGGGATGGGTTTCCTGTTCTTATACCGATTTACCGCCGAATTATGGAGTACGAAGCGCAATCGCGACGGTGTTGAAATATGGGCGCTAGGAAGAAGTATTGATCTGGACAATTTACTTGGGCTAAATTCAGAGAAAGAGCCCCCACAGATGATAGGCTATGCGGAGGAAAACAATGCGGTGTTATTCAGGACAGTTGACGCTGGCTACATGGTCCATCTTGAGTCACTACAGTTCAACAAACTCCCCAAGACAACCGTCGGTTCTTACTATCATCCATTCGAAACTGTCCATACTCCAGGTACTAGCATGCCTTTTACATTGTGGATATAACAAAACCGATTTTTTTCTCTCTAACAATTGGCTTATTAAATGTTGTTCACATTCTTTCATGTTAAGCTAAACGTTTGTAAGTAATTTTTGTTGCTTGATGACCTCCTCTCAATTTATCTTTCCAGTACCTACACGGTGTTGTTTGTAATATTATTATTTTATTATCAAACTTTGAACTAACTGCTTCAAGTTAGAGGTATGGAAGGAAGAACAAAAACTTTGTATAAACCTAAAGAGGCACACCATCAGAGGGAATTATCGGCAACTATCCATTCATGAGATAATCATATGGACAATCTTTTTGTCGATGACATGGCTCAAGCACAGATCAGCTATCTAGGATACATGAATCTAATAAAAAAATTGCACTAAAACAATGAACACCGAGATTGGTTAGTTCTTTGTAGAATATAATCGAGCTGAATTACATAGTTGCTTCCCTACTGAAATATGCAACAGTTGTATAAGTATAATGGTAGTCTTAGCGCATGGCTGCAGTACAGTTTTTCTTTTCTTTTCAAGTTGAGATGCATAGCAGTTTGAAACTGAAGACAGCTATAGAAATGATTAGCTTGAACAAACTAAAATGTCAAATAGGTGGCCCGTGGCCTGAATGATACATTTGGAAGCTTAAAAGCTAGTTACATTTCTTTGTTTCAGTATTGTTATCTCTGGTAAGCTTGCTATAATCTTTAAATCCATAATACTTGACTTGGTTTGAAATTTACAAACAGTTCATTTTATCACCTGTGCTAGAACCCCATTGCAAGTGTTCGTTTATACCATGAAAAATCAATAAATTGAGTTAATTTCATATTTTCAAACTACAGCTGCGTGTTTACCTAAGTATCTTGTTGATGCCTCCTTGTATTTACTCGACTTTTTTTTTGGAATGTCATTGGTTGTTTGACTTCTTATGCTTGTATGACAGGCATTAGTGGTGGAAACAAACAAGTTGAAGTTGTAAGGCATTCTTGGTGGACACGATGGAGAAAATACATAAGGCAGTTGCTCTCTTAGATATGCTGTTGTGATGTATTGCTTCAGCAGGTAAGCTTATCTTCTGCATGCAAGTTGAGGTATCTGAACTGTTTTTCTATAAAAACAAGCTGGTAGATTGTCCAGTTGCGATCAGTTTGAGTGAAAATTAGGACTTGAGCGAGCGTGATCTGGTTACCGGAGTGAAATCTCCTGGTATAATGAGTATATTCATGTTCCCTTTGTACAAAATTTCTGAATGGAGCAAATAATATCCGTTGTACTGAAATTTCCTTTGTCATAACAAAATTCGATGGACCAAAAGGGGTGTATATGTTTGCATTCCTTATCATTTTCTCTCATAGATTCATATTTTCCATAGATTTTTGAATATATTATAAATACATCTGGATTAACAAATCTTCATGAAAGAAATGCCTAATGGGCAAACTGATTATTACTGTTTGAAGTACACACTATTACAGTTTTTTAATATATTATATATACACAGCTTGACTGAAGATCTTAAAAAGGTTAGTTGCCATATCTGCTTGCAAACTGATTATTACTGTTTGAAGTACAACAAAGGGAATTCTGCAGTAATACTAATTCATGTACTAGCCTACAAGCATTATTATGCCATTTTCCCTCAAAATTGGTTTGCTAATGGTAAATTTAGCATAACTGCATCTAGCTAAACAAATCTTGAGTAATGAAATGCCTAGTAAGATATATCAGCAGCATGACTTTGAATGCACTGAAACTCGAACAGCTCATTTGATAAGTAAGCCTTTTTGCCCCTTTGCCATTATGAACATCTGTGGATGAACAGTGCCCAGTCTTCGATGGAGAATCAAAAATTGGCTGTGCCCCCTTTACAACTGCAACTTCGGATGCCATATCCCCCATTAGTGGCCTGTGTTTGTGTTGATTGTGTTATATTATAACTGGTGAGTGTGTTTTCCTTTCCTTTTTTTGCTGTAGTTCGATTAGCACGATCATTAGCTGATTCAGTTTGTGCTATTTTGACCACACCTTCCTTCTACTCGCATATACACACCAAGCCATTCGATGTGTACAAGTATTTTGCTTCCCCTGTTCTCTGTATTTGGCTGAAAACATATGCTGGTAGCATATACAGTATTTGGCATGAATATAACATTGATTTAAGCCTCCCCCAAGCTTGAGCGATGCTTTCTCCTTCGTGAGGCTAGAAATTATATATATAATTGCGATCACGATGAACAAGATGCATAGGGTAATACTTTTGATGAAATTCCAACTTCAATATTTTATAGTCCCATGATCTCATACCATCATATAGCCTATACCATATCAATGCGTCTCCCTTCAAAGATAAAGGGAAAACCTTCTTCTTAGCAACATCATCGGGTATACCTGCAAGCTTAAATAATCCACAAACTTCATCTACATATATTAAGTGCTCATCGGGATGCTTTGTTCCATCTCCTGTAAAAGGGTTAGCTAGCAGTTTTTCCATCATACCCAAAGGAAATTCAAAAGGAGTTTTATTTTCAATAGGTTCAGTAGGTTGAGGAGAAATTCTTTGCTCTACTGGACGGGGTGAAGATACCCCGAACAAGCCCCTCAGAGAATTACTTTCCATAGTAACAAGTGACAGTAAATTTCAGCACACTATATAAATTTTTCCTTACCAAATTCCACCTACCAAAGGCGCTACACTCCCCGACAACGACGCTAGAAAAGAGTCTTGATGACCCACAAGTATAGGGGATCTATCGTAGTCCTTTCGATAAGTAAGAGTGTCGAACCCAACGAGGAGCAGAAGGAAATAATAAGCGGTTTTCAGCAAGGTATTCTCTGCAAGTACTGAAATAAGTGGTAACAGATAGTTTTGTGACGGGATAAATTGTAACGAGCAACAAGTAACAAAAGTAAATAAAGTGCAGCAAGGTGGCCCAATCCTTTGGTAGCAAAGGACAAGCCGGAACAAACTCTTATAATAGGAAAAGCGCTCCCGATGACACATGGGAACATCGTCAAGCTAGTTTTCATCACGTTCATATGATTCGCGTTCGATACTTTGATAATTTGATATGTGGGTGGACCGGTGCTTGGGTGCTGTTCTTACTTGAACAAGCATCCCACTTATGATTAACCTCTATTGCAAGCATCCGCAACGACAACAAAAGTATTAAGGTAAACCTAACCATAGCATGAAACATATGGATCCAAATCAGCCCCTTACGAAGCAACGCATAAACTAGGGTTTAAGCTTCTGTCACTCTAGCAATCCATCATCTACTTATTACTTCCTAATGCCTTCCTCTAGGCCCAAATAATGGTGAAGTGTTATGTAGTCGACGTTCACATAACACTACTAGAGGCTAGACAACATACATTTGATCAAAATATCAAACGAATACCAAATTCACATGACTACTAATAGCAAGACTTCTCCCTTGTCCTCAGGAACAAACGTAATTACTCACAAAGCATATTCATGTTCATAATCAGAGGGGTAATAATATGCTTATAGGATCTGAACATATGATCTTCCACCAAATAAACCAACTAGCATCAACTACAAGGAGTAATCAACACTACTAGCAACCTAGTAGCACCAATCCCGGACTTTGAGACAAGAATTGGATACAAGAGGTGAACTAGGGTTTGGAGATGAGATGGTGCTGGTGAAGATGTTGATGGAGATTGCCCTCTCCCGATGAGAGGAGCGTTGGTGATGACGATGGTGATGATTTCCCCCTCCCGGGGGGAAGTTTCCCCGGCAGAACAGCTCTGCCGGAGCTCTAGATTGGATCCGCCAAGGTTCCGCCTCGTGGCGGCGGAGCCTCATCCCGAAAAATTCCTTATGATTTTTTTCTCATAGAAAGACTTCATATAGGAGAAGATGAACGTCGGAGAGCCACCAGGGGGCCTACGAGGTAGGGGCCGCGCCCCCCACCCTCGTGAGCAGGGTGTGGGCCCCCTGGCCTTCATCTTTGGCGTGGATTTTTATTTATTTATTTTAAGATGTTCCGTGGAGTTTCAGGACTTTTGGAGTTGCGCAGAATAGGTCTCTAATATTTGCTCCTTTCCAGCCCAGAATTCTAGCTGTCGGCATTCTCCCTCCTTATGTAAACCTTGTAAAATAAGAGAGAATAGCCATAAGTATTGTGACATAAAGTGAAATAACAGTCCATAATGCAATAAATATCGATATAAAAGAATGATGCAAAATGGACGTATCACCATGAAGGGCCTTATAGTCTGGATGTGGCCTAGCGAGCCCCTATCCGGCAGCTACTTCGGTCTGGTGAGGCGGCTCGTCGACGCCTGCCCACAGCTTAAAGTCATAAAGCGGAGTGTCTGCATTGAGGGTGCGCGCAGGGCTTTTGCCCGGGCGAAGGTGCACTGGGCGAAGCTGGACGCCGTGAAGCTGGTGAAGGAGGGGCCCCCAGAGGGCAAGGAGCATCGCTGCCCCGAAATGTATTATGAGAGTGTCCTGAAGAGTTCCCGCCTTGTGGCGGATGAGTGTGCCAAGGATGTAATTTTTGAATGAACATGCTCATGTGATCCTAAGATATGAAACGAGTTCATTTGAGCCATGTGACGCTTTTTTTAATTTAAAATATTATCTTCTGTGCGGCTGTTTATAAAATCTGAGAGTTGGCCAGTCGTCGGCTTTTGCCCCCATGTAACTAGTATTGGGGTGTTCGGGATAAACCTGAGCACTCTTTACCCCAATTTTGGGTCCTTCAAGGGAGGTGTTCAGTGCAATGAACCAGGCAATCGGACTATAATGCTTTATCACTCTCACTTAGCCATAGAAGTCTACAATTTTAAATTTTGGCGAAGCCCGTGGTATTCAGAAGGCCGAATTTGGGGCGCTATACACGCCTAAGCCGGACAAGGCCGACTCCTCGCCCGAAGCGGAAAAAGTCTGTAAGGACTTGAGACCTCTCGAACAGCGACCAATCTCTCGCCTTATCATGACAGTCAGTTTTAGGCTTTCTCTACTAAGGTGCTCGTCCGGAAGAACCGAGACACAATCGCAGTAGTTCTCCCACCGCTACCTTAGCCGATATAGCGGAACGTAAGGTACCAAAGCATGAGAGCCGGGCAAACCCAACTATTGACCCAAGACATGATTCGGAGCTGATGCATATAATGCTATAAGTTCGGGGTGCCGCACTGTCGAAAGTGTTCGGACTTCTCGTGCCGTATTATGGGGTAAACAAAAGCCCCTGGCGTACTGACCGTACCCGAATTGACGGGTGCGGATTGTCGTAAATGGACATAAAGGGAAAAAAAGAGAATGAATAATGCAATAATAGACTAATGCTATGCATTGTTATTTAAATAATACGTTGAAGCGTACTGGTACAGGTAGTGCAATAAGCAGAAAGTAGGACTATTCGAAATGTCCTATCCAAGGGCAAGCTGCGTATGGATAGTAGAAAGCGGATATTATTATTAGAGACCACCTGGGGGTTCCGTGTACATCTTGGCTTCTTGCCGCCTTGGTTGTTCCTTCCCGTAATGTGTCCGGCAATCATACTGCCGGAAAGGGCTTTCAGAGAGTTAGGCCCTGAAAGAGAACAGAAATGATAAAGATATACAGCCCCTAGGGCGGTTAAGCCGCATTGCGGGACGTGCCCTGATTGTGCCCCCACATATGTCCATGGTATTTTCAGTGCGTAATTATGTACACGCGGCACGGATTTCGTTGCTTGACTGGGACTGGGACGGGGGCTGAGTTGCTAGGCGAGCTCTGAACATGTCAGGCGATCCTGTTGCAGTTTACTCCGGACACGCTTGAAGGTGTTCGGGGGCTGTATCGCCGAATTAGCGGTTTGCCTTGAAAGGCTGCTTTGTGCTTCTGCTACGAGGGCCGCAGTGTGCTCTTCCGTGTGGAGCGAGCGTTCTGTGTTTCCATTCACTGTTATGACCCCCCGAGGTCCTGGCATCTTGAGCTTGAGGTATGCGTAATGTGGTACTGCATTGAATTTTGCAAATGCAGTTCATCGGAGCAGTGCATGATAGCCACTGCAAAACGGGACGATGTCGAAGATTAACTCCTCGCTTCGGAAGTTGTCCGGTGATCCGAAGACTACTTCCAGTGTGATTGAGCCCATGCAATGGGCCTCTACACTTGGGATGACGCCCTTAAAGGTGGTTTTGGTGGGTTTGATCCTCAAGGGATCGATACCCATTTTTTCGCACTGTATCCTGATAGAGCAGGTTCAGGCTGCTGGCGTCGTCCATAAGGACTCGAGTGAGATGAAATCCATCGATTATGGGGTCTAGGACCAGTGCAGCGGATCCGCCATGACGGATACTAGTGGGGTGATCCATGCGATCAAAGGTGATCGGGCAAGCAGACCATGGGTTGAACTTTGGGGCGACGGGCTCCATTGCATAGACGTCCCTTAGTGCACGCTTCCGCTCCCTCTTGGGAATGTGGGTTGCATATTTCATGTTCACCATCTTCACTTGTGGGGGGAACCCCTTCTGTCCTCCCGTGTTCGGCGGCCGGGGCTCCTCCTCCTCATCACTATGCAGCCCCTTGTCCTTGTTTTTGGCATTTAACTTGCCGGCCTGCTTGAACACCCAGCATTCTCTGTTTGTGTGATTGGCTGGCTTGTCGGGGGTGCCGTGGATTTGACACGAGCGATCCAGTATGCGATCCAAACTGGACAGAGCCGGAGTACTTCTTTTAAATGGCTTTTTTCGCTGACCGGATCTAGAGCCTCTGAATCCGGCATTGACTGTCGTATCCTCGGTGTTATCGCCGTTATTGTGGTGCTTTGGTATGTTACGATGTTGTCTGTCGTTGGCATATTTGGTATCCGAAGTGCCCTGATTCCTCGATGTGTTATTGCTGCGAGCCAGCCAGCTATCCTCGCCCGCGCAAAAGCGGGTCATGAGTGTCGTGAGGGCTGCCATAGATTCCGGCTTCTCCTGGCCAAGGTGGCGAGCAAGCCATTCATCACGGATGTTGTGCTTGAATGCCACGAGGGCCTCTGCGTTCGGACAGTCGACAATTTGGTTTTTCTTAGTCAGGAACCGAGTCCAGAATTGTGTGGCCGATTCCCCTGGCTGCTGAGTTATATGGCTCAAGTCATCAGCATCCGGTGGTCGCACATAAGTGCCCTGGAAGTTGTCAAGGAATGCGTCTTACAGATCCTCCCAACTGCCGACGGAGTCTGCTGGCAAGCTATTCAGCCAATGCCGAGCTGGTCCTTTGAGTTTTAGTGGGAGGTACTTGATGGCATGTAGATCATCACCGTGAGCCATGTGTGGATGTGAAGGAGGAAATCCTCAATCCATACCGCGAGATCTGGTGTACCATCATATGATTCGATATTTACGGGTTTGAAACCCTCCGGGAATTCGTGATCCATAACTTCATCTGTGAAGCATAGGGGGTGTGCGGCGCCTCTGTGCCGGGCTATATCCCGACGCAGTTCATATGAGTCTTATATGCTGTATTCGGCCCGGCCGGATTTGCTTTTGGCGTATCCGGCGCGACGATCATCGTCCCGTGTTGGCGCACGTGCCCGTGACCCGTATATTGACCTTGCAAGTTTTGCCTTACTGTCCATTACGTCTCGCAGGTACCGTGTGTTGCCCCGAGCCTTGGTATTTTGGATTGAGTGGCGGAGGGGTGCAGGCTGAACTTCAGGCTGAAATGCCTCTTTGGATCGGCCACGCAGTGGCCGGTCAGCTGCATCGTACACTGGTGCATGAGGTTTCAATGCTTCCTCCTCGAGGTGAGGTAGCAACCTGCGTTTTGGGTAACTCTTGGAGGGGCGCTCGAGTTCGTATTCCTCGGCCGCAAGGACTTCAATCCATCTGTCTGCTAGCAAGTCTTGATCAGCTTGAAGCTGTTCTTGCTTTTTCTTCAGGCTATTTGCTGTGGCCATAAGCCAGCGCTTGAAGCGCTCCTGTTCGACGGGGTCCTCAGGCATGATAAATTCTTCGTCGCCGAGGCTCGCCTCGTCTTCGGAGAGAGGCATGTAATTGTCCTCCTCTGATTCTCCATCTGCTACCTGCTCTGGAGGGCTGGCTTGTTCATCCTCCGGCTCTACATCGTGCTGGAGGGGATTGTGGTTGTCTTCGGCACTATCCGGAGTGTTATTATCTCTTGTGCCGGTATCACTACTTTTGTTGTGGCAGGACTTAGAGCGACGTCGCTGACGTCGGCGCTTGGGTTGCTTCTTGGAGGGGTCATCCTCCACTATCTCGTCGCCATTGCCTTCTTTAGGGGTGTCCACCATATATATGTCGTATGATGAGGTAGCGGTCCAGCGCCCTGTGGGCGGTGGTTCTTGCTCATCTCCTGCATCGTCGTCCATATATACCGTTGATGTCTTCGGAGTCGAAGTCGAGCATGTCGGTTAAATCGTCGACAGTGGCTACTAAGTGGGTGGTGGGTGGGCAGCGAATTTCTTCGTCGTCCGCATCCCATTCTAGCCGGACATAGTTCGGCCAAGGTTCTCCTGACAGGGAGAGGGACCTCAATGAATTTAGCACATCGCCGAAGGGCGAGTGCTGAAAGATATCCGCGGAGGTGAATCCAGTGGTTATGAACATCTGTGGATGAACAGTGCCCAGTCTTCGATGGAGAATCAAAAATTGGCTGTGCCCCCTTTACAACTGCAACTTCGGATGCCATATCCCCCATTAGTGGCCTGTGTTTGTGTTGATTGTGTTATATTATAACTGGTGAGTGTGTTTTCCTTTCCTTTTTTTTGCTGTAGTTCGATTAGCACGATCATTAGCTGATTCAGTTTGTGCTATTTTGACCACACCTTCCTTCTACTCGCATATACACACCAAACCATTCGATGTGTACAAGTATTTTGCTTCCCCTGTTCTCTGTATTTGGCTGAAAACATATGCTGGTGGCATATACAGTATTTGGTTACCTCCTTGTTCTCTGAGTTACTTGCTATCAGTTTGTTGGAGTTGGAGAGTGAAAACCTTAGTTTATTTTTGTAGTAAGATAAGAAGCTTATGCAGATGTATCTCAGAAATAGTCTTTATTCAAAGAGGATCCCCGCTTCACTTGAAAGTTGGGTGGATGATTTTCGCAAATGTAATTATGCCCCGGTTATATGGCTCTAATCAAATGTCAATTTGCGTATGATTGCTATGACCGGAAATGATTTTGGAGCAGTGTAGTGTTATACATTTTGTGGTCAGCAGCCCTTTCACCTTACCACTCGTCGCCCCTTTTTCAGGCCAGCGGCATGAGGCTTGGAGTGTACTTCTATAACCACTTTGTACAGGACTTGTGAAGACTCATTTGTAGGTGTTCTCGCCATTCACCTTGGTTGTGTTACTATATATAATATGGCTGTCAAGACATATTTGTGTACCTATGAAAGTGATAGATGTAATATTACACAACACATGTGTGTTCTTATGGCCCTGCTCATCATGTGTTTGTTGATCGAGCATGAAACTCATAAGCTTGTGGCCGGCCTTTTTATCGTCGAGTATTTGACACTTGACAGGGAAGAATGATAAGACAAATCCAACCCAAAACAAATAAAAAGACAAACCAGGCCTTGCAGGGGAAACCGAGGAGCTCCTATTCCATTCGGCACTTCAGGCACCTGGGAAGCTCCTTGGCGCCCACGTGCCGACGCTGGTGGGTTGGCCTATCTACTCGAGCGCATTTGTAAAAAAAAGGGAAAAAATTGCACAAGTGAAAAAAAAATCATGAATTCAAAAACAATAATGGATTTTTTTAAATGCGCATGGATTTTTAAAAAAGTTCATGAACTTTTAAAAACTGTTCATCTATATGAAAAAAAGTTCACCAAATTCAAAAAATAGTTCATCAAATTTTGAAAAAGAGTTCATAAATTTTGAAAAGGTTCATAGATTTTGAAAAAAAAGTCATTGATTTTGAAAAGGTTCATCATTTTGAAAAAGAAGTTCATCAAAATTGGAAAAGGTTCATCAAAATTGAAAACAATTTAATTGACTTTGAAGAAAGAGTTCACATATTTGAAAATGTTCATCATTTTTGAAAAAAAAGTTCACTAATTTGAAATAGTTCATCGAATCAGGAAGAAGAAAAAAAGGGGAAAGGGAAAAGGAAAAGAAGAGAAAGGAACAAAAGGTGTAAAATGATGTAAGCAATCACATAACGTGAGGTGGCCGGTTGGTTAGTGCAGTGTGGATGCGATCAGGAGGTTGGGGATTGGATTCACACCACGCTCAATCTTTTTGCGGGTTTAAAACAAAAGAAAGAAAAGAGATGGATGGGCTGGCCCAACTTGGAGGGATTCAGGCGCCTGTTTACAAATGCACAGTGACGGACGCCTGAAGCGCCAAATAGGATATGCCAGGAAACCGCATGCAATATGACGTCAGCTGAGCGAGACAAAATTATGTCTCAATCAGCTGAGTTGTAGACATTCCCTAATGATAATCATATGTTTAGTTATATAAAATTTCAAAGTGATAGACATAGACTCGCCCTTAAATTCATTGCCATAAAATATTCAGTTGCAATGAAAGCTATATTTATTTTCCTTATTTGATGATTTTTTTTTCATACTACTATCACTTGAATCCATCTACTAGGAGAAAATCTCATCCCGATGAAATTTTTAATGAAATTTCTTATGTCTTTACGACAATTGGACAAGTGACAACCACCCTTAAAGGACACATCATGTCGCAAGGCGTTGCCCGACCAAATTGTGATCAGCGTAGGCCTTGTTCGATGGCTACCCCCGTTTCTCTTGAATTGGCCGGATACAACCTATGTTGTGTGACATGACACGTGTTACCATTCAACCGTGGATTGGTCGCGTGTTCCTGATTGCCTTTCTTGTAATTTTTATCTTTCGTGTGGGCTGTATATGCAAACGAGAGAAGAGTGTGCCTGCAGCCTGTATTAACTAGACGATGCCCCGCACGTTGTTGCGGGAATGTTTGCAATATTTCAATGAGATTCTGATTATATGGAACATGAATTCTTGAAACAATAGTTTCTAAAAGTATATAATAATTAAATGTAAATAGCATAATAAAATGGAATTTTACATGCATGCATGTTGTAGTGGATTTTTAATATGCATAGTTGCATGTTGAGGTGGGCCTTTTCTTATGCATGTTGAATGATGAGGTGGGATGCTTGCATGTTGAGAGAAATATCTTAGTGGGGGCTAGCTATTTAGATATAGAAGATGTTTGGTTCAACATGGAGTTGGTTGCAAAAGAGGAACTCCCAAGGGACCAAACCGCCATCAGAATTTCCAAATAAATAGCCGTCAAACCTTCCCCCCCTTTTCCATCCCGCACCCCGCACACCTTTCTTCTCCACGCCCTCGCGAGTTAGCGGAATTGCCACGCGAGCCCTCCAAGTTTCTCCCGCCGCGATGGAGCCACCCGGTTCAGGTTCAGGTTCAGGAGCTGCAGAACCGGTCGAGGAGGAGCGAATCCAAGAACCGGCCCCCAACGCCTCCTCCAACGGCGATGGGGCCCCGACCGCTGCTGCGCCGCCACCTCCCCTCCACCTCGAGCAGGCCGGAGGCGGCGCCGATGGGTCGCGCCCCGCCGCGGTGGTCGACCTCCGGAAGGGCAAGACGATCGCCGCCGGTCCCTTTCCGCCACCTGTTTCCCCAAGCTCCGCGGGCAGCATCCCCGACTCCGCCTCCGCCTTCGGAGCCGGGGGGTCAAGCTCCTCGGCGGGGAGGAGGATGGTGGTGCCGAGGGACACGACGCTGCCGTTCGACTACACGCGGGTGTTCCAGCAGGTGGTACGAGAGGGGCAGTCGGTTATCATCGAGGAGGGCGAGGAGGAGCAGGTGACGGGCGTTCGCGATGTTGTTTCTTGGAGTTCTTGGAGTTGCTGGAGTGCGTTCTTGAGCGTTTCTTGGTTTCTTCTCGAGCAGGTGGAATCGCCGCACGCCAAGGAAGCGCCCCCGGGAAAGGAAAAGGTATAGCCTGAATCTGGTCTTCTTGCTTGCTCGCTTGTGATTTGGAGTGTGGAACTGTGACCATTTTCTTGTTCGGGGCGTGGAACTGTGATCTCTTATGTTTGTTGAAATCTTGGGGATGATTTAGAGTAATATACAAGCGGAATCTTGGGCCGGGACAGTTTCATGATTATGACCCGGAGTTCTTCTTGCGGTGCAGTATGAATTTAGAACGACCGAGCATCTTGTTGTGATTATTGGAAACTGTTCAAGATTTAGGTGTCCAGTCTTGTGCTAACTGATTCTTCTATTCAGTGTGACGACATATTTTGCTGCAAGTGGAAAATGTGGGGAGGTACGAGGATCATGTCGTGGCAGTAGTTGCTGTGATACTTTAACAAGAAATCCTTAAGCCAAAATGAATCAGTTTTCAGTGTAAATGAGTTGTATTATAGGAGAATTAGTCTGAATGTTTGCACTGGATTACTTACCTTGACGTACATTATCTGGATCCTCAGCCACTTTTATGCAAAAGCCTTTGATCTCTTACTCCACCCTGGAGTTTGGTCGAGAAGTTTGGGCCTTTGGTCATCTGTTACCTGAAAGTTTGAATCTTACTACGAAGCCTCGAAAGTCGAAACTCAATTCATATAAAAATCAGCAGGAGTAGAGAGGATTTGGATAGCTCCACATTTTTTAATCTTCTTAGTCCTTTCACCTTGCTAATACAAAATCTGTGAATCCTGATGCTAACTCTGTGGAGTAGGAGAAGAAACTACCACAAGTCAAGGTGAGACCCAGGTCTGGAAAGGGGAAATCGCTCTGGAGTCGGCTCAAGAACAAGGTATGAACTGAATCTTGTTTACTCTTCGCACTTGTGATTTTCTTGGGTGGTATGGCCATATGAGCATTCTTGTATTACCTACTTTATGTGCACAGAAACTGGAATTGGGATTCTTGATTTCTGTTTGTTCATGTTAATTCTGGACCTGTTAGTTTAATCAGGGCAACGAATCTTGGTTAGAGCATCATGTGGCATCCTAGAGTAGAGGAGGAATCTTAGGCAAATGTTGGCAGCACACGTCCTTGTTGCTCGTGGGTCTTTCAGAAATCTGGCATCATATTTTGAAGCAAAAATGTGTGGAAATCAGGAGGTCATCTGTTACCTGAAAGTTTGAATCTGACTATGGAGCCTCGAAAATTGAAACTCAATTCATATAAAAATCGGCAAGAGTAGAGAGGAGTTGGATAGCTCCACATTTTTCAATCTTGTTAGTCCTTTCACCTTGCTAATACGAAATGTGTGAATCCTGATGCTAACTCTGTGGAGTAGGAGAAGAAACTACCACAAGTCAAGGTGAGACCCAGGCCTGAAAAGGGGAAATCGCTCTGGAGTCGGCTCAAGAACAAGGTATGACCTGAATCTTGTTTACTCTTCGCACTTGTGATTCTTGGGTGGTATGACCAGCATTCTTGTACTTACCTATTTTATGTGCATGGAAACTGGAATTGGGATTCTTGATTTCTGTGTGTTCATGTTAATTCTGGACCTGTTAGTTTAACCAAGGCAAATGTGGCATCATGTGGCAAACGTGACCTGTTAGTTTAACCAAGGCAAAAGTGCCATCATGTGGCAAATGTGAACTGTTAGTTTAATTCTGGACCTGTTAGTTTAACCAAGGGAAGTCAACTGCATAGAAGATCTTGGTTTGAGCATCATGTGGCATCCTAGAGTAGAGGAGTAATCTTGGGCAAATGTTGGCAGCAGTACACACGTCCTTGTTGTTTGTGGATCTTTTCGAAATCTGGCATCATATTTTGAAGCGAATGGCTATCTCGTTGGAATTGCTGTCTGTAAAATGTGTGGAAATTAGGAGGTCATGTCCTGATTACTGCAATATTTTCGTAACAGAGCCTGAAGTCGAATGTACGATCTTCCTTTGTAACATAACCAAATATAATTTCTGTAAATCATTTGCTATTTACATGCAAAATCTCTGACCACTTCAGGATCTGGTTGAGAAGTTTCACCATTTGGTTGATTGGCACCTGGAACTCGCTTAGAAGCCTCAGAATATAATTTCTTTTAAATAGTTGCCGAAAATAAAGAGCTTTGGACCTGAACGTTTGTGGTCTTGCTATTACATTCTTGTTTCTTTTTTTACTGGGAAAAGGAAAATGTTTGGCTTCTTGTTGATTCTTTATAATTGTAAGACTGCCAGGATGTATGGACTTTAACTTCATTCTGTTCATTTCTTGTCAAATAGATTTTTTGTAGAGAAGGAAGGCAAATATGTTCAGAACGTGAGGAGCACCAGGTTTGTCTCCATTTTGCCTAATGTGAACGTTCAAATTTGAAGTGCATGAAATATCAAGATGAAAGTCCGAGATCACAAGATACTTTGGTTCATGGTTCCTGTACGATGAACTGTTCAGAAAGATTATTTTCTCTTTGGATACTAAATTGTATGTTAACTATTGGTTGTGATAGTTTGATGGAAGCTGAATCGTACTTGTACTGTTGTTGAGTTTATCATACATTAATTTCATTCTCTTCATTTCTTGTCAAATAGATTTTTCGTAGAGAAGGAAAGCAAATATATTCAAGACATGTGGAGCACCAGGTTTGTCTCCATTTTGCCTAATGTGATGTTCAAATTTGAAGTGCATGAAATATCAGGAAGAATGTCCGAGATCACAAGATACTTTGATTCATGGTTCCTGTACGATGAACTGTTCAGAAAGATTATTTTCTCTTTTATGGATACTAAATTGTATGTTAACTCTTGGTTGTGATAGTTTGATGGAAGCTGAATCGTACTTGTACTGTTGTTGAGTTATCAGACATTAACAGATATCTTCTTGTTTTCTTATTGAACAGCAACAGATCAATATCAGTGATGGGATTATACATGACAGTGGTTTTAAAAACCGAATATTGCAATAAAAACAAACTTTCCATCACCTTTTTAGATATGTTGTTTCCATGTTCTACTCTGTAATTTGAATTCTCGTATTTGTGTGGTTCTTGCAGACACGTCCCATCAATGAAGTAAGGAATCGGTATATGGTTTCTTCTAACGAGGCGAACCATCTTGATGCCTATTCGGAAATTAGACTGGTGATTGGAGATGGGGAGTGTTTCTACAGGAGCTTCATATTTTCCTACCTAGTAATTGACCTCCTCTCTTTTTCTTAGCATATGATGTAGGTTTAGTTATTTAACTTTCTCTGTTTATGCGAATGTACAACAGGAGCAAGTTATTGATAGGCAGGACACAGATGAGGAACATCGTCTCCTTCATGTTGTTGAAAGAATGTCTGTGCAACATGCAATTCTTGGATGGAACTCTGAGTTTTCCAGGACCAGCAGAGTAAGTTCTCACCTTCTCCATATTTGTTCTTTCTTGGATAAACATGCTTGCAAGGGATGATGATTCTCTTCAGGTTACAAAGTACACTTCAAGCATCATCTGGCATCTCACTATCTTTGTTTGTCATTTGCAGGAGATGCACAATTGCTTAACAGTAGTGGAATGCCGTCACAGTTTTACACAATGTTGGCACAAACTCAAATTTGAAGCTTATTATGAAGTTAACAACCCGATTGTAACAACAACCTTAAGAGAAATTTACGTGCAAAGGAACAACAGCAATATAATTGGGAAATAACATAATTTTATGCTTGTTTGAGCACTGCAACAATGCACGCCTGCTGGTTATTATTGTACAGCCACCTCACTGTTCTGTTACTATGCTATAGTATATCTGTAATGACTGAAGCTTCTCAGGGAGGTGTCTTAGCTGTGTTCTTTTATATCCTGCCATTGATCAATATTCTGTATGTATTATTGTATCCTGTAGTATGTAATGATTATCAACCATGAATAATCGAGTTGCTGATTCTTTCAGGCATTTGAGGAGCTGATTGAGAAAGTAATGAGATGGAAGGGCACGGAATCAACTAGCAGGTTTTTGATTCTTATGGTTTTCTGCAATTCCATCAAAGTATTGTAGATGAACGCATTCCATCTCACTGACATAATATGTGCCATTTTTAGTTGCCGTAAAGAGGAACTTCTCCAGTTCTTCAGCACGTATGAGAGGACGCAAGACAGTGAGAAAAACACCCTTGAACTTACATTTCCTTCTGTTCATCGTAATTCATGTTTCTGACACATTTTATTGGTTAGTTTTTGCTTTCCTCAGATTACTAGTAGCTATCCATATATGCTCGCACAGTGAGGAGTATGTACCACATATACCAGAGGTCGACCAAGGAAATTGCAGTCTGGAAGTTGTCAGTATCAGCATCCCCTTCCCTTACATTACCTCCTGCTGAATTTCAAGTGCATCCATTGTTGGATACACGACACTCATTTTACCTGACTTCTTGTTGCACAAACAGTGGTGCTTTGAGCACGTCATTCCAGCTCGTGTGGACGCGGACCATGTTATGTTGGTGGCTTTGGCCACAGCGCTTGAGGTCCCCCTCAGAACGGAATCATTCCAACAAGGATATGCTCGAGATATCTACACTGGTCCTGGATTTCCCCGTCCGAGTGTGACCCTGCTGTACACGGGAAATCACTACAACATCATCTACCCACGTGCTCCTTCTGCTGAGAGTTCAAGTCATCAGGCTTCCAAGAGAGAAGAGCCTTCTGGTCAGAGTTGAAGTCATCAGGCTTCCTAGGGAGAACATGCTGCTGATCAGAGTTCAAGTCAAGAGACTTCCTAGAAAGAACATCCTGCTGATCAGAGTTGAAGTCAACAGATTTTGCCAGATTAAAGTTGTGATGGGCTGCTGCCGTTGAATGAGTGTTGCTGAGTTAGTGGTATAGAGTTAGAGTAGATGCACCGATGAAGTTGGGGTAGGCATAGGATATACTTGTGCATCCTTCTCCTGTTGGCTGGTATAAGGTGAACATCCTTCTGCTGCTGATGAATACAGTAATGAAGCCGATAGCCATATACTTGTGCATTCTTTCTGGTGCCACTGGATTGATCGATTGGCACATATACAAGGATGAATGCAATCGTTTAATTAGTTTCCGTGATTGGTTTATTTGTGATTCTTTATGTCTCTGCTGGTTACCCTGCTTGTGTCTGAACCTGTATGATAATCCAATATATTCCAATAGTAGAATGTAGAATTGTACATGCTGGGCATCTTTGAACTGTTCCAAGTCATCTGAAGAAGATGAACATTTATACTCTTTCGCTTGCATCGTCCCAAGTTGTGGAAACCGCAATCTTTAGCAGTGTCATCCACGGACGGATCCAGCTCTCGGTCGACGACGAAGGAGAAGAAGGAAAATGGAACAACTGTATTGGTACCAGACATCAACATCTGGAGGCTTCAGACTTGCTGCAGTCCTGAGATAAATTCATCTTCAGGTTGGATTGGATCAAAGTGAAAGGATTCCAGATGTCAATTACAGAGCGGGACAGCTTCCTGAAGAGTATACGTTCCAATATATCATTGCTCATCTTTCTAGTTCTGATCCCCGTTGGAAGAAACTACTGGGATAGAGCAACTTTTTCTACACCATACGACCTATTCACTAATTAGATAAATTCCATCATATCGGAGAGACTGAACCACACACGGACAAGAAAGATCTCTGATACAATCAAAAGTTACATCAAGGACGTGGTTGGTTGCTTGCATCCCACCATGCATGCCCCGGGAGATCAAATTCGCCCGTTTGGTTAGCTGGGTTGCATTGAAATCTTGGCCCTGCATGAACCTCAAAGCACCGCTCAGCCAGCCGTGGGAAAACCCCTGAATCGGCAGTTTCCAAGGAGCCAAGCCCTCCGTGTACATGGAGGGGAACACGGCATCAAGCTCGTGCGATCGGGGAGAGCGCGGAATCGTGCGCGTCCCCGAGAAATTGGTGGGAGTATGCCTCCTCCCTGCTCCTCCGATGGCGGTAAGTAACATCAGACCCTACTTGTTGTAGCCTAGATCTATGAGTATGTGCTAAAGTAGAGTAGATCTACAAGTAGTAGGGTAGATTATGCAAGGATTTCTTCATGAATGTTGTGTGAGGATGTGGTAGATCAGTTGGCAGCGGTGTTGTTTTGGTTTATGATAGGTTTTGCTTGTCGGCAGTGATGATTTCATGGTGTTGTGTTGGATTGATGTTTATGTGCTAGTATTACATGCTTTTCATATCGGTTTTCATGCTAGTATGGTAGATTTGGCAGTGTGTTGAGTTTCATGATCAATCCATACTAGTGTAGCAGATTTGGTAGTGTGTTGAGCTTCATGATCAGTTCATGTTAGTATGGTAGATTTAGTAGTGTGTTCATCTTAATGACCAATCCATGCTAGCATGGTAGATGCATTATTCTTGTTCGGTTAGTTCTGGTACTAACCATTGTAGGCAATGACCAAGGAAGAGTATATTCAAGCCCTTACTTTGTCGGACATCAAACAAACCTTTGCCTCCTATGTTGAGAACAGCCGTCGTTGACTCAGGATGCAAAGGTGTTTTAGAGGCCTCACTTGTGTTCTTTAGTGCTGGCGATGCTTTGGCTGATACTAAGGTGGACATTAAGGCTGCCAAGGCATCGTTGAGGGGGTCAATGAAAGGGAATGCGATGAAATGAGATCCTTTCATGTCCATCTTTGTCATGTACAAGATGTTTAATATCATCGTGGGAGAAGTGAGGACTGATAAGGGCTTTAAGGAGGTGCATCTGAACATTGTTGCCAAGATGGTCTTCGAGTTATGTGACACAAAGTTACCTCAACATAGGTGTACAACCATCTTTTGGAAGTGGAGAGCGAGATGGGCCTAGGTGCCAAAGCGTAGAGAGCTTGGCGGTGCACAATGTGACCAAAACACCTTCACCATTCTATTGGAGGTCGAGCACTACGAAGGCCACATCACGGTTAGCTAACCTGTAACTTGTTTCACTTGATCCAACATGCCAATCACAAAAAAACAACATTGCATTTCATTCTTAGGATCACCCCAAGGACGTTGAGTACCTCAACAAGCCCATCCAGAAATACTCTTGGTGCAGCCATCTTCTCCTGGGGTCTGACTACAGGCAAGCATGCGATGGGATCCAGCGATCCTCTCAATACACCCATCGTAGAGTATCCAAACACACAGGAGTTGGAGATCATCATCCTTTGATAACCCTGACAAGCCTCTTATCATATTCCTACTTCTGAGAGGAAGAGGGACACCTTGAGGGACAAGGAGCTGAGCATCTTTAGTAGCATGACGACGCCACCAAGGAGGTGGCATTCGCCATCAGGCACAATTATATCTAAAGAGTTGAAAATGGTGAGAAAATTAATATGTTATAAAACTACTATCGATTTAGTAAACACATCTAGAAAGGTGATCGCAAGAAGGGGAACAATTGTTTTAAAACTATTGTGCAGGAGCTCTTTGACCCACACGCTGGAGAATGAGATGAGGTATTATTCGTCAAAGATAACAGATAATTTCTTGGAAGTGGAGGCCAACAAGATACTTCAAAATTCCTATGTCATGGAACATTTCATTGCTCGGCAATACACTTGATTGAATACTTTTTTCCGTTCGATCTTATTATCGCCTTGAATGGGACTCGCAATATGAAGAAAAAATGGCATTGTGAGAAGAAAGAAAAGAAGAATACGGTGGGCTTTGCCTTGAAGAAGAAAACCGGCTGGTTTAGCCAGCTTGGTTTATTAGTCGAGTGACGGGCGCACTCGACTTCACGTCCCCATCTGCACAACAGTCAGCAGTGGGGAGGGAGAGACGAGATGACGGCCAGCCCATGGATATGATGCTTTATTATGAAGGTCATGCAAACAATTCCAAGACAAATGTCGTTGATCCCAAGAAGAGTACCCATAGAACCCTACAACCTCCAATCAACCTCAACACCAATCATAAAAACAACATCAATGAAATTGGATGACAGATAGTTTAACTCCACTTTATTAATATGGTTGAAAAACAAAACAAGCACCCCGCCCTACCGTCACTTTCTTGGATGTACAAATCATCAAAACCTAACTTTTTTCCTAAGAAATTAGATTTATCCTTATTCAAGCGAGATATCGAGAGGAAAGTCACATCCGCACTCACTCGCCCCTTGAGGTCTAGGAGTACCATGACAATTCCATCTCATGTTTTTCATTGCTCTCGGCGGTACCCCTTCAGGGAGCCTTTCGATTCATGGATTGAACTTGCACTGGTACTATTTACTACCACTCCAACAGTTCCCTTAAATTTATTTTTGTTTGCGCTTTTCTAGAGGGGTTCCCCTGAGGTATGTCCTTCTTCTGTCTCTCCTCAAACTGATCCACCATAATTGCCACAATAGTGTTTTTAGCAACATGAACAGTGGTGCCTTCAGTAGTCGGAAGGGGGACTTGTATTGCCGGGTTACCAAAATATTTCATCGTGCATTCCAACATGAACAATGGTGCCTTCGTTTGAATTAGAATTCTCAGTAGCTCTCTTTCCCAAAATATTTCATCGTGCATTCCAACATCTTGTCTCCCATTACCATCATTTCTAGCATTCAGATTACGTGCATTTCAAAGCATCATAATTATTATTCCGCAACAGCCCATTAAACCGCCATCTACTAGTAGGAATTACGTCAACACCCATAAGCCCTTGTCCGTGGCCTGTATCTTCAATTCCCGCACCTCTACCTCTTTCGGTGAATCCACCTAAGTTTCCATCAGAATCTTGTACACCTTCAGGACCATGACCACCACTTCCTCGACTTCTGCATCTACCCACATCTGCTAGGATAAAATTACCCCACTCAAGACAGGTTTTGTCATGTTCACCGTCGCCACATTCTTGATGAAAACAACAAAGCAGACCGCAGTTGCCACCAAAGATAGGAAGTTTTTCATACTTCACTTGGTACCACTCCTTCTCTTCCCCTTTTGTAATGGGTACAAACCTTATAATCTTCTCGTTAACATTCATTTTAGCTCGCAAGAATTTGATTTGGACCTCGAGAATTTCTAAACACAGTTGGTAATTTTAGTTGGACCTCCAAAATTTCTCCCATGGATCTACACACCATGTAATTATCTGATCATGCAACAATTGTCTACTTATTAGCCTATGCACTTGCGCCCGACTTGTCAAGAATCACTTGGCTAAATCCCCATTCACACGGCTATCGTCGGACCACACGCGCTTCGGTCACACTCACAGCCCGCACCAACTGAGCACAGCCGGCCGGAGGGCGAGATGACGGCGGCCAGCCTCCTCCGCCGCCTCCTCCCCAGATCGCCGCCGGCGCCAGAGCAGAAAGGCAAAGATCCCCTCGTATGCAGCCCCCCCGTCCTCCCGCGCGACTCCGTGGCATGCAGTTGCTTGCGCCGCCTCCTCTTCCTCTCCGACCCCCAATTCCGACGCTGCTCCCGCATCCGCCACCGCCACGGCCCTCCCTTCCTCGGTTTCTTCATCGACCACGGCGGCGACAGCGACAGCGACGACGACGGCGACGACGACGACAGCGGCGACGACGACAACGACGACGGCGACGATGGCTACAGCATCACCTTCGAGCCAGCTCCGGGCGCCCCCTACCGCCTCCCCCGCGGACTCTTCTCCTTGGAGCTCGACGGCTGCTACATGGCCCTAGGATGGCGCCACGGCCTCGGGCTCTTCTTCCACAAGATCCGGTTCGAGGTCCTGGTGTGGGATCCCGTCGCCGGCCACCAGCGCCTCCTGGCCGTTCCCCCGGATTTCGAGTTCCAGGGGGGCAAGGGTGATATCAGCGGCGCGGTGCTTCGCGCCGCCGGAGACGTCGACCACTTCCGGGTGGTCATGGTAGGCAGCAACGGGAAGCAGCCTAGAACAGTGCTCGCCTGCGTTTACTCGTCGGAGACCGGCGCATGGGGCGATTTCATCTCGGCGCCGCTTCCATCCGAGGGTTTGTTCATTTTCAGGTCCCAGCCCGCTGTGCTGGCAGGGGATTGCCTTCACTGGTCGCTTACCATGGCGGGTTCGAGAAGTATCCTCAAGTTTGATTTGAACAGGAAGAGCCTAGATCTGAGGCTGCTGCCAGGGGATTATTACACCCCGCTCAGTCCTGTCAAATTCGCGGTTATGCGAGCAGAGGGTGGTGGGATGGGTTTCCTCTTCTTATTCGGCTTTACCGCCGAATTATGGAGTCTGAAGCCCAATCGCGACGGTGTTATGATATGGGAGCCAGGGAGAAGTATTGAGCTGGACAAGTTACTTCGACTAAATCCAAAGAAAGATCCCCCACAGGTGATAGGGTATGCCGAGGAAAACAATGTGGTGTTCTTCTGGACAGTTGTTGGTGTCTTCATGGTCCATCTTGAGTCATGGCGGTTCAAGAAGCTCTCTAAGACTAGTCTCGATTCTTGGTACCATCCATTTGAAATTGCCTATCCTCCAGGTACTAGCATTCATTTACACTCTGGATATGGCAAAACAGAGTTTATTTTTGATTACATGTTGTTCACATTCTTCCGTGTGAAATTAACGATTTTAAGTAGTTGTCATACTCATATCATGTTTTCGTTTCAATGGACACCGAGATTGGCTTATTCTTTCTATAATATAACTGAACAAAGTTTCACTCTTGCTTGCCTACTGAAATATGCAAGAGCTGTATCATGGTAGTGTTAGCACATAGCTGCAGTGCAGTTTTTGTTTCAAGATGGGATACATAGCATTTTGAAGTTGAAGACAACTATATTAAAAATTTAAAGTTAGCTTGAACCAACTGCAATGTCAAATAGTAGCTCAATTGGTACATTTGGAAGCTTAACAACTAGTTAAATTTCTGTACTGTATTTCAATATTGTTATCTCTGCTGATCTTGCTAATAATCTGAAATCCATAACTGGGACTTGGTATGCAATTTACAAATAATTGTCCATTATCACTTGCAGTAGAGTCCTGCTGCAAGTGAAAAGCTCATTTATACCGTTATTTTTTTCCCAATAAATGGGGTTCATTTCATCGTTTCATATTACAGCTACGAGTTTATGTTAATATGTAGTTGATGCCTCCTTGTATCTATTTGGTTTTTTCTTTGGAAAGTCATTGGTTGTTTGAATTCTTATGTTTGTAAAACAGGCATTGGTGGTGGACACGATGGAGCTAAAGTTGTGAGTCATTGGTGGATGACACGATGGGCACGATACACAAAGCAATTGTTCAGTTAGATATGCTATTGTGATGTATTGGTTGAGCAGGTAAGCTTATCTTCTGCATGCAAGTTGAGGTATCTGAACTGTTTTACGAAAATGTGTCTCCTTCATTATTAACATGACTAATCCCTCCTCCTTCCTTGGGCTGGATGATCTCTTTTGCTTTTTGTCCTTGTCATTCAGATTCAACTACCTTGCAGCCAGTTTATTTCCCTTTTCTTGCATATGCCTGTGCCTTTTCAAGGATGAGAATGCTGTCATGTTAAGTGGTAGCAGAATGACATACTTGCTCTTTTGGTGCTTTGTGAAAAACTTGAATAATCTTTTCTTCATTGGTGGTTCTTGTAATTGGGTGCTGGTAGATGGTAAGGTTGTGATCGGTTTGACTGAAAATTAGGATCTGAGTGAGTGTGATCTGGTTACCGCCTTACCAGAGTGAAATCTCCTCGTATAATGAGTACCTTCATGTTCCCTTGGTACAGATTTCTGAATGACCAAATAATATCCTTTGTACTGAAATTTCTTTTCCCATTGGAACTTCTATGGACCAAAAGGAATCATACTGCATTTCTTAACATCTTCTCATAGATTCATAGTTCTTTAGTTTTTATATTATAGTATAAATACATCTGGCTTAACAAATCCTCATGACATAAATGCCTAATGGGCCATATATGCAGCTTGACTGAAGATCTTAAAAAGGTCATCTGTCATGTCTGCTTGCAAACTGACTGTTACTGTTTGAAGTACAACAAAGGCAATTCTACACTTATGCTAATTCGTGTACTACAGTCTACCGCCTACTAGCAGTATTGTGCTATTTTCCCCAAAGTTGATCTGGTGATGGTAAATTTACTATAACTGCACCTAGCTAAACAAATATTGAGTAATGAAATGCCTAATAAGCTATATCAGCAACATGCCTTTGAATACACTGAAACTCAAACAGCTGATTTGCCCCTTGGCATTATCAGTAAACATCTGTGGACGGACAGTGCCTAGTCTTCGGCGGAGAATCAAATTTTACAACTGCAACATCGGATGCCATATCCCCCATTAGTGGCCAGCGTTTGTGTTGATTATGTTATAGTATTATAATTGGTGAGTGTGTTTTCTCTCTCCTTTTATTGTTTGCCATAGTTCGATCAGCATGTTAATTAGCTGATTCAAGCTGTACTATTTTCAGCACACATTCCTTCTAGTCATATATATATGCACCCAAGTCATTTGAGGTATACAAGATTTTCGATTCCCCCTGTTCTCTGTTCTTGTATACCTCCTTGTTCTTTCGATTCCCCCTGTTCTCTGTTCTTGTATTGTATACCTCCTTGTTCTTTGAATTGCTTGCTGTCAGTCCGTTGGAGTTCGAGTGAAAACCTTAGTTTTATGTTCAGTAATATGAAAGCTTATGTAGATGTCTCTCAGAAGCAAGTATTTATTCAGAGAGAATCCCCACCTCACTCCAAAGTTGGGTGGATGATTTTCACATATGTAACTGTCTCTCGGTTATATGGTTCTAATCATTTTTCAATCTGTGTATGGTTGCTATGAGTGGAAATAATTTTGTAGCAGCGAAAATTCAAAATTTTATCGCCTCCTCCTTTTCAGGTCAGCGGCATGAGGCTTGGAGTGTGCTTCTAGAGAGTTGGACTGGAGAGACTTTGTACAGGACTTGTGAAGACTCATTTGTAGGTGTTCTCACCATGCATCTTGGTTGTGTTACTATATATGATATGGCCGTCAGACATATCAGTGTACCCATGAGAGTACTAGATATATTGCACGAACATATGCGTGCTTATGGCAGTGTTCTTCATATTTTCCATATGTAGCTACGACTTGGTTGAACAGCAAATGTGTATGCATACATCTATAGACCGTACTGGGAATATATATGGTGATTAGTAGGTAGTACTTTAGTACTATAAGCAAAGAACAAATTGATTTACCTGTTGTCAAAGATGGAAGCAGAAAGATTGTCTGAATGGGAAGATCGGCCGCTGGAAAAGAATATGCAAACTTAATAGAAGACCCGAGGGAAACAATAGTACACTATCATAGCACTAAATATATTGCACAATTTCAGGATAGTAATGCAATCTGGGGCGACTGAGGTTTAGGAAAATATCAGACTTAACTAATTTAAAACTTTATACGGCAACTAATTGTGCGGTACGAAATCACTTCCCTCTCTTGATTCAAATATTTTGACATACAAGCACTAATAAGCTGCACATACGGATAAATGAAGCCTTGAGAGAAGCTAGTGAAGATCGAAAGTTGACCGTCTTAGCATCCAAATTGTGTATATTTGTGTGTGTCCAATCTGTTTAAACCTATAAAAACCAACTATTGAGATCTGTCGAACATGTACATACATGCAGTCTGTAGTTTTTCAGTCACCAAGAACTCTATCCTGTAAAGAAACTGATCGTAGCTGGGCAGATAGGAGGCCCATTGCCATACTAAATAAGGCCATTGAGGCATTAACCTGTAAAGAAACTGAAATGACTACTAAGTACTCTCTCGTTTCTTTTTTATTGTACTTGCATATAAGATTTGTCTTAAGTCAAACTTCATAAAGTTTAATCATAATTATATACAAAATTATCATCTACAATACTAGAGATATACAATATGAAAGTTAATTCAATTGATGCATCTAATTATACTCCCTCCGTTCACTTTTGTAAATCATTTCAGACAACTCAAAATGAGTTGTTTTATACATTGTCTGAAATGTCTTCAAGGTCTTATAAAAGTGAACAGAGGGAGTACCTTTTTTTTTGCGGGGGCATCTAATGATATCGATTTTATATTGTGATGAATGTTGATATTTTTCCTATAATCTCAGTCAAACTTTACTATGTTTGACTTGAGACAAATCTTATATGCGGACCAAAAAAAATGAAGGGAGTACTTGAAAGTGAACAATAGATCCATACTACTGCTTTTTAGACACTCTTCCTCAAAATGAACTAGACAAATGGCACTGAAATTCATCAATACATGCGACCATTCACTGAATTAACTTTTGTCATCCTCTTGTTCGGACAGAGCCTTGAGCTTTTCTCGAATTTTCTGGACCGGAGCAATAGCAGGTTGGGGCTGGAGCCACATGCAGCATCCATGGCGCAGCGGCTTCACTAACTTGGCCTCGCCATTGACGAGGCTACACCTATACAAACGGCTCATAAAGACGAAGTAGGCTCACCCGCCCTCGATGCCCAGCTGCGCAGCGTCGACGCCGAAGCTGGCCCTAGAACCGAGGAACAAGATGCGGTCGCCCAAGCTATAGGCGTCCCTCATCGCCCATCGCATCTCGCCGCCCGCTCCTTCTTCCAGCGCGTGCACCGTCACTGATAATGGCGGCGATGGGCCATCCATGTAGTGATGACGACGCCATTCACGCTCGACGAGGATGGATGCTTGCAACAGCTCGCCGCGGGACTCGAGGGCGTAGCTGCAAAAGGCGCTGTATCGTCTGTCCTCGGCTTCACGACATGGTGTCTTGAGCTCGCCGACGGATGTGTAATGGTCCGTGTTGTCTTGGAAGTCCAGGATGCAACACCAGAACAAGTTCTGCCACACCAGGACCTTGTCGTCGTGATATGCAGCACACCAAAAGGTTGCCAACCTATTCAGTCTCTTTTTCATGACTGCCCACGCCGCCTCGCCGGGACGTAGGACGGCCGCCGTGAAGATCGCCCCGTAACCCTTCTCACAGCTGTATAGAAACACGGTGCCATCGCCATAGACGACGCCGTGGGGATTCCTCATCCGCTTGATCACATAGCTGTCAATATCATCGGGGAAGGGAGGCAGGGGCGTGGCGATGCCGGTGACCAGGTTGATTAGTTTTGGCTCAGGACCGCCGGCGAAGAGCCAGACGGCCGTGCCATCTGCGCTGGCCACCCAGTTCCTGCCGCCGCCTCCCGCGGATGGAGCCGCGGCAGCCAAGACGATGTCGTCGTTGTAATCGGAGGGGTGGCTCTCGGAAGAGACTTCGACCTTGACGTGCCCGGAGTAGACCACGGGGGAGTGCATGATCTGGCCGTCGTTGCTTGACCAGAGGAGCCATGGCGCGAACTTGGGGCGCGTGGCTGCGGAGTGCAGTCGTTCCCGCCAGGACGTGCAGACGGCGTGGAAGCGGACGAAGTCGGCGGGGTCGTGCAGACGGGCGAAGACGGCGAGGAGCATGTCCGGCGAGAGATCGGACCACTGCCGGGATTTCCTCAGGGCGGACATGCCGCCGGGCTGCGGCACCTGCACAGCGGTGACGGACGCAGCTTCGGTGCCTTAAAGTCACCTACCTTTGGGTCACTGACATATGGGTTAGCCATCTGTTGGACCCATATGTCATAGACACAAAGGTAGGTGCCTTAAGGCACCGAAACATTGCCCAGCGGTGACGGGGGTTTTCATGAAATCGGATCAGAGGAAGGGATCAAGATGCGTAATCAAGAAGAGATCAGATCAGAGGGGCTCCATGGACAACTCAACCCTAGCGCGACTACGTCTTTTTCAGTTTGTTACCAAAAACCTGTACTGGCATCGTTTCTACTCAGCCTGTTTGATCTATGGAAATCTCAGTGTTTCATCTAAAAGAACCTAATCCGCTTGGGATAGGCCAGAGGTCAATCGACTGAAAACTATTTTGGGGTCAGATGGTAAATCAATTTGTTTTCGGCCGTAGGATTGTAAAACCAATGCCCAGATGCCTCCCATGTTCATTGTTTAGTCCCGCCTTCCCATCACCGCCGCCCACCGCCGCGGCCATCCCTCTAAACCGGTGAAGCACCAGAATTTTCCGACAAGCCCTGCAACCCCCACCACCCCGAACCATCATATCATCTTCGTCGGCTACAACTCATTCCTGGCCAAGACCTTGCCGGTGTCCCCGGGCCTCGCTGCCGCTTGCCCCAGCACAAAATTCTTGACATACATCCGGAGACGCACACATCTCAATGTGCGCATCCGGGCACATATATATTTTTCTATTTCAGGTTTTCTGTCCGCAATTTTTTTTCGGGCTGTAGGTTTTACTATCTTCTCACATAACGGACCCGGGTGGATAATGTGTGCTTTATTTCATCTTCATCCCTAGTCGGTGAGCTTTGAAGGAGAGAGATGGAGATGAAGGGAAGGGGCCGAGTAGCGGGACAGACGAAGCGGCTGGCGAGGCGGGCAGAGTGGCTTACCGGTGGGACAAACGGATTGGCCGGCAATACAGGCAGAGTGGTTGGCTGGTGAGACGTGCAAGACTGGTCGGCGAGGTGGGTAGACCGACCGGCGAGATAGGTAAAGTGGCCGGCGTCAGTGAGGTAGTCTCCACACACATTTATTCCTGGAATTTTCTACCGGTTTTGATTTGTTGGTAGGTGTTATGAGAAACATAATGGAAAACAAAAAAATATTACAAATAAACCCGGGATCACTATAAAGATGCAAATAGGTTTCATCTCAATTTTGTTGAGGAACGTAGTAATTTCAAAAAAATGCCTGCGCACACACAAGAGCATGGTGATGCATAGGAATGAGAGGGGAGATGTTGTCTACGTACCCTCGTAGACCGTAAGCGGAAGCATTATAACAACGCAGTTGATGTAGTCGTACGTCCTCACGATCGATCGATCCTCAGCACCCAACGTACGGCACCTCCGCATTCAGCACATGTTCAGCTCGGTGACGTCCCGCGAGCTCACGATCCAGTAGAGTTTCCGGGAAGAGCTTCGTCAGCACGACGGCGTGGTGACGGTGATCATGATGCTACTGACGCAGGGCTTCGCCTAAGCACCGCTACGATATGACCGAGGTGGATTATGGTGGAGGGGGGCACCGCACACGGCTAAGAGGTCAATGATCAATTGTTGTGTCCATGGGGTCCCCCCTGCCCTTTATATAAAGGAGCTAGGAGGGAGGCGGCCGGCCAAGGAGGAGGGCGCGCCAAGGGGGGAGTCCTACTCCTCCTTTCCTAGTAGGAGTAGGAGAAGGGAAGGAAGGGAGAGAGGAAGAGAAGGAAAGGGGGGCGCCGCCCCCCCTCCTTGTCCAATTCGGACTAGAGGGGGAGGGGGCGCGTGGCTGCCCTTGGCCGCCCCTCATCTTCTCCCACTAGGGCCCATTAGGCCCAATATACTCCCGGGGGGAGGGGGATCCGGTAACCCCCCGGTACTCCGGTATGTGCCCGAAACCTCCCAAAACATTTCCGGTGACCGAACATAGTCGTCCAATATATCGATTTTTATGTCTTGACCATTTCGAGACTCCTTATCATGTCCATGATCATATCCGGGACTCCGAACTACCTTCGGTACATCAAAACACAAAAACTCATAATACCGATCGTCACAGAACTTTAAGCGTGCGGACCCTACGGGTTCGAGAACTATGTAGACATGACCGAGACACGTCTCTGGTCAATAACCAATAGTGGAACCTGGATGCTCATATTGGTTCCTACATATTCTACGAAGATCTTTATCGGTCAAACCGCATAACAATATACGTTGTTCCCTTTGTCATCGGTATGTTATTTGCCCGAGATTCGATCGTCGGTATCTCAATACCTATCTCAATCTCGTTGCCGGCAAGTCTCTTTAGTCGTTCCGTAATGCATCATCCCGCAACTAATTCATTAGTTGTATTGCTTGCAAGGCTTATAGTGATGTGCATTACCGAGAGGGCCCAGAGATACCTCTCCGACAATCGGAGTGACAAATCCTAATCTCAATCTATGCCAACTCAATAAGTACCATCAGAGACACATGTAGAGCATCTTTATAATCACCCAGTTACGTTGTGTCGTTTGGTAGCACACAAAGTATTCTTCCGGTAATCGGGAGTTGCATAATCTCATAGTCATTGGAACATGTATAAGTCATGAAGAAAGCAATAGCAGTAAACTAAAACGATCAAGTGCTAAGCTCACGGAATGGGTCAAGTCAATCACATCATTTCATTCTCCTAATGATGTGATCCCGTTAATCAAATGACAACTCATGTCTATGGCTAGGAAACTCAACCATCTTTGATCAACGAGCTAGTCAAATAGAGGCATACTAGTGACACTATGTTTGTCTATGTATTCACACATGTATTATATTTCCGGTTAATACAATTCTAGCATGAATAATAAACATTTATCATGATATGAGGAAATAAATAATAACTTTATTATAGCCTTTAGGGCATATTTCCTTCAGTCTCCCACTTGCACTAGAGTCAATAATCTAGATTACAGAGTAATGATTCTAACACCCATGTAGTCTTGGTGCTGATCATGTTTTGCTCGTGGAAAAGGCTTAGTCAACGGGTCTACAACATTCAGATCCGTATGTATCTTGCAAATCTCTATGTCTCCCACCTGGACTTGATCCCGGATGGAATTGAAGCGTCTCTTGATGTGCTTGGTTCTCTTGTGAAATCCGGATTCCTTTGCCAAGGCAATTGCACCAGTATTGTCACAAAAGATTTTCATTGGACTCGATGCACTAGGTATGACACCTAGATCGGATTTGAACTCCTTCATCCAGACTCCTTCATTTGCTGCTTCTGAAGCAGCTATGTACTCCGCTTCACACGTAGATCCCACCACGACGTTTTGTTTAGAACTGCACCAACTGACAGCTCCACCGTTCAATATAAACATGTATCCGGTTTGCGATTTAGAATCGTCCGGATCAGTGTCAAAGCTTGCATCGACGTAACCATTTATGATGAGCTCTTTGTCACCTCCACAAACGAGAAACATATCCTTAGTCCTCTTTAGGTACTTCAGGATGTTCTTGACCGATGTCCAGTGATCCACTCCTGGATTACTTTGGTACCTCCCTGCTAAACTAATAGCAAGGCACACATCAGGTCTGGTACACAACATTGCATACATGATAGAGCTGAAGCATAGGGAAAAATTTTCATTTTCTCTCTATCTTCTGCAGTGGTCGGGCATTGAGTCTGACTCAACTTCACACCTTGTCACACAGGCAAGAACCCTTTCTTTGCTTGATCCATTTTGAACTTTTTCAAAACTTTGTCAAGGTATGTGCTTTTATGAAAGTACAATTAAGCGTCTTGATCTGTCTCTATAGATCTTGATGCCCAATATGTAAGCAGCTTCACTGAGGTCTTTCATTGAAAAACTCATTCAAATATCCTTTTATGCTATCTAGAAGTTCTATATTATTTCCAATCAACAATATGTCATCCACATATAATGTTAGAAATGCTACAGAGCTCCCACTCACTTTCTTGTAAATACAGGTTTCTCCAAAAATTTGTATAAAACCATATGCTTTGATCACACTATCAAAATGTTTATTCCAACTCCGAGAGGCTTGCACCAGTCCATAAATGGATCGCTGGAGCTTGCACATTTTGTTAGCTTCCTTTGGATCGACAAAACCTTCTGGTTGCATCATATACAACTCTTCTTCCAGAAATATATTCAGGAATGCAGTTTTGACATTCATTTGCCAAATTTCATAATCATAAAATGCGGCAATTGCTAACATGATTCAGACAGACTTAAGCATCGCTACGGGTGAGAAAGTCTCATCGTAGTCAACCCCTTGAACTTGTCGAAAACCTTTCGCAACAAGTCGAGCTTTGTAGACAGTAACATTACCGTCAGCGTCAGTCTTCTTCTTGAAGATCCATTTATTTTCTATGGCTTGCCGATCATCGGGCAAGTCAACCAAAGTCCACACTTAGTTCTCATACATGGATCCCATCTCAAATTTCATTGCCTCAAGCCATTTTGCGGAATCTGGGCTCACCATCGCTTCTTCATAGTTCGTAGGTTCGCCTTGGTCAAGTAATATGACTTCCAGAATAGGATTACCGTACCACTCTGGAGCAGATCTTACTCTGGTTGACCTATGAGGTTCGGTAGTAACTTGATCTAAAGTTTCATGATTAATATCATTAGCTTCCTTACTAATTGGTGTAGGCGTCATAGGAACCAATTTCTGTGATGAACTACTTTTCAATAAGGGAGCAGGTACAGTTACCTCATCAAGTTCTACTTTCCTTTCACTCACTTCTTTCGAGAGAAACTCCTTCTCTAGAAAAGATTCATTCTTAGAAACAAATGTCTTGCCTTCGGATCTGTGATAGAAGGTGTACCCAACAGTTTCCTTCGGGTATCATTTGAAGAAACATTTCTTCGATTTGGGTTCGAGCTTATCAGGTTGAAATTTTTTCACATAAGCATCACAACCCCAAACTTTAAGAAACGACAACTTTGATTTTTTGCCAAACCATAGTTCATAAGGTGGCGTCTCAACGGATTTCGATGGTGCCCTATTTAACATGAATGCGGCCGTCTCTAAAGCATAACCCCAAAACGATAGTGATAAATCAGTAAGAGACATCATAGATCGCACCATATCTAGTAAAGTACGATTACGACGTTCAGATACACCATTACGCTATGGTGTTCCGGGTGGCGTGAGTTACGAAACTATTCCGCATTGTTTCAAATATAGACCAAACTCGTAACTCAATTATTCTTCTCCACGATCAGATCGTAGAAACTTTATTTTCTTGTTACGATGATTTTCCACTTCACTCTGAAATTCTTTGAACTTTTCAAATGTTTCATATTTATGCTTCATTAAGTAGATATACTGCTCAAATCATCTGTGAAGGTGAGAAAATAATGATACCCGTCGCGAGCCTCAATATTCATCGGACCACATACATCAGTATGTATGATTTCCAATAAATCTGTTGCTCGCTCCATTGTTCCAGAGAACGGCGTTTTAGTCATCTTGCCCATGAGGCATGGTTCACAAGTACCAAGTGATTCCATAAGTCCATCAGTATGGAGTTTCTTCATGCGCTTTACACCAATATGACCCAACCGGCAGTGCCACAAATAAGTTGCACTATCATTATCAACTCTGCATCTTTTGGCTTTAACATTATGAATATGTGTATCACTACTATTGAGATTCAACACAAATAGACCACTCTTCAAGGGTGCATGACCATAAAAGATATTACTCATACAAATAGAACAACCATTATTCTCGCATCAAACAAGATCCAGATATAATGTTCATGCTTAACGCTGGCACCAAATAACAATTATTCGGTCTAAAACTAATCCCAAAGGTAGATGTAGAGGTAGCGTGCCGACGGCGATCACATCGACTTTGGAACCATTTCCCACGTGCATCGTGACCTCGTCCTTAGCCAGTCTTCGCTTAATCCGTAGTCCCTGTTTCGAGTTGCAAATATTAGCAACAGAACCAGTATCAAATACCCAGGTGCTACTGCGAGCTCTAGTAAGGTACACATCAATAACATGTATATCACATATACCTTTGTTCACCTTGTCATCCTTCTTATCCGCCAAATACTTGGGGCAGTTCCGCTTCCAGTGACCAGTCTGTTTGCAGTAGAAGCACCCAGTCTCAGGCTTAGGTCCAGACTTAGGTTTCTTCTCTTGAGCAACAACTTGTTTGTCGTTCTTCTTGAAGTCCCCCTTCTTCTTCCCTTTACCCTTTTTCTTGAAATTGGTGGTCTTGTTGACCATCAACACTTGATGCTCCTTCTTGATTTCTACCTCCGCAGCCTTTAGCATTGCGAAGAGCTCGGGAATTGTCTTATCCATCCCTTGCATATTATAGTTCATCATGAAGCTCTTGTAGCTTGGTGGTAGTGATTGAAGAATTCTGTCAATGACACTATCATCCGGAAGATTAACTCCCAGTTGAATCAAGTGATTGTTATACCCACACATTTTGAGTATATGTTCACTGACAGAACTATTCTCCTCCATCTTGCAGCTGTAGAACTTATTGGAGACTTTATATCTCTCAATCCGGGCATTTGCTTGAAATATTAACTTCAACTCCTGGAACATCTCATATGCTCCATGATGTTCAAAACGTCCTTGAAGTCCCGGTTCTAAGTCGTAAAGCATGGCACACTGAACTATCGAGTAGTCATCAGCTTTACTCTGCTAGACATTCTTAACGTTGTCAGCAGCATCTGCAGCAGGCCTGGCACCCCGCGGTGCTTCCAGGACGTAATTCTTCAACGGACCCAATCCGTCTAATTGCTACCATCATCTTTCAACTTTGCTTTCTCAAGGAATGCATTAAAATTCAACGGAACAACAGCACGGGCCATCTATCTATAATAACATAGACAAGCAAAATACTATCAGGTACTAAGTTCATGATAAATTTAAGTTCAATTAATCATATTACTTAAGAACTCCCACTTAGATAGACATCCCTCTAATCATCTAAGTGATCACGTGGTCCATATCAACTAAACCATGACCGATCATCACGTGAGATGGAGTAGTTTTCAATGGTGAACATCTCTATGTTGATCATATCTACTATATGATTGATGCTCGACCTTTCAGTCTTAGTGTTCTGAGGCCATATCTGCATATGCTAGGCTCGTCAAGTTTAACCCGAGTATTCTGCGTGTGAAAAACTGTCTTATACCCGTTGTAGATGAACGTTGAGCTTACCACACCCGATCATCACGTGGTGTCTCGGCACGACGAACTTTGGCAACGGTGCATACTCAGGGAGAACACTTTTTACCTTGAAATTTAGTGAGAGATCATCTTATAATGCCACCGTCAAACAAAGCAAAATAAGATGCATAAAGGATAAACATCACATGCAATCAATATAAGTGACATGATATGGCCATCATCATCTTTTGCCTTTGATCTCCATCTCCAAAGCACCGTCATGATCATCATCGTCACCGACGCGACACCTTGATCTCCATCGTAGCATCGTTGTCGTCTCGCCAACTATTGCTTCTACGACTATCGCTACCTCTTAGTGATAAAGTAAAGCAATTACGGGGCGATTGCATTGCATACAATAAAGCGACAACCATATGGCTCCTGCCAATTGTCGATAACTCCGTTACAAAACATGATCATCTCATACAATAAATATAGCATCATGCCTTGACCATATCACATCACAATATGCGCTGCAAAAACAAGTTAGACGTCCTTTACTTTGTTGTTGCAAGTTTTACGTGGCTGCTACGGGCTGAGCAAGAACCGTTCTTACCTACGCATCAAAACCACAACGATATTTCGTCAAGTTAGTGTTGTTTTAACCTTCACAAGGACCGGGCGTAGCCACACTCGGTTCAACTAAAGTTGGAGAAACTGACACCCGCCAGTCACCTGTGTGCAAAGCACGTTGGTAGAACCAGTCTCGCGTAAGCGTACGCGTAATGTCGGTCCGGGCCGCTTCATCCAACAATACCGATGAACCAAAGTATGACATGTATGACATGCTGGTAAGCAGTATGACTTGTATCGCCCACAACTCACTTGTGTTCTACTCGTGCATAAAACATCTACGCATAAACCTGGCTCGGATGCCGCTAGGGGAACGTAGTAATTTCAAAAAAAATTCTTATGCACACACAAGATCATGGTGATGCATAGCAACGAGAGAGGGAGAGTGTTGTCTACGTACCCTCGTAGACCGTAAGCGGAAGCGTTATAACAACGCGGTTGATGTAGTCATACGTCTTCACGATCAACCGATCCTCAGCACCGAACGTACGACACCTCCGCGTTCAACACACGTTCAGCTCGGTGACGTCCCGCGAGTTCACGATCCATTAGAGCTTCCGGGAAGAGCTTCGTTAGGACGACAGCGTGGTGACGGTGATGATGATGCTACCGACGCAGGGCTTCACCTAAGCACCGCTACGATATGACCGAGGTGCATTATGGTGGAGAGGGGCACCGCACACAACTAAGAGATCAATGATCAATTGTTGTGTCCATGGGGTGCCCCCTGCCCCCGTATATAAAGGAGCTAGGGGGGAGGTGATGACCCACAAGTATAGGGGATCTATCCTAGTCCTTTCGATAAGTAAGAGTGTCAAACCCAACGAGGAGCAGAAGGAAATGATAAGCGGTTTTCAGCAAGGTATTCTCTGCAAGTACTGAAATAAGTGGTAACAGATAGTTTTGTGATAGGATAAATTGTAACGAGCAACAAGTAACAAAAGTAAATAAAGTGCAGCAAGGTGGCCCAATCCTTTTGTAGCGAAGGACAAGCAGGAACAAACTCTTATAATAGGAAAAATGCTCTCGAGGACACATGGGAATATCGTCAAGCTAGTTTGCATCACGTTCATATGATTCGCGTTCGATACTTTGATAATTTGATATGTGGGTGGACTGGTGCTTGGGTGCTGTTCTTACTTGAACAAGCATCCCACTTATGATTAACCTCTATTGCAAGCATCCGCAACTACAACAAAAGTATTAAGGTAAACCTAACCATAGCATGAAACATATGGATCCAAATCAGCCCCTTACGAAGCAACGCATAAACTAGGGGTTAAGCTTCTATCACTCTAGCAACCCATCATCTACTTATTACTTCCCAATGCCTTCCTCTAGGCCCAAATAATGGTGAAGTGTTATGTAGTCGACGTTCACATAACACCACTAGAGGCTAGACAACATACATCTTATCAAAATATCAAACGAATACCAAATTCACATGACTACTCATAGCAAGACTTCTCCCTTGTCCTCAGGAACGAACGTAATTACTTACAAAGCATATTCATGTTCATAATCAGAGGGGTAATAATATGCATATAGGATCTGAACATATGATCTTCCACCAAATAAACCAACTAGCATCAACTACAAGGAGTAATCAACACTACTAGCAACCTACTAGCACCAATCCCGGACTTTGAGACAAGAATTGGATACAAGAGATGAACTAGGGTTTGGAGATGAGATGGTGCTGGTGAAGATGTTGATGGAGATTGCCCTCTCCCGATGAGAGGAGCGTTGGTGATGACGATGGTGATGATTTCCCCCTCCGGGAGGGAAGTATCCCCGACAGAACGGCTCTGCCGGAGTTCTAGATTGGATCCGCCAAGGTTCCGCCTCCTGGCGGCGGAGTCTCGTCCCGAAAAGTTCCTTCTTATTTTTTTCTCATCGAAAGACCTCATATAGGAGAAGATGGGCATCGAAGAGCCACCAGGGGCCCACGAGGTAGGGGCGCGCCCTAGGGGGGGGGGGCGCCCCCCACCCTCGTGAGAAGGGTGTGGGCCTCCTGGCCTTCATCTTTGACGTGGATTTTTCTTTATTTCTTTTAAGAAGTTTCATGGAGTTTCAGGACTTTTGGAGTTGCGCAGAATAGGTCTTTAATATTTGCTCCGTTTCCAGCCAAGAATTCCAGCTGCCGGTATTCTCCCTCCTTATGTAAACCTTGTAAAATAAGAGAGAATAGCCATAAGTATTGTGATATAAAGTGAAATAACAATCCATAATGCGATAAATATCGATATAAAAGCATGATGCAAAATGGATGTATCAACTCCCCCAAGCTTAGACCTCGCTTGTCCTCAAGCGAAAAGCCGATAACAATAAATATGTCCTCATGTTTAGAGGTAGAGGCGTCGATAAAAATAAAATACGGACATGAAGGCATCATGATTATTCTTATAACAGCAACATATATAGATTTTGTCATATGACACTTATGTTCAAGTGATGATCTATTCACAATGCAAAAGTATAAATCATAAACCTTATTAGACTCTGACAAACTGCAATCTCAGTCATTGAAGCAATTGCAATTTATCATAACATCGGAAAGAGTCTATGTCAGAGCTGAAAAGCAAGTCCACATACTCAACTATCATTTAGTCCTCCATAATTGCTAACACTCACGCGATACTTGTGGTTACAGAGTTTTAATCGGACACAGAGAAAGATAGGGGCTTATAGCTTTGCCCCACAACCTTTTACCTCAAGGGTAATGTCAACAATAATGGTTCATGCTCCCCCACATCCAATTAGATATATATATCATGTTCTTTCCAACATGCTAAGCTTGCCAAAGGATAAAATGAAAAAGGAAAGGTGAAGATCACCGTGACTCTTGCATAAGGTAGAAGATAATAATAAAGGATAGACCCTTCGCAGAGGGAAGCAGAGGTTGCCATGCGCTTTTATGGTTGGATGTATAAAATCTCAATGCGAAAGAACGTCACTTTATATTGCCCCTTGTGATATGAACCTTTATTATGCAGTCCGTTGCTTTTATTACTTCCACATCACAAGATCGTATAAAGCTTATTTCTCCCACACCAATCAATCATACATATTTAGAGAAATTTTTATTGCTTTGCTCCGATGACAACTTACTTGAAGGATCTTACTCAATCCATAGGTAGATATGGTGGAATCTCATGGCAAAACTGGTTTAGGGATATTTGGAAGCACAAGTAGCATTTCTACTTGGTGCTGAGAATTTGGCTAGCATGAGGGGGAAAGGCAAGCCCAACAAGTTAGAGGAACCATGACAACATACTTTATCTCAGATATAAGAAAGACATAACTCATTACCTTGTCTTCCTTGTCCAACATCAACTCTTTAGCATGTCATATCTTAATGAGTGCTCCCAATCATAAAAGATGTCAATGATAATATATCTATATGTGAGCTATATATCGATTACATAGAGAGATCATAAAGCAAAACTCAAAACTAGATCATGCCATAAACTTTATTCTACTAGATCAAGATACTACTAATAGGATCGAACTAAGAAAAACGGTAAAAATAGGAGTTGTGATTGTGATACGATACCAGGGCACCTCCCCCAAGCTTGGCAGTTGCCAAGGCGAGTGCCCATACCCATGTGATTATGTCTCCTTCTTTGTTGTTGGTGTAATATTTTTGGCGATTATTCCCCTCAGGATGCGGTTCTCCTCCTCGAGCTTGTTGACTTGTTGTTTGAGGTCCATTATTTCCTTATGAAGTTTTCCTATGACAGCTAAAGCTCCTTGCACCCAAGAGTGTTGCATAGCTGCGGGAGAACAAGTGACACTCCTCTTCATATTTTCATAAGAAAGAAATCTAACATTAGAAGGGATAACTGAATTTGGAATAGCTGAGCTCCGTAGTTCTCCCATCGTGAGCCCAGCTCGGAGGCGACAGGTGACTTCTTCATCCTCCATGGCATCTACTCTCATCAAGTCAGCCTCCATATCTTCCTCCGTTGCTGGCCCAAAGTGGTCAGCGCCGCTGTTTGCCCTTGGTTCTGGTGCCGGATTAGATACCCGGCTCTCCCCGATTGACTCTTGAGAAGACATCTTGTTCTTATCTGCAGCAACAGCAGCTCAAAAACAAAAAAACAGAAGATTTTTGCGTGATACGGGAATCAAAACTTCGGGAGAATATATAATAAATTATTACCAACCAAAATACGTATCATGCAAGAAAATGGAGTTCGGAGGGCACACGAGGCACTCACGAGGTAGGGAGGCGCGCCCACCACCCTCGTGGGGCCCTCGTGTCCTTCCCGGACTTCTACTTATTTTTATATTTTTCTAAATATTCCAAAACCTAGAAATATTGCCTTAAAAATTGTTTTGGAGTCGGTTTACTTACCGTACCACATACATATTCCTTTCCGGAGTCTGAAACGTTCCGGAAAGTTTCCCTTATGTATTCCTCCGGGGTTATGGTTTCAATAATATTGGTTTCAACATTTATGGGATTACGTGAGATATAATGTTTAATTCTTTCACCATTTACCACCTTCAGATTTGTGCCCTCGAAGTTGTTGATTTTTATGGCACCGGAATGATAGACCTCTTCGATGACGTAGGGGCCTTCCCATTTAGAGAGAAGTATTCCTGCAAAAAATCTTAAACGAGAGTTGTATAGCAATACATAATCACCTACATTAAACTCACGCTTTTGTATCCTTTTTTCATGCCATCTTTTAACTTTTTCTTTAAACAACTTGGCATTTTCATAAGCTTGGGTTCTCCATTCATCAAGTGAGCTAATATCAAATAACCTCTTCTCACCAGCAAGTTTAAAATCATAGTTAAGCTCTTTAATAGCCCAATATGCCTTATGTTCTAGTTCGAGAGGTAAGTGACATGCTTTTCCATAGACCATTTTATACGGGGACATACCCATAGGATTTTTGTATGAAGTTCTATAAGCCCATAATGCATCATCAAGTTTCTTAGACCAATTCTTTCTAGACCTATTAATAGTCTTTTGTAAAATTAATTTGAGCTCCCTATTTCTCAACTCTACTTGACCACTAGACTGTGGGTGATAAGGGGATGCAATTCTATGATTGACATCATATTTAGCAAGCATTTTACGGAAGGCACCATGAATAAACTGTGAACCACCATCAGTCATTAAATATCTAGGGACTCCAAACCTCGGAAAAATAACTTCCTTAAGCATTTTAATAGAAGTGTTATGATCAGCACTACTAGTTGGAATAGCTTCTACCCACTTAGTAACGTAATTAACAACAACTAAAATATGTGTGTATCCATTAGAGGCAGGAAAAGGTCTCATATAATCAAAGCCCCAAACATCAAACGGTTCAATAACGAGTGAATAATTCATAGGCATTTCTTGACGTCTACTAATATTACCAATTCTTTGACATTCATCACAAGACAAGACAAACTTACGGGCATCCTTGAAGAGAGTAGGCCAATAAAAACCAGATTGCAATACCTTATGTGTAGTTCTATCTCCAGCGTGGTGTCCTCCATAAGCCTTGGAATGACACTTGCGTAGGATCTGTTCCTGTTCATGCTCAGGTACACAACGTCTAATAACACCATCTACTCCTTCTTCATAAAGATGTGGGTCATCCCAAAAGTAATGTCTCAAGTCATAGAAGAACTTTTTCTTTTGTTGGTATGTGAAGCTAGGTGGTATAAATTTAGCAACAATATAATTAGCATAATCAGCATACCATGGAGTACTACGAGAAGTACTTATAACATTTAATTGTTCATTAGGAAAGCTGTCATTAATAGGTAGTGGGTCATCAAGAATATTCTCTAACCTAGACAAGTTGTCTGCAACGGGGTTCTCAGCTCCCTTTCTAATATGCAAATCAAATTCTTGTAGCAAGAGAACCCATCTAATAAGTCTAGGTTTAGCATCTTTCTTTTCCATAAGATATTTAATAGCAGCATGATCAGTTTGAATAGTTACTTTAGAATCAACAATATAAGATCTGAACTTATCACAAGCAAATACAACCGCTAAAAGCTCTTTTTCAGTAGTAGCATAATTTCTTTGAGCATTCTCTAGAGTCTTACTAGCATAATGAATAACATTTAATTTCTTATCGACTCTTTGCCCTAGAACAACACCTACAACATAATCACTAGCATCACACATAATTTCAAAGGGTAAATTCCAATCAGGTGGCTGAACAATAGGTGCAGAGACTAATGCTTTCTTAAGTATTTCAAATGCTTCTACACAATCATCATCAAAGACAAATGGTATATCTTTTTGCAATAAATTAGTCAGAGGCCGAGAAATTTTTGAGAAGTCCTTAATGAACCTCCTATAAAAACCGGCATGACCAAGGAAACTTCTTATACCTTTGATGTCCTTAGGACATGGCATCTTTTCAATAGCATCAACCTTGGCTTTATCAACTTCAATACCTCTTTCAGAAACTTTATGCCCCAAAGCAATACCTTCATTAACCATAAAGTGTCACTTTTCCCAATTCAAGACAAGATTAGTTTCTTCACATCTCTGCAAAACTCGATTAAGATTGCTCAAGCAATCATCAAAAGAGGAACCATAGATGGAAAAGTCATCCATGAAAACCTCACAAATCTTTTCACAAAATTCAGAGAATATAGCCATCATGCATCTTTGAAAGGTAGCAGGTGCATTACATAAACCAAAAGGCATATGTCTATAAGAAAAAGTACCAAAAGGGCATGTGAAAGTAGTCTTCGATTGATCTTTAGCCGACACAGGTATTTGAGAGAAACCAGAATAACCATCTAGAAAGCAATAGTGTGTGTGTTTGCATAATATTTCTAGCATTTGATCAATAAAAGGTAAGGGGTAATGATCTTTCTTAGTAGCTTTATTTAATTTGAGGAAATCAATTACCATCCTATAACCTGTAATAATTCTTTGTGGAAACAATCCATCTTTATCATTAGGAACAACGGTAATACCTCCCTTCTTAGGGACACAATGGACAGGACTTACCCACTCACTATCAGCAACAGGATAGATTATACCTGCCTCCAGAAGCTTTAGTATTTCTTTTCTTACCACTTCTTTCATTTTAGGATTCAGACGTCGTTGAGGATCACGAACTGGTTTGGCATCTGCTTCCAAATTTATTTTATGTTGACATAGAGTGGGACTAATGCCCTTAAGATCATCAAGAGTATATCCAATAGCAGCACAGTGCTTCTTTAGAGTTTTCAATAATCTTTCTTCTTCATGCTCTGAAAGGTTAGCACTAATAATAACAGGATATATCTTCTTTTCATCAAGATAAGCATATTTAAGATTATCAGGCAAAGGTTTAAGCTCAAACACGGGATCACCCTTAGGCGGAGGAGGGTCCCCTAGGATTTCAATAGGCAAGTTGTGTTTCAGAACAGGTTCCTGTTTAAAGAATAATTCATCTATTTCCCTTCTTTCATTCATGAACATATAATTTTCATGGTCCAGCAAATAGTGTTCTAAAGGATCACTAGGAGGTACTGCAATAGAAGCAAGACCAATAATTTCATCCTTACTAGGTAATTCTTCCTCACGATGTTGTTTACTAAATTTAGAGAAATTAAACTCATGAACCATATCATCCAAGCCAACAGAAACAACATTATTTGTGCAATCTATGGTAGCATTGACAATATTTAAGAAGGGTCTACCAAATATAATGGGACAAAAACTATCTTGTGGGGAACCAAGAACAAGAAAATCAACAGGATATTTAGTTTTCCCACACAAGACTTCAACATCTCTGATAATTCCAATTGGTGCAATAGTATCTCTATTAGCAAGTTTAATTGTGACATCAATATCTTCTAACTCAACAGGTGCAATATCATGCATAATTTCTTTGTATAAGTCATGAGGTATAACACTAGCACTAGCACCCATATCACATAAGCCATGATAACAATGATCTCCTATTTTAACAGAAATAACAGGCACGCCTACCACAGATCTATGTTTATCTTTAGCACAAGGTTTAGCAATTCTAGCAGTTTCACCTTTGAACTGAATAACATGCCCATCAATATTATCAGACAAGAGATCTTTAACAATAGCAATATTAGGTTCTACTTTAACTTGTTCAGGAGGTGTATAAGTTCTAATATTTCTTTTACGAACAACAGTTGAAGCTTTAGCATGGTCCTTTATTCTAACAGGGAAAGGTGGTTTCTCAATATAGGAAGTAGGAACAATAGGATCATTATAAGTGACAGTCTTTTCTTCAACTTTAATAGGTGCGGCTACTTTTACTTCTATGGGAGGATGATATTTAAACCACTTCTCCTTAGGGAGATCAACATAAGTAGCAAAAGATTCACGGAAAGAAGCTACTGTCTCATAGTCAAGTCCATATTTAGTGCTAAACTTATGGAAAATATTGGCATCCATGAAAGATTTAACACAATCAAACTTAGGTGTCATACCTGACTCCTTACCTTCGTCGAGGTCCCAATCTTCAGAGTTGCGTTTAATTCTATCCAATAAATTCCATCTGAATTCAATAGTCTTCATCATAAAAGAGCCAGCACAAGAAGTATCGAGCATGTTGCGATTGTTTTCAGAAAGCCGAGCATAAAAACTTTGCATAATTATTTCTCTCGGGAGCTCATGATTGAGGCATGAATATAACATTGATTTAAGCCTCCCCCAAGCTTGAGCGACGCTTTCTCCTTCGCGAGGCTAGAAATTATATATATAATTGCGATCACGATGAACAAGATGCATAGGGTAATATTTTTGATGAAATTCCAGCTTCAATCTTTTATAGTCCCATAATTTCATATCATCACATTGCCTATACCATATCAATGTGTCTCCCTTCAAAAATAAATGGAAGACCTTCTTCTTAGCAACATCATTGGGTATACCTGCAAGCTTAAATAATCCACAAACTTCATCCACATATATTAAATGCTCATCAGGATGCTTTGTTCCATCTCCTGTAAAAGGATTAGCTAGCAGTTTTTCCATCATAGCCACAAGAAATTCAAAAGGAGTTTCATTTTCATTAGGTTCAGTAGGTTGAGGAGCAACTCTTTGCTCTACTGGACGGGGTGAAGATACCCTGAACAAGCCCCTCAGAGAATTACTTTCCATAGTAACAAGTGACAGTAAATTTCAGCACACTATATAAATTTTTCCTTACCAAATTCCACCTACCAAAGGCACTACACTCCCCGGCAACGGCGCCAGAAAAGAGTCTTGATGACCCACAAGTATAGGGGATCTATCGTAGTCCTTTCGATAAGTAAGAGTGTCGAACCCAACGAGGAGCAGAAGGAAATGATAAGCGGTTTTCAGCAAGGTATTCTCTGCAAGTACTGAAATAAGTGGTAACAGATAGCTTTGTGATAGGATAAATTGTAACGAGCAACAAGTAATAAAAGTAAATAAAGTGTAGCAAGGTGGCCCAATCCTTTTGTAGCGAAGGACAAGCCGGAACAAACTCTTATAATAGGAAAAACGCTCCCGAGGACACATGGGAATATCGTCAAGCTAGTTTTCATCACGTTCATATGATTCGCGTTCGATACTTTGATAATTTGATATGTGGGTGGACCGGTGCTTGGGTGCTGTTCTTACTTGAACAAGCATCCCACTTATGATTAACCTCTATTGCAAGCATCCGCAACTACAACAAAAGTATTAAGGTAAACCTAACCATAGCATGAAACATATGGATCCAAATCAGCCCCTTACGAAGCAACACATAAACTAGGGGTTAAGCTTCTGTCACTCTAGTAACCCATCATCTACTTATTACTTCCCAATGCCTTCCTCTAGGCCCAAATAATGGTGAAGTGTTATGTAGTCGACGTTCACATAACACCACTAGAGGCTAGACAACATACATCTTATCAAAATATCAAACGAATACCAAATTCACATGACTACTCATAGCAAGACTTCTCCCTTGTCCTCAGGAACGAACGTAATTACTCACAAAGCATATTCATGTTCATAATCAGAGGGGTAATAATATGCATATAGGATCTGAACGTATGATCTTCCATCAAATAAACCAACTAGCATCAACTACAAGGAGTAATCAACACTACTAGCAACCTACTAGCACCAATCCCGGACTTTGAGACAAGAATTGGATACAAGAGATGAACTAGGGTTTGGAGATGAGATGGTGCTGGTGAAGATGTTGATGGAGATTGCCCTCTCCCGATGAGAGGAGCATTGGTGATGACGATGGTGATGATTTCCCCCTCCGGGAGGGAAGTATCCCCGGCAGAACGGCTCTGCCGGAGCTCTAGATTGGATCCGCTAAGGTTCCGGCTCGTGGCGGCGGAGTCTCGTCCCAAAAAGTTCCTTCTTATTTTTTTCTCATCGAAAGACCTCATATAGGAGAAGATGGGCATCGAAGAGCCACCAGGGGGCCCACGAGGTAGGGGGGCGCACCCTAGGGAGGGCGCCCCCCACCCTCGTGAGAAAGGTGTGGGCCCCCTAGCCTTCATCTTTGACGTGGATTTTTCTTTATTTCTTTTAAGACGTTCCGTGGAGTTTCAGGACTTTTGGAGTTGCACAGAATAGGTCTCTAATATTTGCTCCTTTTCCAGCCCAGAATTCCAGCTGCCGGCATTCTCCCTCCTTATGTAAACCTTGTAAAATAAGAGAGAATAGCCATAAGTATTGTGATATAAAGTGAAATAACAGTCCATAATGCGATAAATATCGATATAAAAGCATGATGCAAAATGGACGTATCAGGAGGCGGCCGGCCAAGGAGGAGGGTGCGCCAAGGGGGGAGTCCTACTCCCACCAGGAGTAGGACTCCTCCTTTCCTAGTAGGAGTAGGGGAAGGAAAGGAAGGGAGAGAGGAAGAGAAGGAAAGGCCCCCCTCCTTGTCCAATTCGGACTAGAGGGAGAGGGGGCGCGTGGCTGCCCTTGGTCGCCCTCATCTTCTCCCACTAGGGCCCATTAGGCCCAATATACTCCCCCCCTGGGGGGGAGGGTCCGGTAACCCCCCCGTACTCCGGTATGTGCCCGAAACCTCTCAAAACACTTCCGGTGTCCGAACATTGTCGTCCAATATATCGATTTTTATGTCTTGACCATTTCGAGACTCCTTGTCATGTCCGTGATCATATTCGGGACTCCGAACTACCTTCGGTACATCAAAACACAAAAACTCATAATACCGATCGTCACAGAACTTTAAGCGTGTGGACCCTACGGGTTCAAGAACTATGTAGACATGACCGAGACACGTCTCTGGTCAATAACCAATAGCGGAACCTGGATGCTCATATTGGTTCCTACATATTCTACGAAGATCTTTATCGGTCAAACCGCATAACAATATACGTTGTTCCCTTTGTCATCGGTATGTTATTTGCCCGAGATTCGATCGTCGGTATCTCAATACCTAGCTCAATCTCGTTGCCGGCAAGTCTCTTTAGTCGTTCCGTAATGCATCATCCCGCAACTAACTCATCAGTTGTATTGCTTGCAAGGCTTATAGTGATGTGCATTACCGAGAGGGCCCAGAGATACCTCTCCGACAATCGGAGTGACAAATCCTAATCTCGGTCTATGCCAACTCAACAAGTACCATCGGAGACACCTGTAGAGCATCTTTATAATCACCCAGTTACGTTGTGACATTTGGTAGCACACAAAGTGTTCTTCCGGTAATCGGGAGTTGCATAATCTCATAGTCATAGGAACATGTATAAGTCATGAAGAAAGCAATAGCAGTAAACTAAAACGATCAAGTGCTAAGCTCACGGAATGGGTCAAGTCAATCACATCATTCTCCTAATGATGTGATCCCGTTAATCAAATGACAACTCATGTCTATGGTTAGGAAACTCAACCATCTTTGATCAACGAGCTAGTCAAATAGAGGCATACTAGTGACACTATGTTTGTCTATGTATTCACACATGTATTATGTTTCCGGTTAATACAATTCTAGAATGAATAATAAACATTTATCATGATATGAGGAAATAAATAATAACTTTATTATTGCCTCTAGGGCATATTTCATTCAAATTTTACCACCGTGTGCAGCAGAGGTTAGAGGTTGTTGAAGAAGTTGCTAGTGATTCCCGCAATTAGGATTAAACCTCCCAAGTGTGAGAATTTTTCTCCTCCCAATCTAGAGTCAAAGAGATGATCCCATATCGGTATCCACGCATACGAGATCACAAATCCAGCAGGGTTTTGCCTTACAGAATGAAAACCTACCAGACCAGAGCACTAGATGTATGGTGGTGCGGCCTTATTTTTCAGAGAGAGAGAGGGAGGGAGGGCTTATCCAACAAACCCATGTGTATTGGGAAGGGGGGGGGAGGTTACCCTCCCCCTCTTTTATAGAGGGTTGAGAGGGGTGCGGCTTGGGGAGGAGGCAACCCCAGGGTTGGTCGCACCAAGGGTGAAGGACCCCACCTTCCTTCCCCAAGTGCACCACAATCGGGAAGGTATCTGGAGGATCCCTCTCCCTTCCTTTTCATGTGCACCTAATGCCTTGCTCATCAAGCAAATGAGGGGGCGCCCCACTAATAGGCCCCTTATCCCAAGTTGTTGCCCCACTTAGCCAAGTGGGCAGCCTTCTTAGACGTTTCAAAATGTTCTAATACCTTTCAGAGTCTTCTAGGGCATTCAGGGACTTCCTCAATTTTTTGAAATGTTTTTGATTTTCTTCGTAACATTTTTTGTTTTCTCCCCGAACCTTTTCGGTAATTATGGAATATTTTTCGGTGTAATTCTCTTGTGCTCCTAACACTTCCAGTACACAACAAACTGATGAACCTTAAGCTTATGACCTGGCAGGTTTGGCAATATGTTATGAAAAGAAGAACCAAGGATTACTTGCGTGATGGTACAATGTTAGTTTTATGATTTAAAGCACACAAGGTATCATAAATTAGCATGGACATAACCATGCCCTTTGAAACAGTTCACCAAAAAGTAAGGAAGCTCATATATGTGTCTTCGTTTTTAATGATCATCAGGAGATCGAAAAACTCAAGTGCATGAGATGAGCACACCATATTTATGTTAACCATGTTGCTAGATGAGCGCCTATTGTTTACCGATCGTGTTTATTTCCACGGGTAAATCGCCAATGATCAGCGAGCGATTGACGCAATGATTCACATGCTTCCAACAAGGTGACTGGCCATGAGTTGCTATGCCACTGGCTGCCATTACATCTTTATTTAGACTGCTATCTAGTTTTTTTTTTTTTGAGAAAAACTTTCAATCTATTCATTTTTAATCATGGTAGTACAATGAAAATTAGAAATAATAAAAATTACATCCAAAACCGCAGACCACCTGGCGACGACTACAAGCACTGAAGCGAGCCGAAGGCGCGCCGCTGTCATTGCCCCACCCTCGCCAGAGCCAGACAAACCTTCTTGTAATACACAGTCGGGAAGTCGTCGTGTTAAGGCCTCATAGAACCAACCCACCAGAACCGCAACTGTCACACATGAAGAGTGTACATCAAAGGGATCCAACCTAAAAACACACGAATAAAGACGAACGAGGAACAGATCCGAGCAAATCCAACAAAGACAGATCCACTGGAGACACACCTCCACATGCTCATCGATGATGGTAGACGAATCACCGGAACGGGGGCTTGACGGGAAGACCTTTATTCCATCTTCACAGAGTCGCCGTCATCTCGCCTTCTTGAACAAGACACAAACCCTAACAAAGCTTAAAAAATTTTAAAAACGAAGCCCTCCAACTAGCAAGGGCCGAGATCCACAAAGCCTCCATAATGCGAACACTAAGACTTGAACCCTGGTGGGCTGGGAATACCACTATCCCTCTAATCATCCAACCACAGGTTAGTTCACGCTTGGTTTCTTCGTTCGTTTTGTTGTTGTCGCTCTTTAGCCCGCTTGGTTCCTGTGTTCTTCATGTTGATGATGCGTCTGTCATCGCTCAACCGGTCCCTTTTTTTTCCTCTTTTGGTTTCTTTGTTTTTCATCGGTTCTCTTTGTTTTTTTATTAGTTTTAACTGGGTTGTCTTTTCTTTTTTTGTTCCTTAGGTTTTCAATGGTTTATCTTCTCTTTCTTATTTTCCTTGGTTTCTTTTTGAGTTTCATCAATTTTCTTCATTTTATTTGTTTCTTTTTTTATTTCATTGTTTTTCTCTCTTTCGTATAGAACAAAAACATTATTTATACACGCTTAACATTAGTCAAATACATGAAACAGGTTTTTTACACGTTCATGATTAACACTTTTTTCGAATATATATTTTTTATGTCGAGTTTTCTCATACACATACTAATTTTTTTTGTATACTTTAAAAATATTTTTATACACACATTTAACATTTTAAAAATACATGATTAGCATTTTTACACATATATTTTTTGATGTCTAACATTTTACATACACATTGAAAAAAAATGTATATGCCAGGAACATTTTTATATACATGCTTGTCATTCTGTAATACATGATTAACACTATTTAAAAATATATATTTATTTTCTCTACTTTTTTGCATAGCCAATTGTACATTTTTGTATACATCAGGATCATTCTTTATACAATTGTAACGTTTTTTAAATACATAATTAACATTTAATTCATATATATGTTTTGATGTCTACTTTTTGCATAGACATTGCATTTTTTTTAATACATTAGGAACATTTTTTATACAAGTTTAATATATTTTTAAATAAATGTTTAATTTTTTCATATATATATTTTTTATGTCTATGTTTTCACATGCACATTGTACATTTTTGTGTACATCAGAAATATTTTTTATACATCTTTCAAAAAATAAAACATTTTTGTTGAATTACACGGACATTTTTTACATTGTATAAACAATTGTTTAAATGACCATATATTTTTAATGACTCCTACATTTTTTTTAAAACCGATGAACATTTTTTAATGTCTTTTTTTTCGTGATTGAGCATATTTTAGTGTCACAAATGTTGTTTTGAAAGGTATCAACATTTTTTTAACTACACTAACAAAATTTTCACTACGTTATCAATCTCAAATGTGTGATGAATATTTCTAATATATTAGTGTTTTTTGTTAGCGTGCCCGAACGTGCCTGCAAATAAGTTACGCGAGGACTCGACATCTTCATTGGTCTACGGCCACACACTGCAACATTCAAGAAAGTACGGGCACACGTTCGGGTCCATAGTAATCTATCGCAAGCTGGCTAACGGGGGTTACAAACGGTGCGATGCTTACTTCTTCGCACCACCTATGTAAAGGTTTGTGAAAGAAAAAAAGAGGTTGTCATCAACATACAGAAGCAAATCCCTGTCCTGCTGCCAATAACAGCCAGACCATTCATCTTTCCTCCAAGATAGGAAATCCAAAATTTTGTTTACAAGATTTTCTGACATTTTATTTCTTACTGATAGAGAAAATTTTGTTTGGATTCCTCTATCAGTATTTTTTTTTCAGACGAAGCAAACGGCACTGGAGCCCGCCCGCCCGCCCTGTTTATACTGCCAGCTATTTATGCAGCAGGATCCATCAGACTGGTGAGATCCAGGTAAGCTCCAGAATACTGAGCTCGGAACCAGATAGAAATCCAACCAAACACACACAGAACTGGATGGATATCACGGAAATCCAACCTCGAAACCTGACTGCCTGATACGACACGGAAAATAATCAAAAAGCAAGCAAAATCAGTTGACAGGTGAGCTCGCTCGCCTACACCAAATTAAGTGAACCACGAGGGTGAGTACTAATTGGCAAAGCAAGTCAATGTGCCTTCAACCTTCATGCCAGTTGATGAGCCGCAGCAGAAGTTGGCTAATATGCGAGAGCTAGGAAATTAAGTGATAGGTTTCTACAGTTTCATAGAGTTCTCCGCATCAAGCATACAAGGTGGAAGAACCTGCTAGCAACAGCCCATTTCTGCATCCCATCCGCTAGCATGTAGCTCCAGATACCTGCGCAGCAAGCAATTTCATTGGTCAAAGAAACTTGCATTCAACAAAAGCCGTTGGAGTTGTTCTCCGATTTTTTTGTGTTGACTCGAAACAGTAAAAATTAGCTTCATCGTTGTGGAAATTGTGTCAAAACTGCAAGGTTGAACCATGTCAGCATAATTAGATAAAACCAAAATCCGGAATAGATAACAACAGGTAATTTGTATTGTAGTAGCACGCCTTCAATTTCTAATATTAGCTGTTTTTGGCTACATCTGAACTGCATACAGGCTAAAAGATTAGTGGCCATATGAGGGGCTCATGGAGTAGGATGGCATAAACGTCTGGTTTCTAGCTCATATGCGTACTTTTAAGAATGTACTAGCAAGCAAGTTACTGACAACTGAAATTCATTCAAATTTATGCACTACAGAAGGGATCGTGCATCATATTTTTAGTTAATATACTTCCATTGGTCCAAAATAAAAAATGTTATGCTAGTAAAAGAATGCTATTAGTGATGAATTTTATGATGATTCTAGTAACGTCATGTTGATCCTGTGTTGGGGGACAACGAATGACATGTTGAGAAAATGTTGCAAAACAGGCTAAACTAGAATAATCGCCCATAAAACTACAATAAATGCAAGCAAAACTGTAGACAACAGTATACAATTGAGCAAAGGCATACTGTTCAAATATTGTGTCGATTGTTAGTTGTCCAGGTCTCGCAATGATCCAAAATAAGAAGCAATATGAAATGGCATTGCTGTAATAACTCTATAAGTACGAGAAAATATGAAGCCAAATGGTCATGTATTTGTTACTATCAGTTACTCTACTTGCCTAGACAGGACAATGTGTGCAAATCACACAATGACTTGATAGAACCTCAAACATTGAATAAAAAGGTGAATGCAATGTAGAAGCGAGTAAAAGTAAAACATAAATATATCCCAAAGCACAGTAAAGGATGAGTAGTTCATTCGTTACTACTTAGCATGACAACATTCTCACCTCTGAGCAGGTACGAGCTCATTCGTTACTACTTAGCATGACAGCATTCTCGCCTCTGAGCAGGTACAAGCATATGCACATATAAGCACTGGCGGAGGACTGGTAGGGCAAGGTCGGGCATTCGCCCTACCTTGATTTAGCACAAAACTGTTTATACTGCTATATGTTGCGTCGTTACATACGCTAACTTTTATATGCAGTCTGGCCCAGTCATGCATACATCGATGGTTGAGAAGAAACAGCGGAACCTTGACAGGGCTCCGTTGTGGGCATAGGTGCTTGTATAGGCGGCAAGTGAGCAGCAACGGCACAGCGGCATTGTTGGTGGCCGGCGTTGAGAGCAAGGCGCCAATGTGGTTGTCGGTGAAGGGCTCGTCCCACCTTAAAAAAAATCATACTCCGCCACTGCATATAAGGAATGAGAAGGCGAAAGGATCCTAATTCACTAGTCACTGGAAGGGCAAGAGGGAACAGAACCCACACTGTCCTAAGGAATTGGGGCAGTGACAAGGAGGAGATAAACTAAAAGCAAGGCACTTGGACGGAAACGGACCGAAAATGAGCAAAAGAGTGAATCCAATAGAGAGGGTGTTATGACCGGCATATTAGGGGCTTAGCCCAGTTAGTTGTGGCCCAGTTTATCTTATCGTTATTAGGGGCTTAGCCCAATTATCTTATTAAGAGGATTATATAAACTCGTGTAAGGACCCGTTTTGGGATTAAGCAAGAAGCAATCATATTTGCTCGGCTTCCTTAGGGAGCCCGGAGACCTAACCCTAGCCGCCGCCCCTGCTCTCTCTCTCTCTCTCTCTCTCTCTCTCTCTCTCTCTC
>NC_041390.1:36016675-36034412 GCF_002162155.2 Triticum dicoccoides | reverse complement strand
CTCTCTCTCGCGCGCGCGCGCACGCAACGACAGCGCCCTACCACCGGCGACCACGCCTTCCTCCACGCCATCCCTCCTTCCATCCCTACAACCTAAGACCACGTCGTGGTAGGGATCCGGTTCCTACCAATTTGGTATCACATAGCTTCGGTGCGATCATGTCCTCGCCGCCGCCCACCCCGACCCTCCTGCTGCCGACCACGACGACCGCTCCGATGGCCACCACGGCCAGCGCCCCGCTCTTGCCGGTGCCGGTCACCTTCGCCGCGCCCGTCCCCGTCGTCTTCACCTCGGACGAGATGGCGGCTGCCATCCGGGATCTCACCCAGGCGGTCACGGGCATCTACACGTTCCTCGCGAGATCCTATGGGCCGCAGCCGCCTATGCCCTTCGCCACCATCCCACCGCCGCAGCAGCCCCCGTGGCAGCCGCCATCCTGGGTGACCCCCGCCGCCGCCGCCATGCAGCAGCTGCCGTGGCAGCCACCACCAGCGACGAACCCGGCGCCTCCACCATGCAGCAGGGGCATTCCGACGACGGGCCCGGGGGTGCCCATCCACCAGGTCCGGTTTACCCCGTCGCCGTCTCCGTTACCGGCCTGGCTCGTTGGGTCCTTTGAGCCGGTCTACATGACGGCCTCGATCAGGCCGCACGTGCTACCCCCGCCGGTGACACACCCTGCCATGCAGTTTGGCGGGTCCTCGGGCTCCGCCGAGCCCTTCGCCAGCGTCGACGGGCCCCTGTTCCAGGGCGGCACCCTGATGCCCGCCTACTCGGCCCCGTCATCCTCGCTGCTCCGTGCTGACAAGGCGCACCCGCCCGTCGTCCACGTCCAGACGCCGCCGAGATTCTCCAAGCTGGAGTTCGCAACCTACGACAGCACCGTCGACCCCCTGAATTGGCTCAACCAATGCGATCAATTTTTCAGGGGACAGTGCACGCTCGCGTTCGACCGCACCTAGATCGCCTGGTATCATCTCCGAGGAGCCGCGCAGACGTGGTACTACGCCCTCGAACAGGACGAGGGCGGCATGCCACCATGGGAGCGCTTCCGTGATTTGTGCCTCTTGTGCTTCGGTCCGCCTATACGCGGGAGCCGTCTGGCGGAGCTTGGCCGTCTTCCGTTCCTCACCTCGATGCAAGACTTCGCCGACCGCTTCCAGACCCTGGCGTCAGCAGCCTACCGGACCACATCCACGTGGACGTGGAGATGCGCGGGCCATAGGACCTCTAGACGGCCATTTACTACACCCGCATGTTTGAGCGTCACGCGGTGGCCATCCAGCAGGCGTCACTGCCCCGGGCCGCTGGGCCGCCACCCTGGCCGGAAGTTCCCGGGTAGGGTCGGCCTGCCCAGGCTTCCGCGGCACCCCTCGCCGCGGCTGCGGCACGCCCGTTCCGCTGGCTCACCCCGACCGAGCAACTCGAGCGTCGCCGCCAAGGGTTGTGCTTCAACTGTGACGAGCCCTACATACCGGGCCACGTCTGCCCACGACTCTTCTACCTGGAGGCTGCAAACTACATTGAGGAGGACCCCGCCGCCGCCGGGCTCGGTGACCAGCCTGCCCCAGTTGACGCGGAGGTGTTTGGCGGCCGTTGATCTTCCCCGCCTTCTAGCTCGAGGACGAGCTGTTTGTGCAGGCGGCGAGAGATGTTATGACCGGCATATTAGGGGCTTAGCCCAGTTAGTTGTGGCCCAGTTTATCTTATTGTTATTAGGGGCTTAGCTCAATTATCTTATTAGGAGGATTATATAAACTCGTGTAAGGACCCATTTGGGATTAAGCAAGAAGCAATCATATTTGCTCGGCTTCCTTAGGGAGCCAGGAGACCTAACCCTAGCCGCCGCCCCTGCCCTCCCTCCCTCCCTCCCTCCCTCTCTCTCTCTCCCTCTCCCTCTCTCTCTCTCTCTCTCTCTCTCTCTCGCGCGCGCGCGTGCGCATGCAACGACGGCGCCCCAGCGCCGGCGACTACGCCTTCCTCCACGCCATCCCTCCTTCCATCCCTACAACCTGAGACCACACCGTGGTAGGGATCCGGTTCCTACCAGAGGGGGGGGGGTAAAACATCAGCAAATAAAAGAGAAGGCAGGTGGGTGAAAGTATGAGTGCACGAGGAAGAGAATGAAGAACTGCCGAGGAAAGGATGAGGGAGCAGGGCCTGGAGAAAAAAAATTCAAGATGCAACCTAGCAACAATGCCAACAAAGCATGATACTGGTGGCCAGTGGCCAACCACCAACAGCTAAGCAAAGAGTTATAGAGAAAATATTAACTAGCAACACTTTAGAACAGTTCAGATACCTCAATGTACATGCAGAAGAAAAGCTTTACCTGCTCAACAAGTACATCAATAGCATATCTAACCGGACGATCATCTTATGTATTTTGCAAACGATCTGCTCCATCATGTCCACAACCAATGCGTGTTTCTGCAAGCATACGAAGTCAAACAACCAATGATCGAGGATGCATCGACAAGGTAATTAGATAAACTCACAGCTGTACTTTGAACAAAAAAGGAAATCAGTTTTGATACAACATTAGAAATATATTCACAAAAACAAACCTATCGTAAAATTTAGAGAATATATCTTAAAACTGGTAGATGGTTATCATAAAAATGAAGAACATGCACACTATTAGCTGGTCAGAAGTCGTCCAGAATTATTAAGCCCATTCGACACTATATCGGAAAAATATATAAATAATCATACTAACAAGTCCTAATAGTAATATGCCAATCGCTAATGCATACAGGGCAATAATTCCTAGCAAAAAAGTAACCGTTACTATTCAGATTTAGATTATCTTAAAAAAAGCCTGGAAAATCATACTAACAAGTCCTAATAGTAATATGCCAATCGCTAATGCATACAGGGCAATAAGTCCTAGCAAAAAAGTAACTGTGACTATTCAGATTTAGATTATCTTAAAAAAATAGCCTGGAAATGAAATGAATTCAGTTTATTAGTTTCCCCTGGTTCTTATGGACTTGCGACTCGCAACACTCCCAAAGGTGATAAATGAACAATTATTTGTAAATATCAAATAAATGAAAATTATTTATTTAAGATTATTAGCAAGATGTGCAGAGAAATCATTACTGAGTGAAGGAAACAGGACTAGCTTTAAGCTTCCAAATGTACCTATTGAGCCGCCTATTTGACATTATAGTTGGTTCAACCTAGTTTTCCAGGTTGTCTTCAACTTCCAACTGTTATGTAGCATATCTTGGGGAAAACAAAAACTGCACTGCAGCTAAGCACTACAACTAATCTTATTAAATTCTTGCATACGTCAATAGGCAGGCAAAATTGAAAGTTAGTTCAATTATTACAGAAACAAATACCAATATTTGTGTTCATTGTTTATTGTATGGATATTCATATGATGAACCGGTAAAGACGGTTCAGTGGCTCTGACTTGAACCACATGGTTCAATCATAAGATCAATAATAGTATTGAACAAAAAACACATCAACATGTTTTATTGACAAAGCAGATAAAGAACATCGATGACAGCACATCGCCTCGGTACAAAAGACATACCACTGACATAAAAAGTCATAAAGGAACTTCCTACAAGCAACATATGTTAATCCACATCATAACCATGACATAACGCCACCACACAAGTATCGCCACAGAAATACTACAGAAACAAAATTGATGTCTGTGGAAGAAGGATGTGAACGGCAATACCATCAACCAATTACATGCAGAGAAAACAAACAAGTCATATGACAGTACATAAATTTTTAGCTTTACACAGAAAGATGTGAATGGCAATACCATCAACCAATTATAAAAGTTTAACTTGGTTTTGTTATACCCAAAGTGCGAATACATGTTGTTGATGTTATTACCTATAGTATATATAGACACTTTCAAATGGATGATAAAGAGTGAGCAAGGCGGCTCCGGGAAGTTTCGTGAACTGCAATGACTCAAGTTGGACCATGAAGACACCGTTAGCTATCGTCATGGATGTCGGTCATATTTTCCACCTAATAAACATGATAAACGTGATCGATGTAAGGGGTCAGTTTACCCAAAAAAAATATTGTAATATGTACAGTTCTACTATTATTTGCTTACGTATTAATTCTGCAATATATGGCTTTAATGTATTGATCATCAAATATACAATAGTTTAGTATCTCTTGTAGCATGGAAAATGCAAGTCAAAAAAGTTGAAAAAAATTCGAAAGAAAATCAAGTCATGTTAGAAATTTAATCTGCAATTTTAAATACTATATAATGGATCAGACAAGTTAAAATCATTATTGATTAGCTAAAATGTTTGCGGGAATTACAACTGGGTCATGCGGCGTACCCAGCCCCAGATGCCTCCCCATCGCGATAGAAACGCCGTACCTAGCTAGCATGTGAGCTTCATAATTCGCAGCTCGAGGTTCAAAGGAGAAATTACAAGATGCAAAGGAATGAGAAGTATCTAAAATATCTAATGATAATGAGACCTAGCTCCGCCTCGACTCTGGCGCTAGCGGATGCGTTGTCTTAGTGGGCCGACCTAATGAACCGGTTCTCTTTAAGGTTTTTAGGATCGGTTCATGGAACCTTCCATCAGTTTGAGGAAGATTCCTTTTCTTTTTTCCTTTTCTGTGTTTTATTTTTTTTGGGTCCTTTCTTTTTTTCTAATACATATCAATTTTTTAATACCCATTTTTTTGTACACACGCTGAACATTTGTTTGATATATGCTGAACAATTTTTACATTGTTTAAAGATATATTTTTAAAGCCACTTAACATACTATTGAAACACCTGAAATATTCTTTCGAATACAAAATATTTTTCTAAAATTACAAAAAAATACATTGGATAATATTTTATAAAAATATCACAAATGCAAACAATTTTTAAATTTCATGAACTTTTTTAATTGTACAAAATAATTTTTTTAAATACTCAAAGATTTTTTTACATTGTATAACCACCTTTTAAAATGTCATGAATATTTTTTTGGAACCCATGAATTGTTTTTAATGCCACGAAGAATTTTTCATAGTATAAACATTTTTTTAAAATGCCATGGACATTTTTTGAATGTCATTTTGCCATTTCCCCTTCTTGTAGATTGTATTGATGCATTGAACATTACCCAGAGCTGGAGCACGCCCTGGATGGCACCACATGTGCAAAGATATCGGTTTCTACAGCTTCTGCTGACATATGCCTGAATCAATTGGTACAGAAAGTTGTTTTAACATCCTCAACAAAAATCAAGTTGTTTTAACTCATACTCCCTCTGTCCCATAATGTAAGACATTTTTTGATACTACACTAGTGGCAAAAAACGTCTTACATTATGGTAGTGTCAAAAAAACGTATTACACTATGGGACGGAGGGAGTAGTTTTTACGGTACATTGCAAAGTAGTACCAGCCAGGTTGTTGTGATTCAAACAGCTTCACAAGCAGAAGCAGGCGGGGTAATATGAGTAAATTCTTGGAATACAAAACAAATTCTGACACAGGCAGGGCAGGGTAGCCAGTAGAGATACAAAGAATCAGAAACAGAAGCTTGGCACATATGAACCAAACATACAAATTAATCAAACGACTGCCTTTTTACTGTATGTCAAACTAATTTCATCCTTGGCACCAGCAGTGCGTATATATGCCAAACTGAGCAATCAACAGTGGCATCAGCAGACAGCAGTATGTATCTTTGCCAACACAAGAAAGAATGCACAGGTAAGTATCTCTGCTTCATTACTGTATTCACTCACATGTAGGGAGCAACCCAACTCAACACTATTAACCTAGCAAAATCTGTTGAATTTTTGCATAAGAGATCGATTATATACCAGGAAACAATGAAGGAGTTCCAATGTGATCACACAAGAAGATTCACCGTATACCAGCCAACAATTCACACGACAACACAAGTTTTCGTTCCTATCAAAGAAGTCACAAGTGTATATGCTATGCCCACCCCAACTTCATCACTGCATGTAGATGCCTACCCCTAATTCTCTACCACTAAACTCGGATATACTCTCATTCATAGGCAGCAGCCCAACTCAACTTTAATCCAGTGGAATCTGTTGACTTGAACTCTGATCAGCAGGATGTTCTCTCTGGGAAGTCTGTTGGCTTGAAGCCTGATCAACACCATGTTCTCTCTAGGAAGCCTGATGACTTGAATTCTCAGCAGGAGGGGCACGTGGGTAGATGATTCCGTAGTGATCTCCGGAGTACAGCAGGGTCACCCTCCGACAGAGAACTCCAGGAACAGTGTAGATATCTGGATCATGTCCTCCTCGGACTCGCTCCACTGTGAGGGGTACCTCAAGCGCTGTGGCCAAGGCCACCATCATAACATGATCCGTGAACCGACGAGCTGGAGTGACGCGCCGAATACACCACTGTTCATAGAACAACAACAGGTTAGGTAAGTTGAGTGTCGTGTATCCAAGAATGGATGCATTGGAAATCAGCACGAGGTAATGTAAGGGAGGATATGAATCACCGACATCTTCTAGACTGTAATTTCCTCTGAGCCCTGGTATAAGCGGTTCATACACCTCCTCGTGCGAGCATATCTCGATAGCTACTACCAATCTGAGGAAAATGAAGACTACCAAGAAAATGTGTCAGAAACATGAAGTATGATGAACAAAAGGAAAAATGTCTTCAAGGGTGTTTCTCTCACTGTCTAGCGTCGTATTGTACTTGCTGAAGAACTCGAGAAGTTTCTCTTTACGGTTGCTAAAAATGGCACACATTATGTCAGTGAGATGGAATGCACTTGGCTACAATACTATGATGGAATTGCAGAAAACCAAGTGAGTCAAGAACCTGCTAGTTGATTCCATGCTGTTCCGCCTGCCATCTTTCTTCCATCTCATCACTTTCTTGATCAGATCCTTAAATGCCTGAAAGAAGCAGCGACTCACTAATTCGTACTTGATAATCATATGTAATAGGTTACAATGATACATACAGAATACTGATCAGTAGCAAGATATAAAAGAACACAGCTAAGACAACTCGCCTGAGAAGCTTCAGTCACTAAGCATATATTATAGCATAGTAATAGAACAGTGAGGTGGCTATACAATAATAACCGGTAGGTGTGCATTGTTGTAGTACTCAAACAAGCATTAAATTATGTTATTTCCTCATTATATTGCCGTTGTTCCTTTGCAGGTATATTTTCTTAAGGCCGTTGTTACAATCGGGTTGTTAACTTTTCAATAAACATCAAATTTGAGTTTCTGCCAACAGTGCGTAACACTGTGATGGCATGCCACTACTGTTAAGCAACTGTGCATCTCCTGCAAATGACAAACAAAAATAGTGAGATGCCAGATGCATCTTGAAGTGTACTGTAACCTGAAGAGAATCATCCCTTGCAAGCATGTTTATCCAAGAAAGAACAAGTATGGAGAAGGCGAGAACTTACTCTGCTGCTCCTGGAAAACTCAGAGTTCCATCGAAGATTTGCATGTTGCGTAGACAGTCTTTGAACAACATCAAGGAGACGCTGTTCCTCATGTGTGTCCTGCCTATCAATAACTTGCTCCTGTTGTACATTCGCAAAAACAGAGAAAGTTAAATAACTAAACCTACATCCTATGAAAGGAAAAGAGGGGAGGATGATTACAAGGTATGAAAATATGAAGCTCCTGTAGAAACACTCCCCATCTCCAATAACCGATCGATATTCCGAATAGGCATCAAGATGGTTCGCCTCGTCAGAAGCAAGCCTATGATATCTTCTGACTTCAGTGATGGGATGTGTCTGCAAGGAACACACAAATATGAGAATTAAAATTACGCTGAGTTGAACATGGAAACAACATATCTAAAAATGTGATGGGAATTTTGTTTTCATTCAAATTTTCAGGTTTCCATGTTCTCTGGAAATGTTTGAAACCACTAGTATATAATCTCATCATTTATACTGATCGGTTGTTGTTCAGTAAGAAAACAAGAAGATACTATCTATTAACAGATGATAAACTCAATAACAGTACAAGTACGATTCAGGTCCCATCAATCAGAAGCAAGAGTCAACATACAGTTTATAGTATTTATAAAAGAGAAAATAATCCTTCTGAACAGTTGATTGTACAGGAACCACTAATCACAGTATCTTGTGATATAGGGCTTTGATCCTGATTTTTCTTGCACTTCCATTTTGAACATTCCATTAGGCAAAATGGAGACAAACCTGGTGCTTCACATGTTCCGAACATATTTCCCTTACTTTTCCACAAAAAATCTATTTGACAGGAAATGAAGAAAACAAAGTTAAAGACGATACATCATCCTGCCAGTCTTACAATTGTACAGAATCAACAAGAAGATTGAGTATTTCAAAACAAGAAATAAGGGAATAGAAAACGAATGGAATTAAAACAACCAATCAATTTATTTTTCCTTTTCCCGGTCAAAAGAAAAAAGCAATAATGTATAGCAAGAGCACAAAACATGTGCGTCCAAAGCTTATTTATTTTGGGCAACTATTTACATGAAAATATATTCTGAGACTTCTGAACCAACTATTTACCAAATGACAAAACTTCTCACCAAATCCTAAAGTGATCGCCGATTTTGCATGTAAATGGCAAATGATTTACAGGAATTATGTTCAGTTATGCAGCCTTGAACTAATGTTTGTCTAGATTACAGTTTCTGATAACAGCATCTGTTTACAAAGGAAGCCATACATTCGACTTCAGGCTCTGTTACCAAAATATTGCAGTAATCAGACAACAGTTTCAACAAGATAGCCATTTGCTTCAAAATACAATGCCAGATTGTGGAAAGACCCACGAGAAACAAGGACGTGTGTACTTCTGTTAACATTTGCCCAAGATTACTCCTATATCCTATGATGCCGCGTATCACTCTAACCAAGAATTTAACATGAACAAACAGAAACCAAAAAACAAAAACCCCTGGTTCTTCTTTCTATGCACAAAAATTAGGTAAGTGCAAGAATGCTCATATGGTCATACCACCCAAGAATCACAAGTGAGAAGAGTGGACAAGATTCAGGCCCTACCTTGTTCTTGACCCGACTCCACAACGATTTCCCCTTTACTTGCGGTAGTTTGTCCTGCTTGGGTCTCACCTTTACCACAACCTTCTCCTGCTCCACAGAATTAGCATCAAGATCACACATTTCGGATTAGCAAAGGTGAAAGGGCTAACAAGATTGAATTGTTGAGTTATCCAAATCCTTTCTACTCTTGCCAATTATTCATATGAATCGAGTTTTGAGGCTTCGGAGCCAGTTTCAGGCTTTCAGGCAACAGATGATGTACGTCTGGCCAATTAATCCCGAGCAAACATTCAGATTAACTTCCCCTATAACACCATTCATCTACAATGGAAACTGATACATTTTGGCATCAAGAATTCTTGCCAAAATATGACAGCAATCACTGCCAAGACATGATCCTTATATCTCCCCACATTTTTCACTTGCAGCAAAAGTGCAAAACATGCTATCATACCAAACCAAATAGAAGAATCAGTTAGCACAAGCCTGGACACCTAAATCTTGAACAGTCGCGAATAATCACAACAAGATCCTTGCCTACCTCTAAATTTGATAACGCACCGCAAGAAGAACTCGAGTAATAATCAGGAAATGCCTAATCGCCAAACTGTCCCCAACATTCGCCCGAGATTTCGTTTCTACTGCTAAATCATCCCCGACCCCAAGATTTTGACAGACCACAGCAAGCAATTCCGAGCAAGCAAGAAGACCAGATTCATGCTCATACCTGTTCCTTCTGGTACATCGCCTCTTCCGCGCGCAACGAGTTGTACTGCTCAAGAGGAAACCAAGAAACGCTCAAGAACGCACTCCAGAGGCTCCAAGAACTCCAAGAAACAACAAGAGCACGTCGCAGAGGCCCTCACCTGCTGTTCCCATCGCCTGGTCCCCTCGTCGACGGCCGCCTGCTGTTCCCGTCGCCTGTTCTCCTTGTCGACGGCCGCCTGCTGTTCCCGTCGCCTGTTCGCCTCCTCGCCGGCCGCCTGCTCTTGAATCAGCTGCTCGATCACCATCTGCTCGAACACCGTGTTGGGGTCGAACGGCTCCTCCTTGTCGACGGCCGCCCGCGCTTCAATCAGCCGCTCGATAAACCGCTGCCTGGCGACCAGCTTCGGGTCCAAGTCCAACGGATGCGCCGCCGCGTTGGGGACCTCCCTCGTCTCCGCCACCACGGGGCGGCTCCACCTCACCCGCGCCTTTCTGCCGCCCATCTTGCTCGACTCCCCGACCTCGCCTCCGAAGGCCGCGCCGAAGTCGAGGGAGCTGCTGCTGCTGCTGCTGCTCGCGGAGCTCGGAGGAGAAGGAATGTCGGCGATTCCCTTGCCCTTCCAGGGGTCGGCCACCGTGGCGGGGCTCGACCCATCGGCGCCGCCTCCGGCCTGCTCGAGGTGGAGGGGCGTCGCGGGGGGAGGTGGCGGCGCAGCAGCGCCCGGGGAGGAGGCGTTGGAGTTGGAGTTGGAGGCCGGTTCTTGGATGCGGTCCTCCTCGACCGGTGGTTCTGAACCGGGTGCGGGTGGCTCCATCGCGGTCGCGGCGGGAGGAGTCGCGTGGCAATTCCGCTAACTCGCGGGGGGCGTGGAGAAGAAACGTGTGGAGGGTGCGGGATGGAAAAGGGGAGAAGGCTTGACGGCTATTTTTTTGGAAAACCTGATGGCGGTTTAGTCCTTGGGAGTTTTCTTTTCTGCAACCAACTCCATGCTGAACCACGTTGTTCGGTTCATATGGTTAATTCGCTTAGTCTTATTCGGGTTTTTAGAGTTTTGTTTCCTGTAAAACAACAATCGAAATAATTACAATAAAATTTTGCCACCAAACCTTATTAACAAAAATGCATCGGTTCGGTTTGTTCGGTTAACAGGAAAACCAAAATACGTGTCCACCATCATCTGTCGAAGCAATGAGAGTATTTTTTTTAATTTGCTTAGGGAACGTGTCATGCTCAGGAACGCCAGCCGGTGGCAGCTCTATGAAAATGGAGTAAGGTTCTTCTCGCCTAGCCTTATCCCAGTGTTGCGTCTACCATCGTTGAAGGGCGTTTGGAGATGTGTCTCCGGCTGTCTCACGGAATTCCACCGGTTGGTGTTTATCTTTTGATGGATCTGTATGCATTCGATATTTGGTAGGTGTTTATCATTTTCTGCTATGCACAACACGTAATGGCTGTAACTAGGTTTTTGATCAATTCTTCAGTGGTTATGTTTTCGGCCAGTACTAGTACTTTTGAGCTGGACTGTTGTCTGCCAAACAAATTTATATGCACGGTTGGCATTCTTTTTTTTTACGAGAAAACTTTGAATATATTTATTTTTAGTCATGGCAGTAGAACGAACACCAAAAAATAATAAAAATTACATCTAGATTCGTAAATCATCTAACGACGACTACAATCATTAAAGCGAAGCGATGAGTAACAACATCCTTAGTAGATGAAAAAGAAAGTATGCCACGTACGGATTTCACACTGGAGAATGGGTCACCAACTGGGATGCTCTTGAACAGGTGCTTGCTCACACTTGTTTCCTCAAGATCTGATTTTTTTAAAGTGCCACAAACTTAATTATTTTAACATGTTCATATAATCCGTACTCCTAATCTCTACTCTTAATGTAGCAGTTGGTAGCTTGGTACATCGATTTTATTTTTGCTCGGTTTTATTTCATCCCCCCCCTCTTCACTCTTTTCTTTTTTAAAAAAACTCAGCACTTTCCTAACTTATTCAAATCAGTCGATCTCTCTTATTAATACAATTTGCTTTATGAAACAAATAATATATTTTCAGGAAACAAATAATGAATTTTAAGGAAATTAACAACTAAACCATGATAAACGAATCTTATTGTAAAAGTATCATATCATTGCTCTTAAAACGGGAGTCGTTCGTTTGTACCTAGGCTCCACGATCAAAGGAATCCCATCGAATTTTTTCACGATTAAAACCCACGTCCCAACCTTCCATTCTGTTTTTTTGTCTCCCGTCACGGTTCCTCTTCCGGTCTCCCGAAGGCACACGTGCCCCCACGAGGCCACGACCACACATGCCCCCACCGGACGCTGCTTCGGTGCCGTAACTGCACCTGCGGTTGGGTCAATGACATGTGGGCCAACCGTCTGTTAGGCCCACATGTCCCTGACACAACTGTAGGTGCAGTTACGGCACTAAAGCTCAGTCCGCCCCCACCCCGTCCCCCTTCCTCCCGACCCCTAGCCCTGCCCCTGATCCTGTCGCTGGCACAATCAATGCAAATACAGCGTGGCGGCACCCGCTCGGTTTCGCTGCAACGACCGCAACCGGCCGAAGGAAATATGCCCCAGAGGCAATAATAAAGTTGTTATTCATATTTCCTTATATCATGATAAATGTTTATTATTCACGCTAGAATTGTATTAACCAGAAACTTAGTACATGTGTGAATACATAGACGAACAGAGTGTCCCTAGTATGCCTCTACTTGACTAGCTCGTTAATCAAAGATGGTTAAGTTTCCTAGCCATGGACATGTGTTGTCATTTGATGAACGGGATCACATCATTAGAGAATGATGTGATGGACTAGACCCATTCGTTAGCTTAGCACTATGATCGTTTAGTTTGTTGCTATTGCTTTCTTCATAACTTATACATGTTCCTATGACTATGAGATTATGCAACTCCCGAATACTGGAGGAACACTTAGTGCGCTATCAAACGTCACAACGTAACTAGGTGATTATAAAGATACTCTACAGGTATCTCCGATGGTGTTTGTTGAGTTGGCATAGATCGAGATTATGATTTGTCACTCCGATTATCGGAGAGGTATCTCTGGGCCCTCTCGGTAATGCACATTACTATAAGCCTTGCAAGCAATGTGACTAATGAGTTAGTTACGGGATGTTGCATTACGGAACGAGTAAAGAGACTTGCCAGTAACGAGATTGAACTAGGTATTGAGATACCGACGATCAAATCTCCGGGAAGCAACACTAGTGCAGAACCGGCCTTTAGTGCCGGTTCGTAAGGGCCTTTAGTGCCCGTTCCACAACCGGCACTAAACAGTGGGAACTAAAGGCCCCCCCCTTTAGTACCGGTTCGTCACGAACCGGCACTAAAGTGCCACCACGTGGCACGAGCCAGGCCCGGGTGCGCTGTTGGAAATATGCCCTAGAGGCAATAATAAACTGGTTATTATTATATTTCCTTGTTCATGATAATTGTCTATTGTTCATGCTATAATTGTGTTATCCGGAAATTGTAATACACGTGTGAATATATAGACCACAACATGTCCCTAGTAAGCCTTTAGTTGACTAGCTCGTTGATCAATAGATGGTTACGGTTTCCTGACCATGGACATTGGATGTCATTGATAACGGGATCACATCATTAGGAGAATGATGTGATGGACAAGACCCAATCCTAAGCATAGCACAAGATCGTGTAGTTCGTTTGCTAGAGCTTTTCTAAGTGTCAAGTATCATTTCCTTAGACCATGAGATCGTGCAACTCCCGGATACCGTAGGAGTGCTTTGGGTGTGCCAAACGTCACAATGTAACTGGGTGGCTATAAAGGTACACTACAGGTATCTCCGAAAGTGTCTGTTGGGTTGGCATGAATCGAGACTGGGATTTGTCACTCCGTATGACGGAGAGGTATCTCTGGGCCCACTCGGTAATGCATCATCATAATGAGCTCAGTGTGACTAAGTAGTTGGTCACGGGATGATGTGTTACGGAACGAGTAAAGTGATTTGCTGATAACGAGATTGAACAAGGTATTGGGATACCGACGGTCGAATCTCGGGCAAGTAACGTACCGATTGACAAAGGGAATTGAATACGCGATTGATTGAATCCTCGACATCGTGGTTCATCCGATGAGATCATCGTGGAATATGTGGGAGCCAACATGGGTATCCAGATCCCGCTGTTGGTTATTGGCCGGAGAGTTGTCTCGGTCATGTCTGCATGGTTCCCGAACCCGTAGGTTCTACACACTTAAGGTTCGGTGACGCTAGGATTGTAGAGATATTAGTATGTGGTAACCTGAAAGTTTTTCGGAGTCCCGGATGAGATCCCGGATGTCATGAGGAGTTTCAGAATGGTCCGCAGGTAAAGATTTATATATAGGAAGACCAGTTTCGGCCACCGGGAAAGTTTCGGGGGTCACCAGTATTGTACCGGGACCACCAGAAGGGTCCCGGGGGTCCACCGGGTGGGGCCACCTATCCCGGAGGGGCCCATGGGCTGAAGTGGGAAGGGAACCAGCCCCTGGTGGGCTGGTGCGCCCCCCTTGGGCCTCCCTTGCGCCTAGGGTTAGAAACCCTAGGGGTGGGGGCGCCTCCACTTGGCTTGGGGGGCAAGCCACCCCCTTGGCCGCCGCCCCCCATCTAGTTGGGATCTAGAGGGGCCAGCGCCCCCTGGCCCCTATATATAGTGGAGGGGAGGGAGGGCAGCCGCACCAAAGTCCCTGGCGCCTCCCTCTCCCTCCGTGACACCTCTCCCTCTCGTTGGCACTTAGCGAAGCCCTGCCGAGATCCCGCTGCTTCCACCACCACGCCGTCGTGCTGCTAGATCTCCATCAACCTCTCCTCTCCCCTTGCTGGATCAAGAAGGAGGAGACGTCTCTCCCAACTGTACGTGTGTTGAACGCGGAGGTGCCGTCCGTTCGACGCTCGGTCATCGGTGATTTGGATCACGACGAGTACGAATCCATCAACTCCGTTCTCTTGAACGCTTCCGCTCGCGATCTACAAGGGTATGTAGATGAACTCCTCTTCCCCTCATTGCTAGATGACTACATAGATTGATCTTGGTGATGCGTAGAAAAATTTTAAATTTCTGCTATGTTCCCCAACATGCGCGTAGGACATTAGTACCGGTTGGTAACACCAACCGGTACTAAATGTTTGGGGGTGTTTTGGTTTCATTTTTTATTTTTACTTTAATTTTGTGTTTTCAATTTAATTTAGTGATTTTTTTACATTATAATGAGTTGTTAAATCATGAGGTGAAAGTATCACAGATTAGTTTCGACTGGATGGATGTGGATCCTAGCTAAGTGATCAAGTATATGCCATATCCATATTATACTTGATCACCTGGTGATCAAGTATAATATGGATATGGCATATACTGGATCACTTAGCTAGGATCCATCCAGTTAAAACTAATCTGCGGTTTCTTTCATAAATGATATAATAACTCATCATCATCATCATCATCATATTAATATAAAAACTCTTGCATCATATATATATCATCACCAACAACAGTATATACTAGCTAGCTAAAAATCATCATATTCGTCATGACCACTATTTAATCATCATATAGTCATTACCTCTATCTAATCACCACCAATACTAGCTTAAAAAAGAAACATATCATCGAGTTCAACATGGTAATGATATTATAAGCGTTCGTAACACCACAAAAGCAAATCACTATTTGAGATTAAGTTCAGGACAAAGAACATGGACATGAGAGGACAAGTACTAAGAGCATGAACTAGTTAATCACTCTCGCTGCTCTCTCTCAGGTAAAATAGCATAGAACATGTATAGCTTTCCTGATTCATCATATTGGAGCATGCAGATGAACCTGTCTCATAATCGTGGGTTGCGCTTCTGATTGCTGCCCCCTAGTACTTCTCTGCGATCGTTCACAATTTTGCTCCAATCTTTTACTATTAAGCATTCCTCGCTATTAGAAATCCTGAATGCACTAAAGTGTATTGTAGGATATCTTGGCCGTAAGCCAACAATATTCATGGTACCTTTAGTCTCGATCCAATCAGGCAGAACATTCATCGGGAGTCCCTGTTGAAGAACATCGTATAGTAACATACTTAGCAATGAAGTTTAGCTTAAAAAATAATGTATGCAAAAGATGCACTGAGGAGAAATAGTAAAAATCTTACCATCTTTCCTAAATATATGTGAACGTAGTTCAGTACAAACACTATTGGTCACACGTTTTGAGTACTAACATTTCTAAGTGCAGGAAAAAAATTTGTCTTGACAGCATCAAGATCCTCAATCCATGAAACATAATGACTTGTCTCCTCGCAGTTTAGTTCAGCCCCGGGACAGTGGACGGTCCTGTCTACCAAGCGCCGGACATGTTTGCTTGATTGGAAATAAGCTGTCAATAAAAATTACTTGTCAACTATTTTTGAATAAACAATATTAAAGACATAAATATGATTGAGAAACTCACATAATGGTAGAACTGGAGGCGTCTGCACATCGATCCAGATGTCTCTAGCTATTACCTTCAATATCATATTCCAGACGAATATCAAAGGTGATAACCATATCAGGCTCAAATGCATAAGCCTTGCTTAGTGCTTGCCAAGTTTTGCATTCAAAATAGGTGTATGTGTCTACATTGTATAATTTGACGTTGAAGGTATAACCATGCTCGGTCTTCAAGTAAACTTTTTTTACCTCCATAGTTTTGTTAGGACTGAAACCTATCTTATCCAAGACAAAAATTCTTGCATGGCAAGGGATACACTAGTAGAATAGTAAAAATTTAAAATTATAAGTTGAAGCAAATGAAACATAAGTCATGCTTAATTACGAAAAATACTTGTCGTTGTGACTTACTGTATCCACTTCGAAATTCTCATCCAGCTTGATGCTGAAGCACATATCATCAACTAGAAAATTTCTGCCACACAGGCCGCGTTGGTCTTCGCAGTATTCGCACATAATAAAATCGTGTTCGTCGTTAGACGACATTCGTATGTTCATAGGTGAAACATTAAACACTTATTAGTTCTATTAATTCAACTAATTCAACTAAGCACTTACGAAAAATATACCTAAATAAGTTAGCTCAACTAATTCAACAAACTATTTCAACTAATTAATTCAACTAATTCAACTAAACTAGTTCTATTAATTTTTTTTACTAAAAATAAGGTAGCTAGTTCTATATATTAATATTTTGATTAGATCATCAAATCTCATATAACTAAATTGTCTTACTAAAAATAAACTAGTTTTATTAATTCAACTAATTCAACTAAGAATTTACTTAAAAATAAACTAGTTCTATTAATTTTCTTACTAAAATATATAAAGTAGCTATATATAGTAATATTGTAATTAGATCATCAAATCTCATCTACCTAAATTTTCTTACTAAAAATAAACTAGTTCTATTAATTCAACTAGTTCAACTAAGCATTTACTAAAAATAAACTAGTTATATTAATTCAACTAGTTCAAATAATCATATATACCTAAATTTTCTTAATAAAAATAAACTAGTTATATTAATTTTCTTATTAAAAATAAACTAGTTATATTAATTCAACTACTTCAAATCTCATATATATACATAATTAATATTTAGCTAATTCATCTAACAATTAACATTAATATTTAACAACTTTTCTATCTAATTCATCTAACATTAACATTCTAACATTCTTATCTACGTAATTCATCTAACATTAGTCCAAAGAACAGAAAACAGAAAATAAGTAAAAAAAATATGTGTGTTTGTGTGTGTGTATGTGTGTGTGTGTTTGTATGTGTGTGTATGTGTCTGTGTGTGTCTGTGTGTGTGTGTGTGTGTGTATGTGTGTGTATGAGCGGGGGGTGGTGGCCTACTGGCGGCGGCGCGAGACGGCGACGCGACGGGGACGGCGACGACGGGCGGCGGGGGCGCCGACCAGCGCGATCGAGACGGCGACGTAGTACG
>NC_041390.1:35950734-36016665 GCF_002162155.2 Triticum dicoccoides | reverse complement strand
GGGGGATGAAACTGAATTTTTCATAAGTGCCATATATACAGGAGGGGCCTTTAGTACCGGTTGAAGCCACCAACCGGTACTAAAGGCCAATTTTGGCCAGGTCAAGCGGCGGGAAGCGGCCCTCTTTAGTACCGGTTCGTGGCTCCAACTGGTACTAAAGGCCCCCCCCCAATTAGTACCAGTTGGAGCCACGAACCGGTACTAAAGGGGTTGCGCTGCCATCCGCGGTGCACCATTTTTAGTCCCACCTCTCCGAGCGAAGGGCAGCCGCACTGGTTTATAAACTCAGCCGTGGCTGCTCCTTCGAACACCTCTATATAGCATGCTTCTGGGCCTAACTATGGCATGCTGTCCTGTGAGCCTGCTGGACCTTCTAGGCCTGAATTTGCAGACCCTAGGTCTGGCAGGCCCACTGGACAGCGCCCCAACAATTTTTTATAGTTTTTTCTTTTTTGCATTATTTATTTTCTTCTGTTTATTTTTGAGTAATTTTTATATAGTTTTTTTTCTGCATTATTTATTTTCTTCTATTTATTTTTGAGTAATTTTTTAATATAGTTTTTTTCTTTTCTCCATTATTTATTTTCTTCTATTTATTTTTGAGTAATTTTTTATATAGTTTTTTATTTTCTATTTTATTTATTTTATTCTATTTATTTCTGAGTAGTTTTTTTTGTTGTATTTAGTTTGTTTGCGAATATTTTTGCTTTAGCTCTCTAAACATTTTCATAGTTCATTTTGTAGTGATTTTTAATTTCACGGTTATTTAGCTCTCTAAACAAGTCGGTAAATGACTGAAAAACAGCAAATGATGTCAGAACTTGTTCGAAATTGATGACGTCGCTTTGAATGCTGCATACTGTACGCAAAAAAGTCTGAAGTTCAAATAAGTTTAAAAAATATTGAAGTGCCCGTGTAAGATGAGTTCTCGTCCGAAACCCTGATACTCCGAAAGAGAATGTCCAGTTTGTACACGAAGTGCGTCCAGTTTTTGCCGTGACCCTCTTTACTTTTCCGCACATGCTATGCGGGTGAAATGATGATACCATGCCAAGTTTTCAACATTTTCAGAGTTCATTTTGTAGTGATTTTCAATTTCACGATCATTTAGCTCTCTAAACAAATCGGTAAATGACTGAAAACAGCAAATGATGTCAGAACTTGTTGGAAATTGATGACGTCGCTTTGAATGCTGCATACTGAACGCAAAAAAAGTCTGGAGTTCAAATAAGTTTAAAAAACATTGAAGTGCCCGTCTAACAGATGAGTTCTTGTCCGAAACCCTGATACTCCGAAAGAGATTGTCCAGTTTGTACACGAAGTGCGTCCAGTTTTTGCCGTGACCCTCTCTACTCTTTCGCACATGCTATGCAGGTGAAATGATGATACCATGCCAAGTTTCAAAAATTTCAGAGTTCATTTTGTAGTGATTTTCAATTTCACGGTCATTTAGCTCTCTAAACAAATCGGTAAATGACTGAAAAACAGCAAATGATGTCAGAACTTGTTGGAAATTGATGACGTCGCTTTGAATGCTGCATACTGAACGCAAAAAAGTCTGGAGTTCAAATAAGTTTAAAAACATTGAAGTGCCGGTGTAACAGATGAGTTCTTGTCCGAAACCGGCCCTGATACTTCGAAACAGATTGTCTAGTTTGTACACGAAGTGCATCCAGTTTTTACCGTGACCCTCTCTACTCTTTCGCACATGCTATGCGGGTGAAATGATGATACCATGCCAAGTTCCAACATTTTTAAAGTTCATTTTGTAGTGATTTTCAATTTCATGGTCATTTAGCTCTCAAAACAAATCAGTAAATGAATGAAAATAGCAAATGATGTCAGAAAGGGTTGAAATTGATGACGTGGCTTAGAATGGTGCGTACTGAACGCAAAAAAGTCTGGAGTTGTAATAAGTTTAAAAAATGAAGTGCCGGTGTAATAGATGAGTTTTCGTCCGAAACCGGCCCTGATACTTCGAAAGAGATTGTCCAGTTTGTACACGAAGTGCATCCCGTTTTTGCCGTAACACAAGAAGTCCAGAGTTCTAATAAGTTATTAAAAATAAAAAAGAGGTGCAATGCTCGTTAATTAGCTTCAAGCCTTTCGGAATAGTGTAGACTACACTGCACATAGCTCCGTGCAATCTATACTATTCTGAAAGGCTTGAAGCTAAGCAACATGCAGGTGAGCGTTGCGCCTCTCCTTCATCGTCTCTGCACTCACGGCTTATAAACCGCTCCTACTGCCTCTCTCTTCGTGAGGTGGGACTAAAAATCAGCTTACTAAAAAACTCTAGTACCGGTTCATGCCATGAACCGGTACTAAAGGTGTTCGTGGGGCCCCGGCCTAACCACAGCCTGACACAGCCTCATTAGTACCGGTTCGTGGCATGAACCGGTACTAAAGGTTGCCCACGAACCGGTACTAATGATGTCCGCCCGCCTAGCCATTGGAACCGGCACTAATGGACACATTAGTGTCGGCTCAAATTCAAACCGGCACTAATGTGCTTCACATTTGACCCTTTTTCTACTAGTGTAACATACCGATGACAAAGGGAACATCGTATGTCGTTATGCGGTTTGACCAATAAAGATCTTCGTATAATATGTAGGAACCAATATGAGCATTCAGGTTCCGCTATTGGTTATTGACCGGAAGTGAGTCTCGATCATGTCTACATAGTTCTCGAATCCGTAGTGTCGTGGTTTTGTCACGGCAGATGTCCTAGTGTGAGGACTTAGTCGTGAGGCCAACGCATCTATGTGGTAGCTTGAGAGGGGTTGAGCAGAATCAAGAGATGCAACACGCAATACAAGGGTTTAGACAGCTTCGGGCCCTGAGAAACATCATCCGGTAACAACCCTACATGCTGTTTGTGGCTAGGTCTCATTATCATCATGAGGGAGTCGCCATAAATCGGCTCTCCCAGTTATGTCTAGCCCTAAGATTGTTTCTCCCCACTCTTGGGGTGCCCTGCCCCTCCTTATATAAGTTGAAGGGGCGGGTTACATGTAGAGTCCAACTCAGATTAAGACTTAAACTATTCTGACTTCTCTTCATGGGCTTCTTAACGTCTTGGGCTTCATAACGTCTCGGGCTTCATTACTCTAGGCGACTCTATCTGCTGAGTTATGACTGTCAACCAGTTATCACTGTCTACCGGGTTATGACTATCTGCCGGTTTATGATGGTATGCCGGTTTATGATGGTCTGTCGGGTTATAACTTCCTGCTGGTTTATGATTGTCTGCTGAGTTATCATCTGACTTAACTCCTGTCGGGTTATCATCTGACTTATCTCCTGCCGGGTTATCATCTGACTTAACTCCTGCCGGTTTACCAAGTACCAGCCGGGTCATACCACGGGGTATATCCCCGACATTAGTCCCCACTTTGATTTGGATTTATCCATGTTAAACTGATCCCGAGCATCCTTAAATCCTTGTCATTTCCTTCTAGAAAATCCGGGTCAAGGCCAGCTTCATAATCAATTTGCTGGCATTGGTTTGTCACATAATTTTTTATGAAGAATAATTCATTTGACTGAGCTCCCGATGCTTTAACAGAAATATTGGTCCTTGAAATACTCATCTGATCTTCACCCGGCTTAAGGATGTAGAACTTGCCGGTTTATAAATATTGATGGCACCGGGTTATAATTGTAGTTAACATCAAGCTTGAAAATATACCTCTTATATGCCCATCACTTGTAGCCCCCAAGTCTTAAGAAGGTAACGTAGTAACAGCTTAAGAATTGCTTCAATATGAATGTCACAAGCTTGAAGAAATCCAGGTTGTTCATCTCAATCACTAGTCAGAACTGAGTATTCCACATATGTAGCCCCCAAGTGCCATGTTGTCATGCTTGCAGCAACCTGGGACTTGTATTTGCCTGATGCTCATAAAAACTTCAACCACTGTAGCCCCCAAGGGCCGGGTCATTATGCAAATAATGAGCAGGGACTTTGAAAATATGATCGTGTAGATTTTAACAGCAACATGTAGCCTCCAAGGGCCGGCTCAATAAGATAACATTGAGCTAGGACTTTATATATACTTCATTGAAAATAACATCATATGATGTAACTCCCATCATGGGGCTTGAACCCATGTCTACAAGGTTAAGAGCTTTGTGCTTTACCAACTGAAGAGTGGACCCATATATATAATGGATTAAAACTTGTGTACCTTGAATTGTTTGACAGGAGCAATTGGTAGCCCCTAAGGGCCGGCTCATTATGATGTGATGAGTCGGGTCTTCGATGAGGTGAGCAAAAACGACTTTGCATTAGCCCCCAAGTGTCATGGTGCATGCTTGCAGCGACATGAGACTTGTGTATTTGATGTAATCCCAACTTGAATAATATAGCCCGAAGTGATGGGTTGTAAGCCTGCAACGACTCGGGACTATTCCTTCCATTGTAGAATAAATTATATCCATTGCGCTGAAGCGATTTTGAAAAACTCAATCATAATATTGGTTATTGATAACCATAATAAAAATACAACCGTGTTGGCTATTAGAGATTTGAATAATATAACCTGGTTTGACAACCGATTCCTGCCATATAAACCGGTATATCCGTGCCCATATGATACATGCTATGATGATGTAATGATGATGCAATGTATGACGCAATATATGATGATGTATGTGTATGACCAAGAGGGTTTAAGCTATAGTTCGGATACGACCAGAGCCCCTGTTGGGGATATCACTACTGGGCGTAAACCGGCCTATCTGGGCCGTGTTAACTTCATCAGTAGTTAACTATGTTAAAACCCAAGAAGGCAGATGAGCTCAAGGCCCATAGTCGGTTCAAGGCCTGTAGCCGTAAACCGGCGTTGGTATGTAACTTGTATTGTAAGTTAGGAATAAGTAGAGACCAAACCGGACACATCTATGAGCCGGTATTGGGACTCTGTGAACCGACGGGTGTCACCTGTGTATATAAGGGGACGACCCGGCGGCGGTTCAAGGAGGACAGAGAACAACTCGAGACTTAGGCGAAGCTTGTTTGCTCTCTAGTCATCGAAACCCCATCAATTCCATCACAACTAGACGTAGGATTTTACCTTCGTCGAAGGGGCCGAACTAGTATAAACTCTATTGCGTCCCTGTGTCCGCTTTAACCCCTTCAAGCTAACCCGCCGCGATGGCTCCACGACTAAGTCCTTTCTCTAGGACATCTGCCGTGACAAAACCACGACAGTTGGCGCCCACCGTGGGGCTATCGCACGATGGTTTCAGGTTCTTGGAGGGCCGCTTTGAAGGACTCGAGGGCTACACTGTAGGCCGGATGACTAAGAGTCGTCGCGGCAAGCTCTACATCGACGATGCAGGCTGGGGCCCCGAGGCCGGCTCAGTCGAGTATGGGTACCGGGTCCCCTTTGGTGGCATTCAAGTTTTCATCGGCAAGATCGGTGAACTAGGCCCTAAGCCGGACATCTGCACCGACCTCGTCGAGACGGCTCAGCGTGCGCGATCTGCCCGGGTTAAACCGGCCATGAAGCGTGCCTTCGTGGGAGTCATCCATGGAGGAAGTTATGAGGATGGATCGGAATCTCGCGGCGAGACCGTCATTTGTTCCGACGACGAGTCATCAACCGGAGAAACTGAATCTCTATATCAGCTACAAGATGGCCGGATTGGGGGCTGTTCCGATGGCGACAGTATTCTGGACCCCTCTGGTCTGCCCAACCGAGTTGGAATATTCATGGCCGGCACACAGGCAGTGCTTCATTCTTCGACCGCTGCGCCAATTACCTCCATTTCAGTAGCAGCGACGGCTGCCGGGGCAGGAGGCTCTGTACGCCCGCCGGCTCAAGTTCTATCAGATCTATTTGATGCATTGGCTGTGCTCATGGCAGAAGCTAATCCGGCGGATCAGGACGCCCACAGCACGGAGATAGCAAAGGTGAAGGAACAGATCACCCAGGCCAAGGCGGACCTGGCAGCTGAGGATGCCAGGATGACCGCAGAGCGGGCCGCTCTAGACGCACAAGCCTACAGGCTCATGTTGGACCAGAACGCGTCGCATGAAGTCATGAAGAGGAAGTACCGATCCCGTTTGCCTTCGGTTTTCGAGGCCAGAGACCTTTTCAACACCCCAGGAGCAGGAACCAGTAATCCGCTGGAGGTAAACCGGGCGGAGGCTCCCGCGACCGGTGCGCCGGTTCAGCCCCATCGGATGGATCTGCCTCGCCAAAACACTGTTATACCTCAGGCTGTTTCGATTCCTCCGGGTCACTACTCCAACCCGATGGACAATCTCGTTGCCGCTGCTGCACGGCTGGAGGCCATTCCAGTTGAAGGTGACTCGTCGCAGGCAGCAGAGACGCGACGGGTCAAGGAGCTTCTGAGGACAGCTTTGGTCCAATAGGAAGCATACTCGTACAGCCGCGACCGGATTCACTCGACCCCTCGTCCAAGCCGGAGCTATAGCAAGCATATGGATGAACCGACAGTGTCAAGTAATGAACGACGTGGAGCACCCTGCGGCAACAACCCGGCGGGTGGTGCTGATAACGCTCAGGAAGTGGTGGACCGGGCCCGAGCGCGCAGGGAGGCTGAGTTAGCTGCACAGTATCAGGCTCGGCAGCTTACGCCGGTTCGTCCAACTATCTCGATCGAACCTGGTGTTACTTCTAGTCCTTTGGGGGTGCCTTGCCTTGTTCCCGCTTTATGCAATGTGCGCCTGCCCAAGGATTTCAAAGGCCCACGTAAGGTACCAAATTACACGGCGGATCAACCTCCAGAGACATGGGTGGAGAGCTATGAGATGGCCATGGAGATGCTTAATGTGGATGACGCGGCGTGTGCGAAATACTTCACCATGATGCTTGAAGGAACGACCTGTACTTGGTTAAAAAGCTTGCCGGCTAATTCTATCAGTTCATGGGCCCAATTACGAGCCCGGTTTATCAGCAATTTCAAGGGTACATGTAAACAGCCTATGTCGATAGTGGACTTAGCTGCCTGTGTCTAGGAGGAAGGAGAATCAACGACTCATTGGGTGCGCCGGGTATCACAGGTGTTGCATTCATCAGACCGCATCAACGCTGACACCGCAGTCTTAAGCCTAGAAGGCAACTGCCGGTTTGGGCCCCTGAAGCTGAAGTTGGGACGGATGAAGCGCCATTGCACTGACATGGGAACCCTCATGGCTGCTTTGGTAAAGTATGCTGATTCTGATAGTACCAAGGATCCCGAATCTGATGATGACAAGGCAGGGAAGGGAAAGAGGAACAACAACTCCAAAGGTCAGCAGCATCACTTGGCAGGCAATGGCGGCGGAGGTAAGCGTAAAGCAGATGGTAACATGGACTTTGTGGCTAATACCAACGCACAGGACAAGGACCAGCGACGCAGGGGTAAACCGCCAAATCATAGTGGGGCACCCAACCCTAACCCGGACCGCCTAAATTATCTACTGAGCCAGCCTTGTCCAAGACATGGGACGAAGGAGGCGCCAGCAAACCACCTTTGGAAGGATTGCTTCATTATGCAGGAGTTCAAGAATTCTAATGCCTTCCGGTATGATCACGGCCCCGGCGGTGGCTCATGATCCGGGCGGGGTTATGGTGGAGGAAATTCCGGTTCAGGATTTAATGGTAATCCGGGCGGACATAATAATCAAAATAATCAGAACAACCAGGGTGGTTACAACCAACAGCAGCAACAGTCAGGTTACCAGAGCAACCCAAAGCAGTTGAGTAGTAGGCAGTACCATGTCTTCACCACTAGCTTGGACAAGCGAGACCGGAAGGTTCAGAGGCGGGCAGTCAACTCTGTTGAACCGGCCGTGCCCCGTTATCTACGCTGGTCTGAACAGCCAATCATATGGAGCAGAGAGGATCACCCTCCCCAGGTTGATAATCCGGGTCAGTTGGCTCTGGTGGTGGCGCCTCAGGTGGGAGGTTACAAGTTCACCAAGGTGCTCATGGATGGAGGGAGCAGCATTAATATCTTGTACTATGAGACCTTCCGTCGTATGGGACTAACCGATAAAAATCTCAAACCGTCTAATACGGTGTTCCACGGTGTGGTACCTGGCAAATCAGCATATCCTGTTGGTAAGATAGCTCTGGAAATGGCCTTTGGAGATGATCATGATTCCAGGTCGGAGACATTGACGTTTGAAGTGGTGAAAATCCAAAGTCCATATCACGCCCTGTTTGGGCGACCGGCCTACGCCAAGTTTATGGCATGGCCCTGTTATGTGTATTTGCAGCTCAAGATGCCGGGTCACAAGGGGACAATAACGGTTCACGGAAGCCATAAAATTGCTTTGGAGTGTGAGGAAGGAGATGCGGCCTACGCAGAGTCGGTTTGAACTATTATAAGGACAATGTTGATCCGGCGGACATGACTCCATTAAAGAAGCCAACTACGGAGCATGATCCGGCCCTGAAGTTCAAATCGGCAGCTGAAACTAAGCTTGTTGACTTTGTGCCTGGCGATTCGTCCAAGCAGTTCAGCATCAGTGCCAACTTGGATCCGAAATAGGAAAGCGCGCTCATCGAGTTCATCCGTGAGAATCGGGACATTTTTGCATTGAAGCCCTCTAACATGCCAGGTGTACCGAGGCAACTCGCTGAGCACACCCTTAATGTGGATCCTAAATACAAACCGGTGAAACAGTTCCTCCGCCGATTTAACGAAGAAAGACGCAAGGCGATTGGAGAAGAGGTAGCCAGGCTCTTAGCAGCTGGCTTTATTGTTGAAGTTTTTCACCCTGAGTGGCTTGCCAATCCGGTGCTAGTCCTTAAGAAAAATGGCACCTGGCGCATGTGTGTGGATTACACAGATCTTAATAAGGATTGTCCAGCCGATCCTTTTGCCCTCCCCCGTATTGATCAAATTATTGATGCTACGGCGGGTTGCGAGCATTTAAGTTTTTTGGATGCATATTCTGGCTATCATCAGATCAAAATGGCAGTTAAGGACCAGGAGAAGACGGCATTCATAACTCCCTTTGGAGCCTTCTACTATGTGTCTATGCCCTTTGGGCTCAAGAGTGCCCAGGCAACTTATCAACGGTGTGTACAAAATTGTCTTCACAAGCAGATTGGCTGTAATGTACATGCTTACGTGGATGATATTGTGGTTAAATCCAGGGAGAAGGAGACTCTGATTGACGATTTGAAGGAAACCTTTGATAACCTGAGGACGTACAAGATGATGCTTAATCCAGCCAAGTGTGTCTTTGGTGTACCGGCAGGCAAGTTATTGGGTTTTCTGGTGTCTAACAGGGGAATTGAGGCCAATCCGGAGAAGATCATAGCCATCACCTCCCTGGCTAAACCGAAATGTATCAATGATGTTCAACGCCTGGCAGGCCGGATTGCCGCGTTGAGCCGGTTTATCAGCCGCCTTGGTGAGAAGGCAATCCCTTTGTATCAGATGTTGAAGAATACGGATCAGTTCGGCTGGAGTTCCGCTGCTGATGAAGCATTTGAGGACTCAAAGCGGCAATTGGCCAATCCGCCTGTGCTCACCGCTCCCATTGACAAGGAGCCGTTACTGCTGTATGTAGCTACTAATGCTCGTGCGGTCAGCGTGGCTATTGTGGTGGAGCGAAAGGAGGCAGGTAAGGAGCATCCAGTTCAACGTCTGGTCTTTTATATCAGCGAGGTACTCATTGAGTCCAAGCAAAGGTATCCACATTGGCAGAAGCTGGTATATGGAGTTTTTATGGCAAGCCGGAAGCTCAAGCAATACTTCCAAGGGCACCCCATTACGGTGGTCAGTTCTGCTCCCTTGGGGGATATCATCCAGAACCGGGAAGCAACTGGCCGGATTGCCAAGTGGGCCATAGAGCTTGGGCCGCACGGTTTGAAGTATGTGCCTCGGACGACGGTTAAGTCTCAAGCACTTGTTGATTTCATCAATGATTGGACGGAACTGCAAGCACCTGAAGAAAAGCCGGATCACACATATTGGACCATCCATTTTGATGGATCCAGGCAATTGGAAGGCTCGGGGGCTGGAGTCGTATTAACTTCCCCACGAGGTGATAAGTTTTGTTACGTTCTCCGCTTAATGTTCCCTTGTACTAACAATGCAACTGAGTATGAAGCCTTGCTCCATGCTCTCTGGATGGCTAAGGAGATGAATCTAAGTCGAGTTAAGTGCTTCGGTGACTCGGACCTCGTGGCTCAGCAAGTATCTGGCACTTGGGACTCCAAGGACCCACTCATGGCAGCATATCGTCGTGAGGTGGATATTGTTGCAGGTCACTTTAAAGGCTATCAGGTGGACCATGTGGACCGGCGGAAGAATGAAGCAGTGGACACTTTAAGCCGGCTGGGCTCTCAGCACAAACCGGTCCCGCCTAATGTTTTTCTGGATGTGCTGCACAACCCGTCGGTCAAGATCCCTAGTGAAGCGGATTTGGCTATTCCTGATCCGGAGGCTCAATTGGTGGCAGCTCTTTATGTTATTACGGATTGGACACTTCCTTACCTGGCGTACAAGAACCGGGGCGAGTTACCAGAGGATGAGACTCTGGCCCGACAGATAATCCGGCGATCCAAGTCCATGACTATTATCAACGGCGAGTTGCATCATTGCAGTGTGTCAGGGGCGTTTCAATGTTGTGTGTCTCCTGAAGAAGGCCGTGAAATTTTGTGTGAGATCCATGAAGGAGATTGTGGTCACCACGCCGGTTCAAAATCTTTGGTGGCTAAAGCATTTCGCCATGGCTTCTATTGGTTAACTGCTCATGCTGATGCGGAGGATCTGGTCAGACGATGTGACGGTTGCCAAAAGTTTTCAAGACGTGCTCATGTGCCGGCTCAAGAATTGAGAATGATTCCAATTACTTGGTCGTTTGCGACTTGGGGGCTGGATATGGTTGGGCCGTTCAAAAGGTCCAAAGATAAGAAGACCCACCTCCTGGTGGCGGTTGACAAGTTTACAAAGTGGGTGGAGGCAGAACCTGTTAGCAAGTGTGATGCGGCCACGGTGGTTCAGTTCATCAAAAAAGTGATTTTCCGGTTTGGCTTTCCACACAGTATCATCACAGATAATGGTACCAATTTGTCCAAAGGTGCCATGAAGGAGTTCTGCGAACGGGAGCACATCCGGCTCGACGTTTCATCGGTGGCACACCCACAGTCCAATGGTCAAGCAGAAAGGGCTAATCAAGAGATCTTGAGAGGCATCAAGCCTCGGCTTATGGTTCCTTTGTAGAGAACACTGGGTTGTTGGGTAGAAGAGTTACCATCTGTGTTATGGAGCATCAATATTACACCCAACAGATCAACAGGATACACACCGTTCTTCATGGTCTATGGAGCGGAGGCGGTTCTCCCTAGTGATATCCGTCATGACTCACCTCGTGTGGCGGCTTATGTTGAAGCAGACAATGAGACAGCACGGCAAGACGCTTTGGACCTGTTGGATGAAGAACGTGACATAGCAGCCGCCCGCTCAGCGATTTACCAACAGGATCTTCGTCCTTATCACAGTCGCCGAGTCAGAACCAGAACCTTTCAGGAAGGAGATTTGGTGCTTCGGCTCATCCAAGATCACATTGATATGCATAAGCTATCCCCGCCTTGGGAGGGACCTTTCGTGGTCAGCAAGAATCTGCACAACGGGTCATACTATCTGATCGTTATTCGAGAGCATAAAGACTCACGTACATCAAAGGAGGAGACCAACAGGCCGTGGAACATAGCTCATCTTCGGCCTTACTATACCTGAGCCATTGGCTCTACTTATGTACATATTACGATGATGTATATATTATGATAAAATATAATAAACCGGAACCTCAGCTAAAGCGGGGTATCTGTTCTTGTACATCATGTGTGGTTACATGGAGTCGTTCTAAAGCGGCCTCCGGTTTACCCCTTGAGTTAGCTTTTCAAAAGCATCATGTTATATCACTTGGGGGGCTTGGTCGTGTCCGAACCAATGCAACACCTCTTGATAGGCGAGATCCACCAGATCACTTGGGGACTTGGTCACGTCTGAACCAGTCACGCCTCTTGATCGGCCTAAGGCCACAGAATCACTTGGGGGCTTGGTCGAACCCGAACCATTGCCACGCCTCTTGATCGGTATAAAAGCCACGGTTTCATTTGGGGACCTAGCTAACTTGGACCATAGCTACACCTATCGGGAGCTTGGTCATGTCCGACCATGGCAACACCATCTGATCAGCTCAAATAAGCCTCTTTTTGCAAATGGTTTTATCATTGCCTTTGCTTCACAATTTTCTTTGATAGATATTTTCTTTCTTTTTTGTTGCATTTTTTAAACCGACAAAATTTTAAACCGGTTCACACTATCAATTGACGGAACACGGTCCATTTTTAATCCGGAGACTATTTGCTCGGTTTCATTTTTTGTTAACATCCTATTACGGAGTAACACGGTGTTTTACAACCCGGCACGGTTTACATGGTAAACCGGCATTATATATATACAGGAGCTGTTATCTCCTCCAAACAGTGTGGGTTTATAAACCTCTGCTTCAAGATTGGCTAAGCCAACTTCATGCCCAACGATGGCAGGTATTATGTATCTCAAAGATTTGATCATATGCTTAAATTTCAGATATTTTGATTTTACATATGCAGACATCATACTCCGCCTGACGGTACAACCGCGGTGGCACTTTAAGATTTTTTATGTTGCAGAAAATACTTTGGACAGTTCATCACCCAAAGGAAACACAAGTTGCAGTGGTTATGCACGAAGGCATATTAAGATCAAGAGTATCAGCTAGCCTATTACAAGGCAACACGGTGCCCAAAATAAGATCATTGTTTTTTTCAAAGGAGAAGCAGTTTAAACCGGCTTCCGGTTCAAGCTTGGTCACCAGCCTGGCCTGATGGTTGTGGGTCATCCCGCGCCGCTTCAGCTTCAGTTTCTCTACCCAGCGGCTGGAAATCAACAGTTGTCCAGTCGATTCCCATTAATGCTCGAAAGACAGCTTCATCATGGATCAGCAACGACGGTTCAATATCGGGAGCATAAGTATGCTTACAGATTGGAGGGATAAGATTTTCCGCTTCATGAATTGGTGCAGCTACTCGCTTGTTTTGATTGTCATAATGGGCTTGATAGTGAGACAAGTCTGCTTCTTCAGCCAATTGACAAGCTAGCGGACGCACTTCCCGGTTTATTGCTCGCAGATCTGCTTCACCAAACTCTGACCCGTCTTCCTTCAAGCTAGGATAGCCCTGAGCCGCTTCAATAGGATCAAAATCCGGCACCCAAGCTTTTGCCCGGATTAAGGCATTGATCACACCGGTTCGAGCAGCAGATTTCTTCAGCTCTTCAACCCGGGCAGGAAGCACCGACAGTTTCTACAGAGTGTCCTGAATCAAAGTGGGCGCCGGCTTGTTGTGGGATGCAGTACAGATGATCCGCTGTTCACCAGTGTACAGTTGTTCGATCAACGTATAGGCGGCTTTCAATTTCTTCTGCACATCTGACCCCAAATGACCAATGTGTGTCCCTGAAATATCACAAAGGGTTAACAAACCGGCAGCTCTATAAGACGGCTGAAGCAATCCAGAAATCAAACCATCTTACCAAAGATAGCAGTGGTCATGGCATGCACATGCCGCTTTATGCTGGCCAGTTCGTCCACCACCGGTTTAAGTGCAGCCTCGACATCTTCTGCTCGTTTGGTTAAAGCGGATTTTTAGTGGCCCAATCCGCCCGCTCTTTCTTGAAGCCCTCCTTAAGCTGTTCCATGTCGCTCAAAGCGCTGGTTAATTCCTCTTTTGCTTTCGAGGTTTCATCTTGTTGGGACTTCAGATTTTCTTGGAGATCGGCGATTTGGGTCTCTTTTGTCTTCAGCTCAGCCTGCATACAGACAGTTATATGATTCAGCAAGCAGTGCAAGAATTGAAGCACCAACCACATAACAAGTTATGCACTTGGCGCTTGGGGGCTAATGCCTATTTGATCTTCATATTTCACTTGATTATAAAGTCCCAAGCTCAATACAAGTATTTAACTTGGCACTTGGGGGCTAATGGCTATTTGTTCAAATAAGTTCTGATGCGGTGATATTAATTACTTAAGTCCCGGTTTAACTACACTAAGTTGAACCGGCCCTTGGGGGCTACATCAGCGATTTCGAGGCTTTAAGATTTATATTAGTAAGTCCCGGTTTGAAAGAAGATTACAAACCGACCCTTGGGGGCTAGGCGAGTCAGCAAGAATGGAAGCATACAAGCGGGAAAGAGCATATGGAAGTTACCTCATATTTATCTTTCATCATGTTAACCAGACCAGCTTCATAGTCACGACTGGTATACAGCCGGTTCAGATAGCCGGAATGGATGTCTTGGGCGTTCAGAGCAGCGTAAGTCGCCAGATCAACATTCCACTTGCCCTTGCCAAAGGCAGCAAATTCTTCCTTGGCAGTATGTTTAGACAAAGCGACATGATTGCTTGGCTCTGTATGGCCAATGCCAGTAATAACAACTTCATCATCCTTGGCGTCACCGGTTTGCATTGGGGCCGTCGACTTGGATGGACTGGTGGATTTCTCAATCCGGATGGGACTTCTGGGCTGGTCAACAGGACCGGAGTTATCAACATGTCTCTCTTCAGTAATAAGATCATCATCTTGTGGTGGTGGATCGTTTGGCACATCCTCACGGATGGCTGCTTCAGGGTTGAGTACTCTGTCCGGTTCAGGAATAGCATCTTCTTCAGCCGCTTTATCTAGGCGAGCCTTCTTGCTTGGCTTAGGCTTGGCCCTGAAAGGAGTAACAAAGGTCAGTACAGTATATGCTACAAAGTAATACACTAGAAGCATTATGATAAGTATGGCTTACCCAAGCACCGTTTTGAGCGGCGGCAGCTGGGTAGCTGATGACTCACCAGATGATGAATGGGAAGTGACCTGATAATCGGAGTCAGACGGATTAAGAGGTTGATGAAAACAGCCCATTTTAGGACAAGCACTGACAGGCAAACTAGAGACCTCTGAATGGCGTTTCCAAACCGGACTATTCGGTAAACCGGCGGAGGTAACTACCTGGCCACTATGCCGGGTTGTGCGGCGAGCTTCATGCTGTTGGGTCTTCATAAGAAATTTGGGATCCATGTAAGCAAGAGGATGAGAAAATTTAACCTTCCGGTTTGCCTGACGGATTTTTAGTGAAGGCAAAGGATCTGAATCGGAGGAAAGAATAATTACCTCTGCAACATCAGCATGACTGGCTTCGGCATCATCCTGACAAATATCATCATCAATAAGGCGTGTGAAAAATAATCCAAGTGAATCAAGTTCTACCTCAAGGTTCGGGTTACCCACATCGTCATCAGCGGCCGGATCAGAGGATGCAGTGGTTCTTTTCCTGTCGGTAGTATTCTTCACAGCTTTAGTCTTTTGCCGGGTTGGTCGTTCCAGTTTATCTGCTTTTTTTGGCTTCTCCTGTGGAAGTTTCTTGCTCCAAAATGGATCATTACCCTGTTTAAACAGACATTGGTGTTAAACAATGACCAGATATACCAATAGCAGGTTCAATAAAAAGAAAGATCAAACTCTTACAGCTGGCGGTTTATTGGTGGCACAGAAGGGAAGCAAGCCGGTTTGAGCACAGATGTATTCCGGTTCATTCAGCATTTTATTCACAGCGTCTGTGATTTCTTCGTTGATAAGCTGGATGTTAGCATGCCGCAGTGGGTCATCAACACTGCCAGTATACTCGCACATCAAACCGGAGCGCTGACTAAGGGGCAGTATGCTCCACGATATCCAACAGCGAGCGAGATCAACTCCTGTTAAACCATTGGCCATGAAGGCTCTGAGCTTGGACAGTTGGGGAGCATATTTGCTTCTCTCCTTGGCAGTCAACCTTTGCGGAAAGGGGTGTGTATTGCTAAGCCGCTCCGGACGAAAGCCAGGCAAAGGATTTTCACCAGCAGGGGAGGTGTCTTTGCAATAGAACCATGTTTGATTCCACTCTTTGGGGTGGCTGTGCAGTTTGGCGTGAGGGTATGTGACCTCTTTTCTTTTCTGAATCACCACACCACCCAATTCTGTGTTGGAACCGTCAGTAAACTCAGTGCGGCGGTTTAAATGGAAGCAGTCTCTGAACAGTTCAACAGTGGGCTCCTCTTGAAAGAACACCTCACAAAGTACTTGGAAATGACACATATTTGTAACAGATTGGGGCCAATGTCTTGTGGGTGGAGTTGAAAATTGGCTAAAACGTCCCGGTAAAATTTAGAACCAGGCGGCTTAAAGCCCCGGGCTAAGTGATCTACGAAAACGACGACCTCTCCTTCTTGAGGTGTGGGAGGGCATTCTTCGCCAGGGACCCTCCAATGGATGGTATTTTTGCTGCCTAAAGCACCGATCAGGACTAAGTTGTTCAGTTCAGTCTCTGTGACGCGAGAAGGAACCCAGTTGCACTCATATACTTGCTTGGCCATGATGAAATCTACAAGATAGGTAATTCCGGTTCAAGAATGCATTGATTAAAGTGCACTCGTATGTACAATGTTAAACCGGAAACAACTCTATCTAAACCGGAGTTTTATGAAGCAGCAGCATCTGGCGGTTCAACAAGGGGACTAATGGTATATACCGGTTTGGCAATTTTTCTCCAAAGTTAAACCGCCGGATCTAAGCATTGAAACAATTGAGATTGCGGATAGATAAGTGTACAGAAACAGATTTCACAAAATTTCTCTACAACGACGGATCTGAAGCAAGTTCAGAAAAGAAGGAAAATATTCAAGGTTCAAAAAAGAACAGTACCGAATCAATGGGCAGAGATACAGGTAGATCTATGGTCTTGAAGCATATAAGTAAAGGCGGATGCTAAGAACTACCGTTACACAGAGCAAAGGTTCACAGGTTCATCTAGGATCTATCATATGCGTATGAAGCAGGCGATGAACACTGAAGAACTTGGAAACCCTAGAACGGATCTACAGAGGAAAAGGTGAAGAACTCACTGGAGCCGAGGAAGAAACAGAAGGTCGCCGCGATGCTCTGGTACAATCAGGGTGATGCAGTGGCCAAGGTTGGAGCAGAAGTCGTCGACAGCGGCGGAGCTCCGAAGCTGGATGACGCGGGGAAGACGAAGCAGAAGGGCACAAAGGGGAAAAAGAAATGACCCTTCAGTCCTATTTATAAGGCAAGGGACAGGAGTCAGGCGCGAAAATCAAGGGACCGTGGGTTTGGAAATGAAGCTGTCGCCTTAATTGTCGCAGACCTATTAAACAAAAAAAGGTATCATGGATAAGTTTCTTTATAACAGGTGACGTCACGCTGGTTTACAACAACCAGAGAAGATGACATCACGGCGGTTCAACAAACCACACGAAGATGCTGAAGATGAAGATTTTTACTAAGGATTGACATTAACCTGTTCAAATCAATTTGGGGCCTAATGTTGGGGATATCACTATTGGGCGTAAACCGGCCTATCTGGGCCAGGTTAACTTCATCAGTAGTTAACTATGGTAAAACCCAAGAAGGCAGATGAGGGCTCAAGGCCCATAGTCGGTTCAAGGCCTGTAGCCATAAACCGGCGTTGGTATGTAACTTGTATTGTAAGTTAGGAATAAGTAGAGACCAAACCGGACACATCTATGAGCTGGTATTGGGACTCTGTGAACCGACGGGTGTCACCCGTGTATATAAGGGGACGACCCGGCGGCGGTTCAAGGAGGATAGAGAACAACTCGAGACTTAGGCGAAGCTTGTTTGCTCCCTAGTCATCGAAACCCCATCAATTCTATCACAACTAGACGTAGGCTTTTACCTTCATCGAAGGGGCCGAACTAGTATAAACTCTCTTGCGTCCATGTGTCCGCTTTAACCCCTTCAAGCTAACCCATCGCGATGGCTCCACGACTAAGTCCTTTCTCTAGGACATCTGCCGTGACAAAACCACGACAGCCCCCAAGTAATCATAATTGTGGCATTGCGCCGATCAAGAGGTGTAGCTATGGTTCGAATACGACCAAGCCCCAAAGTGATTTCCCTAGTGCCCTTATGCCTATCAAGAGGTGTAACTATGGTTCGAACCCATATCCCCCAAATGATTTCCCTGGTGGCCTTATGCCTATCAAGAGGTGTAGCTATGGTTCGGATAAGACCAAGCCCCCAAGTGATTTCCTTGGTGCCCTTATGCCTATCAAGAGGTGTGACTATAGTTCAGATACGACCAGAGCCCCCAAGTGATTTCTCTGGTGGCCCTTAAGCCTATCAAGAGGTGTGACTATGGTTCGAACATAGCCCCCAAGTGATATTGTGAGCTGTGCTCAAGGGATACCCATGTCTGAGTTGTGTTGTGCAACAAACTCTCTTTGGCCCCTTATGATAATATTGGCTTGATAGCCGGATTACCGAAGTAACCAGAGCTGTGTTCTTATGATAATATTGACTTGATAGCCGGAATCAAGAGGGTAGTAACGTTATGTTCTCTTTGGTGAATACACCTATGTTTGAACAGGAAGCCCCCAAATGATATTGCGAGCTGTGCTCAAGGGGCACCTATGTTTGAGCTGTGCTTTTGCAATAGACTCTCTTTGGTCCCTTTAATTTTTCCTGAGAACTCGAACTTGCGAGAGATTACTCTTTTTGAACCGGAAATTATTAAGCCGGATACTGAGAGTTTCAAAGCTTTGTGGGAGATAGCTTTCCCTTAAGCTGGATTTTTAAACCGGAATCCTTCTTTTTAAGCCAGAAATTTTCCGACGGCCTTTAAATTTGCACCAATATGATGGTTTAGGGTCCTGCATTAGATAACTTTGCAAGCCGAAGTAATTGCTCTTTTTAAAGAAAGCAATATATAACATAAAACTATACTGGATGGATTTCACCTGATATGTCAGGCCAGTTAATATCCACCGCGGGGTTGATGATCACCATGGTGAAGCTGAAATCAATCATGGCTGAGTCAGCTGCGGTGTTATAAGCCAGCGCAGACAAGAGAGCCGGCCCCAGTATTGTTGATGTAATCCGGACTGTGGGGGCGGCCGTTTGTGTTCCGCTTCATCAGTGTGATATGCGCAGATGCCAGTGTAGAACAGCTAGCGCGCCATCCGCGGTAGGGCATCACTTTCATAGCGAGCACTTGTCCTGTATAAAAATATATAGGCCAGAGTAATTGTTCTCAAACAAAATATGTAGGAGGGATAACACCTGATTCACCCGGACAACCGATAAGTCAACCGTGGCATTGTAAGCCGGTGCGGACAGGAAGAGATGGCCGCAATTTTTTTAACTGGTGTGAGCCTTATGTCCATGGCATGACATCACTTTTTTAGTGGACCTTGTCCTGCATAAAATATATTTAAAGACAGAGCAATTGTTCTCAGAAGTATTAATGCATGCTAAAAATACGGATAACAGATAGCACCTGATTTATTTTCCAGGTGAACACAGATACTAGTACTGGATAATGTTGAATGTATTCTGGTGCGGCCTTTGGTATTTAAATAGGACCAACAGACAGCCTCCGTATCAATATGCTGATGACTTCCTGTTTTGCACAAGGCGCGTGTGTAGTCGGAGTTGTCCCATCTTTCGACACCTCATCCTTCCTGATGTGTGATTTGGTCAGTACAGTCATTCTTAAAACTGGGCTGAACAGTTCAAAATCCGTGTACGCACATCTTTTGACCGATGCTGGTAATTCCTGCTATCACATTCTTATTTCTATTGTTCTCTCAGCCACTGAACGTAATCATTAAGTTTTATTTTGCCCAGATGTCCCTTACTCGCTGATGATCATTAGAATCGATCTCCAAAAGTGTGATATGATGACTCGCTAGGACGTCGACTCGATGGAGTCTGGATTAGCGTGAGGACACGGGGCGGCGTGAGGCCGCAGGGGCAGCAGCCCAAGTCAACTCTCGGCGGCGGGTTGAAGCAGAGGCGAGGCCGGTTCAAGGCTGCGGGGCGAGTGACAACAGCAGCCCGCGGTGTAACCCGGCGGGTCAACAGGGCTGAAGCGAGATACTGCGGCGACTCATGGAGAAGTGGCAAGGTGGTTACACCGCAACAGCGGTTCAAAAACGAACGCGGCAGCTCTGTAATTGTAAACCGGTTCATCGGCTAGGCGGAGTCACGGTCGCAGCAGCAAGGCCCGGCTGCGGTTTGGAGCGAAGCCAAGCGTGGCTTGGCATTAACTCGCCATTGGGGAGGTGGCTCGTCGACAGCTTGCTCGCTGCGGGTAACTCGGCCACAAAACAGAGGCCGGGTCGTCAACGGGGCGATCCTTAGGAGTCAGAGCCCGCGAAGAATCCGCTCCCGAGTCGTAGAACCATACTTTGATCCATCATGCTGGCTGGCAGCTCACGGGCGCAGCCCCGACAGCTCTGCGTGCAGCTATGGTTTACGGCAGTTTATCCGTGGCGGGCTACGGCGCTTTAACACAGCAGGAGGTGGCTACTTGGCGCGGACGACGAGGCGCGTGGCGGCGGGTCCGGCTTGAAGCCTCGACAGAGACGGCCACGAGGTTGGACGACTTGAGGCGCTGCGGTATGGGTCAGGGCGGAGGTCTGGCGGGTTGAATCAGCGGCGGCGATTTACAGCCGGCTGGTGTCGTAGTCTGGGTCCGGCGTGGGTGGTCCGAGGCAGCAGCTGAAGCGGCCAGGCCGGCCTGCGGCCGCCCGAGTTGAAGCTTTAACCCGGAGCTGAGGGGTGGACCGGCGGCGGGTCACGGGCATCGGCGGCTCTCCCACTACAATCGATGCCGGTTTACGTCGGTTTGGCAATGAGGCAACGGCGGTTCGCCGACAGGCCAGGGCGGAGGCGAGTCCCAGTGGCCGCTTGAAGCGGACGTCTGTGGTAGAGATGAATCGGAGTGGTTGACTTCAAGTCCACGTCTACGAGCCCATCTCCTCCGAGTCCACGCCTACGAGCCCATCTTTGGTTGCAGCGGCTTGACAGTGCGGTCGACCTGGCGTGGCAACGCTGCGAGGCGGAGAGCCAGTAAGGCGCAGCAACGGCAGCTCGCAATAAAGGCTGGCCGCAGCGGCAGTTTGTAGGTGAAGAAGCACTCTGCGAGTTGGCGGATCGCAGGTGGACAAAGAACCAGCGGAGTGCGGCGGCACAACGACGCCATGTTGAAGCGGTGTGTAGCAGTAGAGAGCCGGCTCGGAAGGCGGCGGCTAGACACCGTCTACCGCGGAGGCAAGCGCGAGGGCAATGGCAAGATGGCAGGGCCACGCTTAAAGCGGACGTGCGAGGCCACAACGGAGGCGGCCGCGAGGCCCGTCGCCTCTTTGCCGCCGAGCAGGCTTCATGACGTCCATGGAGCGGGGTGGTTCAACGGAAGCGACGGAGGTGCGTAACTCGGCCACAAAGCAGAGGGGGCGGCTTATCTTGCGGTTATTTTTGGCCAAGAATAACTCGGTGAATCCTGTACGCGTACAGAACTCCTGTCGGTCACGACCTCTTGCAGGCGGTGTTGCGACCCGGCGTTGAACCGAGGCGAGGCCAGTTTTTAAGGCGAGTCCGCGATGGCATCAGCCACGGAAGCAGAGGCAGGGCCGGCTTAACCACAGCAGCGGGGGCGATGGCGATTTGGCAATTTAGCACCGAGGCGCGGGTGGCGGTTTGAACCGCGGTGGTGGCTTGCAGTGACACAACCGGCTCAACCCGACTCTATCTGGCAACGACATCGACTTGATCCGGCCGTAGCAACGGAAGTAACCCGGAGAAAGGTCATGAGGGCAGAGGCCACTTGAGACGTGATCGGGGCGGTTTGATGGCGGAAACTGCTTCCGGGTCATGGGTTATTTTGACCCATAATCTGATATGATAGCTCGACTGAAACTTTTAATCTTGTGCATGTTTGGCGATTCACATCCTTCAGATCCGGTAAACTTTTGATCTTCTCTGACGATCTTGTTCATCTAGAAATTTGCGAACTTTTCAAAACCCTAAGAAAGATCCCTCCAAGAACTCATCACCACCGTGCGCTAGCCCCATTCGGTTAATGTTCGATAACGATTTGTATTATGAGTTATGTGATTTGATGTACCGAAGGTTGTTCGGAGTCTCGGATGAGATCACGGACATGACAAGGAGTCTCGAAATGGTCGAGACGTAAAGGTCGATATATTGGAAGGCTACATTCGGACATCGGAAAGGTTCCGAGTGATTCGGGTATTTTTCGGAGTACCGAAGAGTTACGGGAATTCGTCGGGGGAAGTATTGGGCCTTCATGGGCCTTAGTGGAAAGGAGAGAAGGGCCACAAGGGGAGGCCGCGCCCCCCATGGGCTGGACCGAATTGGACTAGGGAGGGGGCGGCGCCCCCCTCTTTCCTTCTCCCTCTCCTCTCCTTCCTTCTTCTCCTACTTGGACTAGGAAAGGGGGGAAACCAACTCCTACTGGGAGTAGGAATCCCCCCTTGGGCGCGCCCCTTGAGGCCGGCCCTCCTCCTCCTCCCCTCCTTTATATACAGGGGAGGGGGCACCCCATAGACACACAAGTTGACAGTTGTCTTAGTCGTGTGCGGTGCCCCCTCCACAGATTTCCACCTCGGTTATATCGTTGTAGTGCTTACGCGAAGCTCCACGACGGTAACTTCATCATCAGCGTCATGCTGACGAAACTCTCCCTCGGCCTGAACTGGATCAAGAGTACAAGATACGTCACCGAGCTGAATGTGTGCAGTTCACGGAGGTGCCGTGCATTCGGTACTTACTCGGTTGGATCGTGAAGACGTTCGACTACATCAACGACTTTACTTAATGCTTCCTGTTTTGGTCTACGAGGATACGTGGACACACTCTCCCCTCTCATTGCTATGCATCTCCTACATAGATCTTGCGTGATCATAGGAAATTTTTGAAATACCGCGTTCCCCAATAGTGGCATCCGAGCCAGGTCTATGCGTAGATGTTATATGCACGAGTAGAACACAAAGGAGTTGTGGGCGTGGGTATATACATATTGCTTGCCGTCACTAGTTGTTTCTTGATTCGGCGGTATTGGTGGATGAAGCGGCTCAGATCAACATTACACGTACAATTACGCGAGACTGGTTCTACCGACGTGCTTCGCACACAGGTGGCTAGTGGGTGTCTGTTTCTCCAACTTTAGTTGAATCGGATTCAATGAACAGGGTTCTTTCTGAAGATCAAAAAGCAATTACTATACTATGTTGTGGTTTTGATGCGTAGGTAAGAATGGTTCTTGCTAGAAGCCCGTAGCAGCCACGTAAAACTTGCAACAACAAAGTAGAGGACGTCTAACTTGTTTTTGCAGGGCATGTTGTGATGTGATATGGTCAAGACGTGATTATATAAATTGTTGTAAGAGATGATCATGTTTTGTAACACAGTTATCGGCAACTGGCAGGAGCCATATGGTTATCGCTTTATTGTATGAAATGCAATCGCCATGCAATTGCTTTACTTTATCACTAAGCGGTAGCGGTAGTCGTGGAAGCAATAGTTGGAGAGACAACAACGATGCTTTGATGGAGATCAAGGTGTCAAGCCGGTGACGATGGTGATCATGATGGTGCTACGGAGATGGAGATCAAAGGCACAAGATGATGATGGCCATATCATATCACTTATATTGATTGCATGTGATGTTTATCCTTTATGCATCTTATTTTTCTTAGTACGGCGGTAGCATTGTAAGATGATTGAAGGAGTCCTAGACTAAGGGGTCCTCGGGCGTTCGGCCTGTTAGCCATGGGCCGGACTGATGGGCTGTGAATATACAAAGACCGAAGACTGCACCAGTGTCCGGATGGGACTCTCCTTGGTGTGGAAGGCAAGCTTGGAGACCAAATATGTAGATTCCTTTCTTTGTAACCAACCTTGTGTAACCCTAGATCCTCCTGGTGTCTATATATATAAACCGGAGGACTTAGTCCGGAGGGAGATAGACATTGTCATAACCATACAAGCTAGGCCTCTAGGGTTTAGCCATTACGATCTTGTGGTAGATCAACTCTTGTAATACTCATATTCCTCAAGATCAATCAAGCAGGACGTAGGGTATTACCTCCATAGAGAGGGCCCGAACCTGGGTAAAACATTGTGTCCCCTGTCTCCTGTTACCATCGACCATATACGCACAGTTCGGGACCCCCTACCCGAGATCCGCCGGTTTTGACACCGGCATTGGTGCTTTCATTGAGAGTTCCACTGTGCTGTCGCCAAAAGGTTTGATGGCCCCTTCAATCGTCAATAATGACGCTGTCCAAGGAGAAATTTTCCTCCCCGGACAAAACTTTGTGTTCGGCGGCTTCGCACTGCGGGCCAATTCATTTGGCCATCTGGAGCAGATCGAAAGCTACGCCCCTGGCCATCAGGTCAAATTTGGGAGCTTGAACTATGTTGCTGACATCCATGGAGACTTGATCTTTGCCAGATTCGAGACCGCGGCTACCACTCCTGGTCACCCCGAGAGACATGGCCCAAATCTGTCATCAGACTGCATCCAGGAGACAGCTCCCGTAACCATTCTGGCCTTAGATCCGGAGCAGACTACGCCATCCAAGCACGGGAAGCTCAACCCTGCCACGGAGGCCACAGATTCCCCGGCGTTGGAGCTGCACATAGACTTGATCTCACACGATACCTGTGCCACCGGAAATCTGGACTCGTCTCCGGCCGTAAGTTCTGAACCATGTGAACCCGCGAACGGCGAACTTGATCGTTTATCGATCTTCAAATTCAGCGCCGCAGACATCTTCCAGCACTCGCCTTTGGGCGACATGCTAAACTCATTGAAAAACCTGTCCTTGGTGGGGGGCTCATAGTCGAACTATGTTCGGTTCGAACTAGGGGCAGATGATGGAGAATCTTGCTTCCCACCCGCCACCCACTCCATAGCCACTGTCGAGGACTTAACCGACATGCTCGATTACGGCTCCGAAGACTTCGATGGTATAGACGACGATGCCGAAGAAGAGCAGGGCCGAAACCCACCACTCACCGGACGCGGGACGGTCACTTCTTCATACGACGTATACACGGTGGATACACCTAAAGAAACTAATGACGATGACAAAGAAGATCCAGTTGAGGATGAACCTCCTGAGACACAGCCCAAACGCCGGCTTCAATGGCTCCGCTCTAAGTCATGTCGTGCAAAAGATAGTAATACCGGCACCGGAGAAAACAACACCCCAGACGATGCCGAAGACAATGAAGCCCCTGTTGGGGCAACATCCAAATAGGATGAACTGGAAGACGGGCATGATAGCCCGCACGAACAGGCCATACACGAAGACCCGGAGGAAAGTAATTATCTTCTGCTCTCCGAGGATGAGGAGAGCCTCGGAGACGAGGATTTCATCGTGCCTGAGGAACCTCTGGAGCAGGAGCGCTTTAAACGTCAGCTGTTAGCCAATGCAAGGAGCCTGAAAAACAAACAGCAGCAGCTTCAAGCTGACCAAGACCTACTCAACGATAGATGGACAGATATCCTAGTGGCCGAAGAATACAGCCCCAGGTGCACAACCAAGGGTTACCCGCAACGCAGATTGCTACCTCAGTTCGATAAGGAAGCGTCGGAGCCTGTACCACTGCTACCTCTTTTAGCATTGCGTTGGTTTTCCCCGAAGAGGAAGGGATGATGCAGCAAAGTAGCATAAGTATTTCCCTCAGTTTTTGAGAACCAAGGTATCAATCCAGTAGGAGGCTACGCGCGAGTCCCTCGTACCTGCACAAAACAAATAAATCCTCGCAACCAACGCAAATAGGGGTTGTCAATCCCTATAGGGCCACTTACGAGAATGAGATCTGATAGATATGATAAGATAATATTTTTGGTATTTTTATGATAAAGATGCAAAGTAAAATAAAGGCAAAGTAAATAACAAAGTAAATAACTAAGTAGTAGGAGATTAATATGATAAAGATAGACCAGGGGGCCATAGGTTTCACTAGTGGCTTCTCTCGAGAGCATAAGTATTCTAGTGGGTGAACAAATTACTGTTGAGCAATTGACAGAATTGAGCATAGTTATGAGAATATCTAGGTATGATCATGTATATAGGCATCATGTCCGAGACAAGTAGACCGACTCCTGCCTGCATCTACTACTATTGTTGGGGATCGTAGCAGAAATTCAAAATTTTCTACGCATCGCCAAGATCAATCTATGGAGTAATCTAGCAACGAGGGAAGGAGAGTGCATCTACATACCCTTGTAGATCGCTAAGCGGAAGCGTTCAAGTGAACGGGGTTGATGGAGTCGTACTCGTCGTGATCCAAATCACCGATGATCCTAGTGCCGAACGGACGGCACCTCTGCGTTCAACACACGTACAGCCCGGGGACGTCTCCTCCTTCTTGATCCAGCAAGGGGAGAGGAGAAGTTGAGGGAAAACTTCAACAGCACGACGGCATGGTGGTGATGGAGCTCGTGGTTCTCCGGCAGGGCTTCGCCAAGCACTACGGAGGAGGGCGAGGTGTTGGAGGAGGGAGAGGGCTGCGCCAGGGGAAGGGTATTGCTGCCCTCTCTCTCCCTCACTATATATAGGGGGAAGGGAGGAGGAGGGGGAGGTGCCCTAGGGTTCCCTAGGGGAGGGGCGGCGGCCACAGGGGAAACCCTAGATGGGTTTGGGCGCCCCCACCCCCTAGGAAACTTGCCCCCCAAGCCGGGAGGGGCGGCTTCCCTAGGGGTGGCGCCCCCACCTCTCCTGGTTACGTGAGATGGGGTGGGAGGGGCGCTCAGCCCCTTAGTGGGCTGATGTGCCATCTCCCCTTGGCCCATAAGGCCCCCCAACGCTTGCCGGGGCCTCCGAAACCCCTTTCGAACACGCTGGTCATCACCTGGTACACCCGGAACAATTCCGGACTCCAATACCCTTCGCCCAACATACCGATCTTCACCTCCGGACCATTCTGGAGCTCCTCGTCATGTCCAAGATCTCATCCGGGACTCCGAACAACCTTCGGTAACCACATACTATTTCCCATAACAACTGTAGCGTCACCGAACCTTAAGTGTGTAGACCCTATGGGTTCGAGAACCATGCAGACATGACCGAGACAACTCTCCGGCCAATAACCAACATCGGGATCTGGATACCCATGTTGGCTCCCACATGTTCCATGATGATCTCATTGGATGAACCACGATGTCGAGGATTCAATCAATCCCGTATACAATTCCCTTTGTCCAGCGGTATTGTACTTGCCCGAGATTCGATCGTCGGTATCCCGATACCTTGTTCAATCTCGTTACCGGAAAGTCTCTTTACTCGTTCCATAACACATCATCCCGTGATCAACTCCTTGGTCACATTGTGCACATTATGATGATGTCCTACCGAGTGGGCCCAGAGATACCTCTCCGTTTACACAGAGTGACAAATCCTAGTCTCGATTCGTGCCAACCCAACAGACACTTTCGGAGATACCTGTAGTGTACCTTTATAACCACCCAGTTACGTTGTGACGTTTGGCACACCCAAAGCACTCCTACGGTATCCGGGAGTTTCACAATCTCATGGTCTAAGGAAATGATACTTGACATTAGAAAAGCTTTAGCAAACGAACTACACGATCTTGTGCTAGGCTTAGGATTCGGTCTTGTCCATCACATCATTCTTCTAATGATGTGATCCCGTTATCAATGACATCCAATGTCCATGGTCAGGAAACCGTAACCATCTATTGATCAACGAGCTAGTCAACTAGAGGCTTACTAGGGACATGGTGTTGTCTATGTATCCACACATGTATCTAAGTTTCCTATCAATACAATTCTCGTATGGATAATAAACGATTATCATGAACATGGAAATATAATAATAACTAATTTGTTATTGCCTCTAGGGCATATTTCCAACAGTCTCCCACTTGCACTAGAGTTAATAATCTAGTTCACATCGCCATGTGATTAACACTCACAGGTCACATCGCCATGTGACCGACATCCAAAGAGTTTACTAGAGTCACTAATCTAGTTCACATCATTATGTGATTAACACTCAAAGAGTTCTGGGTTTGATCATGTTATGCTTGTGAGAGAGGTTGTAGTCAACGGGTCTTGCCATATTCAGATCCCTATGTATTTCGCAAAACTTTATATCGTAGAGGCTGCTACCACGTTCCACTTGGAGCTATTCCAAATTGTTGCTCCATTATACGTATCCAGTATCTTCACTCAGAGCTATCCGGATAGGTGTTAAGCTTGCATCGACGTAACTCTTTACGTCGAACTCTTTATCACCTCCATAACCGAGAAACATTTCCTTATTCCTCTAAGGATAATTTTGACTGCTATCTGGTGATCCACTCCTAGATCACCTTTGTACCCTCTTGCCAGACATGTGGCAAGGCACACATCAGGTGCGGTACTTCAGCATGGCATACCGTATAGAGCCTATGACAAAAGCATAGGGGACGACCTTCGTCCTTCCTCTTTCTTCTGCCGTGGTCAATCTTTGAGTCTTACTCAACTTCACACCTTACAAATCAGGTAAGAACCCCTTCTTTGACTGAACTATTTTGAACTCCTTCAAAAACATGTCAAGGTGTGCGTTCTTTGAAAGTATCATCAGGCGTCTTGATCTATCTCTATAGATCTTGATGCCCAATATGTAAGTAGCTTTATCCAGGTCTTCCTTTGAAAATCACTCTTCAAACAACCATTTATGCTTTCTAGGAATTCTACATCATTTCGAATCAACAATATGTCATCCACATATACTTATCAGAAATGTTGTAGTGCTCCCACTCACTTTCTTGTAAATACAAGTTTCTAGCAAACATTGTATAAACCTAAAAGCTTTGATCACTCCATCAAAGCATATATTCCGACTCCGAGATGCTTGCTCTAGTCCATAGAAGGATTGCTGGAGCCAGCATACCTTTTAGCATCCTTAGGATCGACAAAACCTTTGATTGTATCACATACAACTCTTTCTTACGAAAACTGGTAAGAAAACTTGTTTTGACATCCATCTGTCAGATTTCATAATTGAAAAATACAGATAATGCTAACATGATTCCGATGGACTTAAGCATCGCTACGGGTGAGAAAATATCATCGTAGTCAACTCCTTGAACTTGTGAAAAACTCTTTGCCACAAGTCAAGCTTCATAGACGGTGACATTACCGTCCGCGTTCGTCTTCTTCTTAAAGATCCATTTATTCTCAATGGCTTGCCGATCATCGGGCAAGTCCACCAAAGTCCATAGTTTGTTCTGATATATGGATCCTATCTCAGATTTCATGGCTTCTAACCATTTGTCAGAATACGGGCCCACCATCGCTTCTCCATAGCTCGTAGGTTCATTGTTGTCTAACAACATGATATCTAAGACAGGATTACCGTACCACTCAGGAGTAGTACATATCCTTGTCGACCTATGAGGTTCGATAGCAACTTGATCCGAAGCTTCATGATCACTATCATCAACTTCCTCTTCAACAGACGTGGGCGCCACAGAAAACATCTTTTCGTGTTGCATCACTCTCTGGTTGAAATAAAGGTCCGACAACCTCATCAAGTTCTATCTTCCTCCCACTCAATTCTTTCGAGAGAAACTCCTTCTCGAGAAAGGACCCGTTCTTAGCGACAAACAATTTGCCTTCGGATCTGAGATAGAAGGTGTACCCAACTGTCACCTTTGGGTATCCTATGAAGATGTGTTTGTCCGCTTTGGATTCGAGCTTCTCCGGCTGAAGCCTTAAGCATCGCAGCCCCAAACATTAAGAAACGACAACTTTGGTTTCTTACCAAACCAGTTCATATGACATCGTCTCAACGGACTTAGATGGTGTCCTATCTAAAGTGTATGCAGCTGTCTCTAATGCATAACCTCAAAATGAAAACGATAGATCGGTAAGAGACATCATAGATCGCATCATATCTCATAGAGTTCGATTACGACGTCCGGACACACCATTACCCTGTGGTGTTCTAGGTGGCTTCAACTGTGAAACAATTCCCCAATGTCTTAAGTGATTGCCAAACTCATAACTCAGAAATTCTCATCGATCAGATCGTAGGAATTTGATCTTCTTGTTATGATGGTTCTTAACTTCACTCTGAAATCGCTTGAACTTTTCAAATGTTTCAGACTTGTGCTTCATTAAGTAAATACACCTATATCTACTCAAATCGTCAGTGAAGATGAGAAAATAGTGATATCCACAGCACGCTTCAATTCTCATTGGATCACACGCATCAGCATGTATGATTTCCAACAAGTCACTTGCCCGTTTCATTGTACCTGAAAATGGGGTCTTAGTCATCCTGCCCATGAGGCATGGCTCGCATGTGTCAAGTGATTCAAAATCAAGTGACTCCAAACATCCATCGACATGGAGTTTCTTCATGCATCTTACGCCAATATGACCTAAGCGGCAGTGCCACGAGAAAGTGGTACTATCATTATTAACTCTACATCTTTTTGGCGTGAACATGTGTATTACCACGACCGAGATTCAATGAACCATTCACATAGGGTGCATGACCATGAAGGGTATCATTCATGTAAACAGAATAACCATTATTCTCTAATTTAAATGAATAACTGTATTGCAATGAACATGACCTAATCATATTCATGCTCAACGTAGACACCTGATAACATTTATCTAGGTTCAATACTAATCCCAAAGGCAGTTGGAGCGTGCGATGGTGATCTCATCAATTTTGGAAACACTTCCAACACACATCGTCACCTCGCCCTTAGCCAGTCTCCTTTTAGTTCGTAGCTTTTGCTTCAAGTCACCAATAATAGCAACTGAACCGGTATCCAATACCCAGGTGCTACCAGGAGTACTAGTGAGGTACACATTAATAACACGTATATACTTTGAAGTTGCCGGCCTTCTAATCTACCATGCATTTGGGGTAATTCCGCTACCAGTGACCGTTCCCCTTACAATAGAAGCACCTAGTCTCGGGTTTGGGTTCAACCTTGGGTTCCTTCACTCGAGCGGCAACTAGTTTGCCATCCATGAAGTTTCCCTTCTAGCCCTTGCCCTTCTTGAAACCAGTGGTCTTGTTAAACCATCAACACTTGATGCTCCTTCTTGATTTCTACCTTTTGCGGTCTTAAGCACCACGAACAACTCCGGGATCAACTCCATCCCTTGCATGTCATAGTTCATCACGAAGATCTAGCTTCGTGATAGTGGCTAGAGAACTCTATCAATCACTATCTTATCTGGAAGTTTAACTCCCACTTGATTTAAGTGATTGTAGCACCCAGACATTCTGAGCACATGCTCACTAGCTGAGCTATTCTCGTCCATCTTGTTGGCAAAAGAACTTGTCAGAGGTCTCACACCTCTCAACACGGGCATGAGCCTGAAATCCCAATTTTAGCTCTTGGAACATCTCATATGTTCTATGGCATTCAAAACGTCATTGGAATCCCGATTCTAAGCCGTAAAGTATGGTGCACTAAACTATCAAGTAGTCATCAGAATGTGTCTGTCAGGTGTTCACAACATCCACAGACGACGTTGTAGGGGTTTGCACATCGAGCGGTGCATCAAAGACGTAAGCCTTCTGTGTAGCAGTGAGGACACTCCTCGGACTACGGACCTAGTCCGCATCATTGCTTACAATATCTTTCAACTTAATCTTTCTCTAGGAAAGTATTGAAACAGGGAGCTACAACGTGAGCTATTTATCTACAACATATTTGCGAATACAATTTAGACTATGTTCATGATAATTGGGTTCATCTAATCAAATTATTTAATGAACTCCCACCCAGATAGACATCCCTCTGGTCATCTAAGTGAAACATGATCCGAATTGACTAGGCGGTGTCCGATCATCACGTGAAACAGACTAGTCATCAACGGTGAACATCTCATGTTGATCGTATATTCTATACGACTCATGTTCGACCTTTCGGTATTCCGTGTTCTGAGGCCATATCTGTACCTGCTAGGCTCGTCAAGTCAACCTAAGTGTTTCGCATGTGTCACGAGGCCATGTCTGTACATGCTAGGCTCGTCAACACCCGTTGTATTCGAACGTTAGAATCTATCACGCCCAATCATCATGTGGTGCTTCGAAACAACAAACCTTCGCAACGGTGCACAGTTAGGGGGAACACTTTTCTTGAAATTTTAGAGAGGGATCATCTTATTTAAGCTACCATCGTTCTAAGCAAATAAGATGTAAAACATGATAAACATCACATGCAATCAAATAGTGACATGATATGGCCAATATCATTTTGCTCCTTTTGATCTCCATCTTCGGGGCTCCATGATCATTGTTGTCACTGGCATGACACCATGATCTCCATCATCGTGTCTTCTTGAAGTTGTCTCGTTATCTATTACTTCTACTACTATGGCTAACGCTTTAGCAATAAAGTAAAATAATTACATGATGTTTAAGTTGACACGCAGGTCATAAATAAATTAAGACAACTCCTATGGCTCCTGCCAGTTGTCATACTCATCGACATGCAAGTCGTGATTGCTATTACAAGAACATGATCAATCTCATACATCACATATATCATTCATCACATCCTTTTGGCCATATCACATCACAAGGCATATGCTGCAAAAACAAGTTAGACGTCCTCTAGTTGTTCTTGCAAGTTTTTACGTGGTTGCTATAGGTTTCTAGCAAGAACGTTTCTTACCTACGCAAAACCACAACGTGATATGCCAATTTCTATTTACCCTTCATAAGGACCCTTTTCATCGAATCCGATCCGACTAAAGTGGGAGAGACAGACACCCGCTAGCCACCTTATACAACTAGTGCATGTCAGTCGGTGGAACCAGTCTCACGTAAGCATACGTGTAAGGTTGGTCCGGGCCGCTTCATCCCATGATGCCGCCGAATCAAGATAAGACTAGTAACGACAAGTAAATTGACAATATCGACGCCCACAACTGCTTTGTGTTCTACTCGTGCATAGAAACTACGCATAGACCTAGCTCATGATGCCACTGTTGGGGATCGTAGCAGAAATTCAAAATTTTCTAAGCATCGCCAAGATCAATCTATGGAGTAATCTAGCGACGAGGGAAGGAGAGTGCATCTACATACCCTTGTAGATCGCTAAGCGGAAGCGTTCAAGTGAACGGGGTTGATGGAGTCGTACTCGTCGTGATCCAAATCACCGACGATCCTAGTGCCGAACGGATGGCACCTCTGCGTTCAACACACGTACAGCCCGGGGACATCTCCTCCTTCTTGATCCAGCAAGGGGAGAGGAGAAGTTGAGGGAAAACTCCGACAGCACGACGGCATGGTGGTGATGGAGCTCGTGGTTCTTCGGCAGGGCTTCGCCAAGCACTACGGAGGAGGACGAGGTGTTGGAGGAGGGAGAGGGCCGCGCCAGGGGAAGGGTATTGCTGCCCTCTCTCTCCCTCACTATATATAGGGGGAAGGGAGGAGGAGGGGGAGGCGCCCTAGGGTTCCCTAGGGGAGGGGCGGCGGCCACAGGGGAAACCCTAGATGGGTTTGGGCGCCCCCACCCGCTAGGAAACTTGCCCCCCAAGCCGGGAGGGGCGGCTGCCCTAGGGGTAGTGCCCCCACCTCTCCTGGTTACGTGAGAAGGGGTGGGAGGGGCGCTCAGCCCCTTAGTGGGCTGATGTGCCATCTCCTCTTGGCCCATAAGGCCCCCCAACGCTTGCCGGGGCCTCCGAAACCCCTTTCGGACATGCTGGTCATCACCTGGTACACCCGAAACAATTCCGGACTCCAATACCCTTCGCCCAATATACCGATCTTCACCTCCGGACCATTCTGGAGCTCCTCGTCATGTCCGAGATCTCATCCGGGACTCCGAACAACCTTCGGTAACCACATACTATTTACCATAACAACTCTAGCGTCACCGAACCTGAAGTGTGTAGACCCTAGGGTTCGGGAACCATGCAGACATGACCGAGACAACTCTCCGGCCAATAACCAACAGCGGGAGCTGGATACCCATGTTGGCTCCCACATGTTCCACGATGATCTCATCGGATGAACCATGATGTCGAGGATTCAATCAATCCCGTATACAATTCCCTTTGTCCAGCGATATTGTACTTGCCCGAGATTCGATCGTCGGTATCCTGATACCTTGTTCAATCTCGTTACCGGCAAGTCTCTTTACTCGTTTCGTAACACATCATCCCGTGATCAACTCCTTGGTCACATTGTGCACATTATGATGATGTCCTACCAAGTGGGCCCAGAGATACCTCTCCGTTTACACGGAGTGACAAATCCCAGTCTCGATTCGTGCCAACCCAACAGACACTTTCGGAGATACCTATAGTGTACCTTTATAACCACCCAGTTACGTTGTGACGTTTGGCACACCCAAAGCACTCCTACGGTATCCGGGAGTTGCACAATCTCATGGTCTAAGGAAATGATACTTGACATTAGAAAAGCTTTAGCAAACGAACTACACGATCTTGTGCTAGGCTTAGGATTGGGTCTTGTCCATCACATCATTCTCCTAATGATGTGATTCCGTTATCAACACATCCAATGTCCATGGTCAGGAAACCGTAACCATCTATTGATCAATGAGCTAGTCAACTAGAGGCTTACTAGGGACATGGTGTTGTCTATGTATCCACACATGTATCTGAGTTTCCTATCAATACAATTCTCGTATGGATAATAAATGATTATCATGAACATGGAAATATAATAATAACTAATTTGTTATTGCCTCTAGGGCATATTTCCAACAACTATTACTCCACTCATCGACCGCTACCCAGCATGCATCTAGAGTATTAAGTTAATGAAAACAGAGTAACGCCTTAAGCAAATGACATGATGTAGAGGGATAAACTCATGCAATATGATGAAAACCCCATCTTGTTGTCCTCGATGGCAACAATACAATACGTGCCTTGCTGCCCCTACTATCACTGGGAAAGGACACCGCAAGATTGAACCCAAAGCTGAGCACTTCTCCAATTACAAGAAAGATCAATCTAATAGGCCAAACCAAACTGATAATTTGAAGAGACTTGCAAAGATAACCAATCATACATAAAAGAATTCGGAGAAGATTCAAATATTGTTCATAGATAGACTTGATCATAAACCCACAATTCATCGATCTCAACAAACACACCGCAAAAAGAAGATTATATCGAATAGATCTCCACAATAGAGGGGGAGAACATTGTATTGAGATCCAAAAAGAGAGAAGAAGCCATCTAGCTACTAACTATGGACCCGTAGGTCTGAGGTAAACTACCCACACTTCATCGGAGGGGCCATGTTGATGATGTAGAAGCCCTCCGTGATCGATGCCCCCTCCGGCGGAGCTCCGAAACAGGCCCCAAGATGGGATCTTGTGGATACAGAAAGTTGCGGCGGTGGAATTAGGGTTTTGGCTCCGTATCTTATCTTTTGGGGGTACGTAGGTATATATAGGAGGAAGGAGTACATCGGTGGAGCAACAGGGGGCCCACGAGGGTGGAGGGCGCGCCGGGGGGAGGCGCGCCCCCTACCTCGTGGCCTCCTCTTTTGTTTCTTGACGTAGGGTCCAAGTCCCCTGGATCACGTTCGCTGAGAAAATCACGTTCCCGAAGGTTTCATTCCGTTTGGACTCCGTTTGATATTCCTTTTCTTCGAAACCCTGAAATAGGCAAAAAATAGCAATTCTGGGCTGGGCCTCCGGTTAATAGGTTAGTCCCAAAAGTAATATAAAAGTGGATAATAAAGCCCAATAATGTCCAAAACAGTAGATAATATAGCATGGAGCAAGCAAAAATTATAGATACGTTGGAGACGTATCAAGCATCCCCAAGCTTAATTCCTGCTCGTCCTCGACTAGGTAAATGATAAAAATAGAATTTTTGATGCGGAGTGCTACTTGGCATAATTTTAATGTAATTCTTCTTAATTGTGGTATGAATATTCAGATCCGAAAGATTCAAGACAAAAGTTCATATTGACATAAAAATAATAATAGTTCAAGCATACTAACAAAGCAATTATGTCTTCTCAAAATAACATGGCCAAAGAAAGTTCATCCCTACAAAATCATATAGTTTAGTCATGCTCCATTTTTGTCACACAAGAATGCTCTCATCATGCACAACCCCGATGACAAGCCAAGCAATTGTTTCATACTTTGGTAATCTCAAACCTATAAACTTTCACGCAATATATGAGCGCGGGCCATGGACATAGCACTATGGGTGGAATAGAATATAATGAGGGGGGTTATGTGGAGAAGACAAAAAGAAGAAAGTCTCACATCAACGAGACTAATCAATGGGCTATGGAGATGCCCACCGATTGATGTTAATGCAAGGAGTAGGGATTGCCATGCAACGGATGCACTAGAGCTATAAATGTATGAAAGCTCAACAAAAGAAACTAAGTGGGTGTGCATCCAACTTGCTTGCTCACGAAGACCTAGGGCACTTGAGGAGGCCCATTGTTGGAATATACAAGCCAAGTTCTATAATGAAAATTCCCACTAGTATATGAAAGTGACAAAACAAGAGACTCTCTATCATGAAGATTATGGTGCTACTTTGAAGCACAAGCGTGGCAAAGGATAGTAACATTGTCCCTTCTCTCTTTTTCTCTCATTTTTTATTTGGACTTTTCTCTTTTTTTATATGGCCTTTCTCTTACTTTTTTTATAATTCCTCACTTGGGACAATGTTCTAGAAAATGATGATCATCACACTTCTATTTATTTTACAACTCAATGATTACAACTCGATACTAGAACAAAAAATGACTCTATATGAATGCCTCCGGCGGTGTACCGGGATATGCAACGAACCAAGAGTGTCATGTATGAAAAAATTATGAACGGTGGCTTTGCCACAAATACTATTTCAACTACATGATCATGCTAAGCAATATGACAATAATGAATGTGTCACGATAAACGAAATGGTGGAAAGTTGCATGGTAATATATCTCGGAATGGCTATAAAAATGCCATAATAGGTAGGTATGGTGGCTGTTTTGAGGAAGATATAAGGAGGTTTATGTGTGAAAGAGCGTATCATATCACGGGGTTTGGATGCACCGGCGAAGTTTGCGCCAACTCTCAATGTGAGAAAGGGCAATGCACGGTACCGAAGAGGCTAGCAAGGATGGAAGGGTGAGAGTGCGTATAATCCATGGACTCAATATTAGTCATAAAGAACTCACATACTTATTGCAAAAATCTACAAGTCATCAAAAACCTCGGCACTACGCGCATGCTCCTAGGGGGATAGATTGGTAGGAAAAGACCATCGCTCGTCCCCGACCGCCACTCATAAGGAGGACAATCAAATAACACCTCATGTTTCAAATTTCTTACATAACGTTTACCATACATGCATGCTATGGGACTTGCAAACTTCAACACAAGCATTTCTCAATTTCGCAACTACTCAACTAGCACGACTTTGATATTATTACCTCCATATCTCAAAACAATCATCAAGCATCAAACTTCTCTTAGTATCCAAAACACTCATAAGAAAATTTTACTGATCTTGAATACCTAGCATATTAGGATTTTAAGAAAATTACAATGCTATTTAAGACTCTCAAAATAATCTAAGTGAAGCATGAGAGATTAATAGTTTCTATAAAACAAATCCACCACCGTGCTCTAAAAGATATAAGTGAAGTACTAGAGCAAAACTATATAACTCAAAAGATATAAGCGAAGCACATAGAGTATTCTAACAAATTCCAAATCATGTATGGCTCTCTCAAAAGGTGTGTACATCAAGGATGATTATGGTAAAATAAAAAGTAAAGACTCAAATCATACAAGACGCTCCAAGCAAAACACATATCATGTGGTGAATAAAAATATAACTCCAAGTAAAGTTACCGATAGAAGTAGACGAAAGAGGGGATGCCTTCCGGGGCATCCCCAAGCTTTGGCTTTTAGGTGTCCTTAGATTATATTGGGGGTGCCACGGGCATCCCCAAGCTTAGGCTCTTGCCACTCCTTGTTCCATAATCCATCAAATCTTTACCCAAAACTTGAAAACTTCACAACACAAAACTCAAAGTAGAAAATCTCGTGAGCTCCGTTAGTGAAAGAAAACAAAATACCACTTCAAGGTACTGTAATGAACTCATTCTTTATTTATATTGGTGTTAAACCTACTGTATTCCAACTTCTCTATGGTTTATAAACTATTTTACTAGCCATAGATTCATCAAAATAAGCAAACAACACACAAAAAACAGAATCTGTCAAAAACAGAATGGTATGTAGTAATATGTAGCTAGCGCAATATCTGGAACCCCAAAAATTCTAAAATAAATTTCTGGACGTGAGGAATTTATCTATTAATCATATGCAAAAAGAATTAACTAAATATCACTTTCCAAATAAAAATTTCAGCAGTTCTCGTGAGCGCTAAAGTTTCTGTTTTTTACAGCAAGTTTAACAAGACTTCCCCAAGTCTTCCCAATGGTTCTACTTGGCACAAACACTAATTAAACACAAAAATACACAACCAAATCAGAGTCTAGATAAATTTTTTATTACTAAACAGGAGCAAAAGTCAAGGAACAAAAATAAAATTGGGTTGCCTCCCAACAAGCGCTATCGTTTAACGCCCTAGCTAGGCATAACAAGCAAGGATAGATCTAGGTATTGCCATCTTTGGTAGGCAATCCATAAGTGGCTCTCATAATAGATTCATAAGGTAATTTAATTTTCTTTCTACAAAAGTGTTCCATGCCTTTCCTTAACGGAAATTGGAATCTAATATTTCCTTCCTTCATATCAATAATTGCACCAATCGTTCTAAGGAAAGGTCTACCAAGAATAATAGGACATGAAGGATTGCAATCTATGTCAAGAACAATAAAATCTACGGGCACATAATTCCTATTTGCAACAATAAGAACATCATTAATTCTTCCCATAGGTTTCTTAATAGTGGAATCCGCAAGGTGCAAGTTTAGAGAGCAATCATCAAAATCACGGAAACCTAACAAATCACACAAAGTCTTTGGAATCGTGGAAACATTAGCACATAAAGCATATCATTCATGATCTTTAATTTTAATTTTAATACTTGGTTCCCACTCATCATAAAGTTTTCTAGGGATACAAACTTCCAATTCAAGTTTTTCTTCATAAGAATGCATCAAGGCATCAACGATATGTTTAGTAAACGCTTTATTTTGACTATAAGCGTGAGGAGAATTTAGCACGGATTGCAACAAGGAAATACAATCAATCAAAGAGCAATTTTCATAGTTAAATTCCTTGAAATCCATAATAGTGGGTTTAGCAACATCTAGGGTTTTAATTTCTTCAATCCCACTTTTATCAAATTTAGCATCAAGATCAAAAAATTCCGAATTCTTGGAACGGATCATATTCAGTCCCATCACTATCAAGATTCATATTGCAAAACAAAGATTTAATAGGGGACACATCAATAACTTTTAGATCTTCATATTTATTTTCATAGGAACTAGAAGAACATGCTCTTATAAAGGCATCTTTCTTAGCACGCATCCTAGCGGTTCTTTCTTTGCACTCATCAATGGAAATTCTCATGGCTTTGAGAGACTCATTGATATCATGCTTAGGTGGAATAGATCTAAGTTTCAAAGAATCAACATCAAGAGAAATTCTATCAACGTTCCTAGCCAACTCATCAATCTTAAGAAATTTTTCTTCCATCAAAGCATTGAAATTATTTTGCGAGGTAATAAATTCTTTAATATTAGATTCAAAATCAGAGGGCATCTTATTATAATTTCCATAAGAATTGTTGTAGGAATTACCATAATTATTAGAGGGATTACTAGGATAAAGCCTAGGATTGAAATTTCCTCTATACGCGTTGTTACCAAAATTGTTCCTACCAACAAAATTCACATCCATAGATTCATTATTATTCTCAATCAAAGTAGACAAGGGCATATCATTAGGATCGGAAGAAACGCTCTTACTAGCAAATAATTTCATAAGTTCATCCAGTTTTCCACTCAAAACATTAATTTCTTCTATCGCATGCACCTTTTTATTACTAGATCTTTCATTATGCCATTGAGAATAATTAACCATAATATTATCTAGGAGTTTAGTAGCTTCTCCTAAAGTGATTTCCAATAAAAGTGCCTCCCGCGGCCGAATCTAAAAGATTTCCAGAAGCAAAATTCAATCCGGCATAAAATTTTTGTATAATCATCCACAAATTCAAACCATGAGTAGGGCAATTACGTATCATTAATTTCATTCTCTCCCAAGCTTGTGCAACATGTTCATGATCAAGTTGCTTAAAATTCATAATATCGTTTCTAAGGGAGATGATCTTAGCGGGAGGAAAATACTTAGAGATAAAAGCATCTTTGCACTTATTCCATGAATCAATACTATTTTTAGGCAAAGACGAAAACCAAGCTTTAGCACGATCTCTAAGCGAAAAAGGAAATAGCTTCAATTTAACAATATCATTATCCACATCTTTCTTCTTTTGCATATCACATAAAGCAACGAAGCTATTTAGATGGGTAGTGGCATCTTCACTAGGAAGGCTGGACAACGGATATTTCATGACAAGATTCAGCAAAGCAGTATTAATTTCAGAAGATTCAGCATCGTTAAGAGGAGCAATCGGAGTGATAATAAAAGCATTATTGTTGGTATTGGTGAATTCACACAATTTAGTGTTATCTTGAGCTATCGTGACAAGCAAGCAAACTAACACACAAGCAAACAAAAAGTGGGCAAAAAGAGGCAAACGGGAAAGAGAAGGAGGATAGAGAGAGAGGGCGAATAAAACGGCAAGGGTGAAGTGGGGGAGAGGAAAACGAGAGGCAAATGGCAAATAATGTAATGCGGGAGATAAGGGTATGTGATGGGTACTTGGTATATTGACTTCTGCGTAGACCTCCCCGGTGACGGCGCCAGAAATCCTTCTTGCTACCTCTTGAGCACCGCGTTGGTTTTCCCCGAAGAGGAAGGGATGATGCAGCAAAGTAGCGTAAGTATTTCCCTTAGTTTTTGAGAACCAAGGTACCAATCCAGTAGGAGGCTACGCGCGAGTCCCTCGCACCTGCACAAAATAAATAAATCCTCACAACCAACGCGATAAGGGGTTGTCAATCCCTACACGGCCACTTACGAGAGTGAGATCCGATAGATATGATAAGATAATATTTTTGGTATTTTTGTGATAAAGATCCAAAGTAAAATAAAAGCAAAGTAAAAAGCAAAGGAAATAACTAAGTATTGGGAGATTAATATGATGAAGATAGACCCGGGGGCCATAGGTTTCACTAGTGGCTTCCCTCGAAAGCATAAGTATTCTACGGTGGGTGAACAAATTACTGTTGAGCAATTGACAGAATTTAGCATAGTTATGAGAATATCTAGGTATGATCATGTATATAGGCATCACGTCCGAGACAAGTAGACCGACTCCTGCCCGCATCTACTACTATTACTCCACTCATCGACCGCTATCCAGCATGCATCTAGAGTATTAAGTTAATGAAAACAGAGTAACGCGTTAAGCAAGATGACATGATGTAGAGGGATAAACTCATGCAATATGATTAAAACCCCATCTTGTTATCCTCGATGACAACAATACAATACGTGCCTTGCTGCCCCTACTGTCACTGGGAAAGGACACCGCAAGATTGAACCCAAAGCTAAGCACTTCTCCCATTGCAAGAAAGATCAATCTAGTAGGCCAAACCAAACTGATAATTCGAAGAGACTTGCAAAGATAACAAATCATACATAAAAGAATTCAGAGAAGATTCAAATATTCTTCATAGATAGACTTGATCATAAACCCACAATTCATCGGTCTCAACAAACACACCGCAAAAAGAAGATTACATCGAATAGATCTCCACAAGAGAGGGGGAGAACATTGTATTGAGATCGAAAAATAGAGAAGAAGCCATCTAGCTACTAACTATGGACCCGTAGGTCTGAGGTAAACGACTCACACTTCATCGGAGGGGCTATGGTGATGATGTAGAAGCCCTCCGTGATCAATGCCCCCTCCGACGGAGCTCCGGAACAGGCCCCAAGACGGGATCTCGTGGATACAGAAAGTTCGGCGGTGGAATTAGGGTTTTGGCTCCGTATCTGATCGTTTGAGGGTACGTAGGTATATATAGGAGGAAGGAGTACATCGGTGGAGCAACAGGGAGCCCGCGAGGGTGGAGAGCGCGCCTGGGGGGGTAGGCGCACCCCCTACATCGTGGCGTCCTCTTTTGTTTCTTGACGTAGGGTCCAAGTCCACTGGATCACGTTCGGTGAGAAAATCACGTTCCCGAAGGTTTCATTCCGTTTGGACTCCATTTGATATTCCTTTTCTTTGAAACCCTGAAATAGGCAAAAAACAACAATTCTGGGCTGGGCCTCCGGTTAATAGGTTAGTCCCAAAAATAATATTAAAGTGGATAATAAAGCCCAATAATGTCCAAAACATTAGATAATATAGCATGGAGTAATAAAAAATTATAGATACGTTGGAGACGTATCATGCATCAGCTCCGAATCATGTCTTGGGTCAATAGTTGGGTTGCTCAGCTCCTGTGCTTGCTATCCTATGTTCCGCTCTATTGGCTAGGGTAGTAAAGGGAGAACTACTGCGTTTGTGCTTTCGGTTCACCTGGTTAAGCACCTCAGTAGAGAAAGCCGAAAACTGACTGTCATGATGCGGCGAGAGCTGGTCAACTACTCGATGACTTATCAGAATCTTTCGCGATTCCCTCCGTGTCACACGAAGGACCTCTTTCCGGTCAAATATGTAAACGCATCGTATGAATAAGTCGCATACATACCAGGGGCTATTCGTAGACCTACCATAAAACTCCTATGGCTAAGTGAAAGTGTTAACGCCCTATTGTCTGGTTGCCTGGTTTGCCGCATTGACACCTCCTTCACGGACCAAGACGTTGGGTCAAGAGTGATCAGATGCTTTTTCGAACACCCCCGTACTTCCTACGAGGGGGCTGAAGCCGACGACTGGAAAACTTCCAGTTCATATACAAACGGCCGCACATGAGGAACAAAAGCCTTTAGGCAAAATCAAAATATAGACTGATTATAACAATTGTCTTTTACAATTCGTAAAGAGTTCACTCGAATATTATGACTTTCGAACATTGATCCTCTGTCAAGCGGGCAGCCTCTAAGACGTCCTCAAAGTATTGCTCTGGTGCGTGATGGTCCTTGCCCTTGGGTGGACCCTGCGCTGCAACATCGACGACCTTGATCTTTCCCCAGTATGTCTTGACTCGGGCAAAGGCCATCCGTGCACCTTCAATGCACGCCGACCTCTTCACGACGTCAATACGTGGCACCGCATCAGCAAGCCGCAACATCAAGCCTAAATAGCTATTTAGAATCGGCTCAGTCGGCCACAGCTGAAGTATGACGTTCTTCATGGTAGCGCCGGACATCCTGTGAAGCTCGACCCATTGGGACATCTGTTCATTCAGCAGCAGAGGGCGTTTTGATGCGCCGAACTGTGACCAGAAAATCTTCTCCGTTGCATATCCCTCTTGCGCTTGGTAAAACTACGACGCATCGGATGAACTCTTCGGCAGGTCCAAGAACACGTCTGGAGAACTCCACACTTGGTTAAGATGAGCATAATTCGGATCAGCGAACTTAGTCTGTAATAAAAATGGCTTACCAGCCGCAATCTCCCCAGCTTGCCGGATCTCCTCACGGGCCGCTCTAGATTCGGACCGCGCTTCTTTCGCCTCTCGCAAGACCTTGTCAAGCTCAGCCGCTTTGGCTTTATTCTCCTTCTCTAGAAATTCACAGCGGCTGGTAGCATTTTTTAGTTTGAGCGCCATCGAGGATATTTTCTCCTCGTCTTGGTGCCGAGTAGCTTGTTCGGCCTTTAACTCGGCCGATGCCTTTTCGGCAGCCGCATTACTAAACCGGGCCTGCTCCTTGGCCCGGGCTAGCTCCGCCCAAAGAATCTCAACGGCGGTAGCACCATCTGCAGCCATGCATATTCTAGTATGCAACTTTCAACATCAGGCTTATATTACAAAAAATGTATATGTAAGGATTGCTCCGAACACGTACCTTGCGACTCGTCAAGACGCCTGTTGATAAGCGCGATATCAGTATCTCCCTCATCAATCTTGTGTTGGAAATCCGCAAGCTCTACAGTCCGGACGGTTTCCGGGGAGGTCACAGCCTGTGTTCCAATTAATCATATTACTTCCTGGGCATATCTTTTGATCCTCTGATCGCCTCCCACGGGAAGCCAATCAGAGTCTCAGGGGCTACTATCTATACACAGGTGTATTCTTGAATAAAACACAATCGAACATATTACGATACAAACCTCGAAGCCTCTTAGCAGGCCCACGAAGGCCTCATTCAATACGCTTTTCGCGGCCAGGACCTTTTCTACCACTGTGCCCATCAAGGTACGATTTTCCTCTGAGACAGACGCCTGTCGCAGCATGTTCGTCAATATATCCGGCGCCTCTGGGTCAACACAGGCTGCTGAAGGAGTACGACCTCCCTTTGAAGGAATCTGTTTATTCGTATCCGGCTGTAGACTGGAATGTTCGGGGCCTTTATTGTTGGTCCCCGGACCCTGGGCCACCGAAGTATCACCTTCGGGTTGTGTCGGGGATATACCCCGCGGTACGACCCGACCGGAGTTATAACCCGGTTGGGACTTGGTAAACCGGCAGGTGTTAAGTCAGATGATAACCCAGCAAGTGTTAAGTCAGATGATAAGCCGGCAGGTGTAAGTCAGATGATAACCCGGCAGGTGTTAAGTCAGATGATAACCCGGCAGATGTTAAGTCAGATCATAAACCGACAGGAAGTCATAACCCGGCAGACCATTATAAACCGGCTGACCATCATAAACTGGTAGACAGTCACAACCCGGCAAACAATGATAACTGGTTGACAGTCATAACCCGGCAGATAGAGTCGCTTGGGGTTATGAAGCCCGAGACGTTATGAAGCCCAAGACGTTAAGAAGCCCATGAAGAGAAGTCAAAATAGTTTAACTCTTAATCCGAGTTGGACTCTACATGTAACCCGCCCCTTCAACTTACATAAGGAGGGGCAGGGCACCCCAAGATGGGGAGAGGAATAATCTTAAGGGTTAAACACAACTAGGAGAGCCGGTTTACGGCGGCTCCCTCGTTATGATAATGAGACCTAGCCACAAACAACATGTAGGGTTGTTACCGGATGATGTTTCCCGGGACCCGAAGCTGTCTAAATCCTTGTCTTGTGTTGCGTCTCTCGATTCCACTCAACCCCTCTCAAGCTACCACATAGATGCGTTGGCCTCACAACGAAGTCCTTACACTAGGACATCTGCCGTGACAATTACACGACAGTTGGCGCCCACCGTGGGGCCCGCGCACGGTGGTGTTAAGTTCTTGGAGGGATCTCTCGCAGGGATTGAGAAGTCTGCAAATTTTTCGGGTGAAGAGGAGCCAGTTTGGAAGGATCTGTGTCAGATTCAAATTTATCAGTTTGATTTTGCCATCTTCGAGATTTAAGGTCTTAAGAGAAAATTATGGTTACGCATGGATAAACGTGACCCGGCGATCCGTCAAATCCGGAGACATTGGTTCTATGCTACAGTCAACAAACGAAACATCAATTAGATGACTCAGTTATTGAGAGAAGACCCGGCTGACTACTATTCACCGAGAATATGGTATCATGGAGGGTCAAACCAGCTACGACCCGGAAGTGGATCTTTATACGGACTCATAAAGCACCATTGACCCGCTTTGACTAATGTTCGGCTCACTTTTGTTCTCTACCTTCGCCCGCACCGCCGATCCATCATGGGGGATCCGCCGCGCCATCCCAAGCTGACCACCTGCCTGAGTCGCCGTCGCCTCCGAGTTGAACCGCCGGAGCCGCTGCTGATTCCATTCTATTACAAGTCGCCGGCCTACCTCCGTGAGCTGTCATTCACCTCACTTCGGTGCGCCCTGCTCACTTCGGATTAAACCGGCCTCTCAAGCCGCTGATGCACGTTGACTCGCCTCGCGGGTCCTCCTCCGCACCGGCCGCGTTAAACCGGCCACGGCCGCCGTTCTCTACTTTTTGCGCATCACGCTGCGCTTGCCTCCGCGATGCTTGGTTCGCTCCGAACCGCTCGCCGCTATGCCGCATCCCCGCTGCTCAACCACACTGGTCAAACCGCCCCCACTGGGACCGTAACTCGACATCGAGTCACGGCTGCGCTGGACAGGCTCTGCCTCAGTCGCGCCCCGCCTTGATTGCGCTCGCGAGCCGGCGTGTATCCGCCGCGCACGACCCGGCCTGCCTTGCCTATGTCGATTACCGCCGCTGATCTCTGCACCCGCGCGCCTGAGTCGCCCCCCTCTGAATGAAAGAACCTGGAAGAAAGAACCTGATTTTCGCAGTACAAGTTGAGATGATGTGCATGAAGTCTGTTTGGCGGTTACAATATTTGGAGGGGATTAACCATCGTTGTTGCATGCTACTTCCATGTCAAAACAGTCTAAAGGAAAAGAAGCGATCTGCCAGGTTGAAGTATTATTTAACAAAGAACTGTTAAGTACGTGATTTGGAAAGTGCTACTTGAGTACGATATCACACGAGCAACCGTGAGATGGTTTTGTTAAGCCACCATGATTTGGAAGACAATGTGGATTAACCAAAATTGCCATGATCTGGAGGAGAATGGTGTGACCCGCCTCACTGATTCACCGGCGCGACGGCTGATCTCCGCAGCTGCCGTTTCCTTTGCTACTGCTCCACGGGCATGTGAGTGCGCACAGCCATCCGGCTCGTCTTTGCTGCCACCTGCTCAAGCCACCACTGCTGAATCGCCGAACTTGCAGCTGCCGTTTCCTTTGCCGTGAAGCTGCTCAAAACGCCGCCTCTGTTGCCATCTAAACCACCGTATTGAGCCGTCACAGAGTTGAGCCGGCCCTGCCATCACAAGTCGCCGCCGCGCCCTCAGCCCATCTGCGCCGAGTGACCAGCCTACGCGGCTCGCACCGACGAAACGTTTCCTGCTGCTCCCGAGTTGCAGCGCTACTTGAGCGCCTTCAAACCGCCCCTGCTGCGAGGTCGTCCTGTGTAAGTCTCTGCCGACTCACCACTGCAGGCTCGCAGATGTGTCGAGTCACCTAAGCCGTGTGGCCGTAACCGCGCCTTTGATTCCCCGACCAGCCATGATGGAAGTCTGTGGCATGGAAGTGAAGCTAGGTGCCCTGGATGAAACAGAGAAAGAACGGATCAACATATTAGTATCTGTCAAAATTGATGATCAGAAGATGGTCATTGGAACCCTGTTGGCTGAAAAATTGCTTTCAGATTGAGTTATCATACGCGAATCAACCTGTAGTTGAGATGGTTAGGTGGACAGTGGCATCCCCAACCCACCAGGGTTCAAATCCTGGTGCTCGCATTATTCCTGAATTTATTTCAGGATTTTCGGCGATGCGCTTTCAGTGGGAGGAGACGTATGATATGCCGGCTCAGTCTTTCGGAGGTGCTCATAGGGGTAGGGTGTGCGTGTGTGCGTTCATAGGGGTGAGTGGATGCGCGTGTATATGAGCGCTTGTGTCTGTACTGATGCTCAAAAAAAAAAAGATTGAGTTATCACACAGGTCAAAAGGCTGCCGGGTTGTTTTTGTACGGGTATTATAAGATCCCCATGCCTATCATCGAATAAAGAAAAGAAAGAAAAGAAAAGAAAAGAAAAAAATAAAGAAAAGAAAGAAGAGAACAGTCGTGGGGAACAAGGCTGCAGAAATAGCTGTTACGAGGCGAACAGGGACGTGTCCGCCTAACCGCGGCCTCCCCTTGCTCTGACTCTGTCGGCCTCGATGAACCGCCCTTCCTCAACAGCCAAGCCGCCTCCGATCAACCTGAGACGCCCATGCTGGTGTGCCTCCGAGCCGCGATAAACCATTCTCATCAGCATGCTTCACCAAGTCGTCGTTGCCGATCTTCCATTGTTATCAACACCATCCCGGCGTCTGCATCAAGCTGACTTTGAGCCGCCTCTGCCCAAATTGAGTTGCCCAGCCGGTTCTGCCGTACCATGTCACCATGAGTAAAATTTTGGCCCATGCAAGGGATCATCTGTCGTTGGACGAATCAGATGCCATGTTGTGCCTATGAAGTATGCGTTAGCGTCATCATGCACTGGCATCCGCGCCTACTTGCTATTGAACGGGTGTGTGCAAGCCGCCGCCCGTGCAGCTCGATCCACATCAACTTGCTCGGACCGCGCCCGTGATTGACTCACCGTCTGCGCGGCATACCGCGCATGCAATTGACTCGCCCGTCTGCAGCGATTTACAACATCGCGGGCGATTCATTTGTCTGCTCCTACGGTCGACTCACCCATGATTGATTTTAGTGATCATCAACTCCGCGGTGAATAGTTTCCGGCCTAACATAACAGGTGAAATCCATCCGGCATGTTTTATATTGCTTTCTTTAAAAGAGCAATTACTCCGACTTGCAAAGTTATCTAATGCAGGACCCTAAACCGCCATATTGGTGCAAATTTAAAGGTCGTCAGAAAATTTCTGGCTTAAAGAGAAGGATTCTGGTTCAAGGTAAACCTGTCTCCCACAAAGCTTTGAACCTCTTAATATCCGGTTAAAAAATTCCGGTTCAAAAAAGAATTCATCTCTCGCAAGTTCGAGTTCTCAGGAAAAATTAAAGATTGCCAAAGAGCACTTGCTGCCACGATGCGCGGTTCAAACATGGGCATCCTACCTTATTGGTTTATCATATTATTGATCACATGGGGGCTTTCTGCTCATTGAGCATAGCTATGAATACCCTCTTGATCCGGCTATCAAGCCAATACTATCAATATTATCGTAAGAGCACAGCTCTGGTTACTTCGGTAATCCGGCTATCAAGCCAATATTATCATAAGGGGCCAAAGAGAGTCTGCTGCACAGCACAGCTCAAACATGGGTATCCCTTGAGCACATCTCACAATATCACTTGGGGGCTATGTCGTGTCACACCTCACAATATCACACCTCTTGATAGGCATAAGGGCACCAGGGAAATCACTTGGGTGCTTGGTCGTATCCTAACCATAGCTACACCTCTTGATAGGCATAAGGCCACCAGGGAAATCACTTGGGGGCTATGGGTTCGAACCATAGTTACACCTCTTGATAGGCATAAGGGCACCAGGGAAATCACTTGGGGGCTTGGTCGTATTCGAACCATAGCTACACCTCTTGATAGGCATAAGGCCACCAGGGAAATCACTTGCGGGCTTGGTCGTATTCGAACCATAGCTACACCTCTTGATCGGCCAATGCCACCAGGGAAATCACTTGGCAGGTGCTAAGTCAGATGATAACCCAACAGGTGTTAAGTCAGATGATAACCCGGCGGGTGTTAAGTCAGATGATAACCCGGCAGATGTTAAGTCAGATCATAAACCGGCAGGAAGTCATAACCCGGCAGACCATCATAAACCGGCAGACCATCATAAACCGGTAGACAGTCATAACCCGGTAGACAGTGATAACTGGTTGACAGTCATAACCCGACAGACAGTGATAATTGGTTGACATTCATAACCCGATAGATAGAGTCACTTGGGGTTATGAAGGCCGAGACGTTATGAAGCCCAAGACGTTAAGAAGCCCATGAAGAGAAGTCAAAATAGTTTAAGTCTTAATCTGAGTTGGACTCTACATGTAACTAGGCCCTTCAACTTATATAAGGAGGGGCAGGGCACCACAAGAAGGGGAGAGGAATAAGCTTAAGGGTTAAACACAACTAGGAGAGCCGGTTTACGGCGACTCCCTCATGATGATAATGAGACCTAGCCACAAACAGCATGTAGGGTTGTTATCGGATGATGTTTCCCGGGGCCCGAAGCTGTCTAAATCCTTGTCTTGTGTTGCGTCTCTCGATCCCACTCAACCCCTCTTAATCTACCACATAGATGTGTTGGCCTCACGACTAAGTCCTCACACTAGGACATCTGCCGTGACAATTCCACGACAGGTTGTGTCTTCATCATCCCTCGCACCACTTGTTGATCGGGAGAGAGCCTCCGTGACGACACCTCGAAGTCGTCCGCCCTGTTGGGTGAGGAGATTGGTGGATGCATCTCGCCTTCCATCATCTCCGGGAGAAGATCCCCTGAGGAAGAGGATTGTTGAAGAAGACTGCATGCCGAACTGCAAAAAAACATATATTCTAGACGTTACAAGAAAGTGGCGGGACGTGTTTAAAACACCCTTCTTCACTTATGATTTGGCCTGAGGCTTGTCCTCATCATGGGACTGCGCGATGACGTTGTCCTCCAAGCCCGAGCCACCCGACTAAGGCATCTTGCCTCGTTTAGGAGCCTTTTCCTCCCAATCTTCGGAGGCGCCCTTTTCTTCCCATGGGGGGAAGAGACGTTGACTTCCCCGTCATTTTTGTCTTTGGACAATGGGATCTTGTCTGGCACACCTTCGGGATGGGGGCCATCTTTGGTCCTCTCTGCCTTGCCCTCCTTCACAGGCATCTGGTACGGTGCCGGGGCTAGCATCCTTGTTAATACAGGATCCGCTGAACCTTCGGGAAGGGGAGCCGGACACCTAATCAACTCTGCTTTCTTTATCCAGCCCTGGAAGGAGATAGTTTGCTCAGTAATGTATTATGACATACTTAAAATAAGGGTGTTCGGAAGTCAAGTGCCTACCGGGGTATTTGGACGGTTACAGTCGAGCCCTGTGTCCTTAGTAGTGTCCGGCCAATGTTTTCGTTTTCCGAAAAACAACTTCCACATCCCTTTGTGTGTAATGCCAAAGAAGTGTTGGAGAGTTCGTGGTCCTTCTGTATTGAACTCCCACATAACGAGAGGCCTATGTTGGCATGGTAGGATTCGCCGAATCAGCATTACTTGAATCACGCTGACAAGATCGATATCCCTCTCGAGGAGGGTTCGGATGCGGCTTTGTAGAGTCCGCACTTCATCAACTGATCCCCAATCCAGCCCCTTGTTGGCCCATGATGCAAGCTGTAATGGTGGGCCAGGGAGAAACATGGGTGCAGCTACCCACTTGGTGCTGGGGGGCTCCGTAACGTAAAACCACTCTCGCTGCCATTGATTGGAAGTTTCAGTAAAAGAGCCTTTTGGCCAAGGAGTGTTGGTGAGCTAGCTAACTACAGCACTGCCGCACTCCACCTGTTCCCCGTCGACTACCTTTGGTTTCACACTGAAGGTCTTGAGCCATAAGCCAAAGAGTAGGGGGATTCGGAGGAAGGCCTCGCACGTAATGATGAACGCCGAGACATGGAGGAAATACTCTGAGGCTAGATCATGAAAATCTAGTCCATAATAGAACATTAGCCCCCAGACGAAGGGAGAGCGAGCCCTAGCCCTCGAAGGACATGTGAGATGAATACGACCCTCTCATCATATCTGGGGGTCGGGATAACCTGCCCTTGAGCAGGAAGCCTATGGTGGATTTCCGTGGTCAGGTATCTGGCCGCTCGAAGCTTCGCAATGTCCTCCTCTGTAACAGAGGAAGCCAGCCATCGGCCTTGAGGGCTGGGTCCGGACATAATGGGGAAGCTCGGAGCAACAAAGTCGAAACCTTGGGTGCTAGAACTCGAGGTTGGAGAGGCTGAGGAGAAGTTTGGCGTCAAAAAGGACGGCCCTTGGTTCCTTTATAAAGGCAGCAGGAATTAAACGCCTCCTCTTGAGCCTGAAAGCCTGCCTATTCCTAAGGGATCTTTCCAACAAAACGGTTGGGTTACCCACGCTCGTGTTAATGAGAATCCCGCAATAAGGGGACACGATCTCTGTTTCGACAGAGCGTGCCAATAGCAACCGCACCTCTAAACGTGGAATGGCAAGACAGGAAACGGCTCGAAAAACCGGGCGAGCGTGACGTCACGTTATAAAAATTGTCATCTGATTGGACTCATGGAATATTATATTCTCTCTGCGGTTGTGTGTGGTGTTGTGTTACAGGTCTGGACACGTTCAAATACGTCCGAAGACTATCTTGGAGTTCGGAGAAAGGAACCCGCCTTGCAATGCCGAAGACAGATCTATGCGCGAGATACGTTGTCATTGAAGCCAGGTTCAAGGGCTACTGAGGGAGTCCTGGACTAAGGGGTCCTCGGGCGTCCGGCCTGTTAGCCATGGGCCGGACTGATGGGCTATGCATATACAAAGACCGAAGACTGCACCCGTGTCCGGATGGGACTCTCCTTGGCGTGGAAGGCAAGCTTGGCGACCAAATATGTAGATTCCTTTCTTTGTAACCGACCTTGTGTGACCCTAGATCCTCCCGGTGTCTATATAAACCGGAGGACTTAGTCCGGAGGGAGATAGACATTATCAGAACCATACAAGCTAGGCCTCTAGGGTTTAGCCATTACGATCTCGTCATAGATCAACTCTTGTAATAATCATATTCATCAAGATCAATCAAGCAGGACGTATGGTATTACCTCCATAGAGGGCCCGAACCTGGGTAAAACATTGTGTCCCCTGTCTCCTGTTACCATCGACCTTAGACGCACAGTTCGGGACCCCCTACCCGAGATCCGCCGGTTTTGACACCGACAATGATCTCTCACTAAATTTCAAGGTACAAGTGTTCTCCCTGAGTATGCACCGTTGCTACAGTTCGTCGTGCCGAGACACCACGTGATGATCAGGTGTGATAAGCTCTACGTTCACATACAATGGGTGCAAGCTACTTTTGCACAAGCATAATACTCGGGTTAAACTTGACAAGCCTAGCATATGCAGATATGGCTTCGGAACACTGAGACCAAAAGGTCGAGCATGAATCATATAGTAGATATGATCAACATAGTGATGTTCACCATTGAAAACTACTCCATCTCACGTGATGATCGCACATGGTTTAGTTTATATGGATCACGTGATCACTTAGATGATTAAAGGGATGTCTATCTAAGTTGCAGTTCTTAAGTAATATGATTAATTGAACTTAAATTTATCATGAACTTAGTACTGATAGTATTTGCATATCTATGTTGTAGATCAATGGCTCGCATATAGCTTCCCCGTTTTAGTTATGATATGTTCCTAGAGAAAACTATGTTGAAAGATGCTAGTAGCAATGATGCGGACTAGCTCCGTGATTTGATGATTATCCTCATTGCTGCACAGAAGAATTATGTCCTTGATGCACTACTAGGTGATGAACTTTTTGCAGGAATAGATGCAGACGTTATGAACGCTTGACAAGCTCGGTATGGTGACTACTTGATACTTTAGTGCGCCATACTTTACGGCTTAGAACTAGGACTTCAAAAATATTTTGAATGCCACGTAGCATATGAGATGTTCCAAGAGCGGAAATTGGTATTTCAGACTCATGCCCGTGTTAAGAGGTATGAGACCTCTGACAAGTACTTTGCCTGTAAGATGGAGGAGAATAGCTCAGCTAGTGAGCATGTGCTCAGAATGTCTGAGTACTACAATCACTTGAAACAAGTGGGAGTTAATCTTCCATATAAGATAGTGATTGACAGAGTTCTCTAGTCACTATCACCAAGTTACTAGAACTTCATGATGAACTATAATATGCAAGGGATAACAAAAACGATTCCCAAGCTCTTCGTGATGCTAAAATTGGTGAAGGTAGAAATCAATAAAAAGCATCAAGTGTTGATGGTTGACAAGACCACTAGTTTCAAGTAAAAGGGTAAGGGAAAGAAAGAGAACTTCAAGAAGAATGGCAAGCAAGTTGCCACTCCCGTGAAAAGGCCCAGAGCTAGACCTAAGATCGAAACTGGGTGCTTCTACTGCAAAGGGAATGGTCATTGGAAGCAGAACTACCCCAAATACTTGGTGGATAAGAAGGATGGCAAAGTGAACAAAAGTATATTTGATATACATGTTATTGATGTGTACTTTACTAGTGTTCATAGTAAACCCCAAGGTATTTGATACCATTCAGTTGCTAAGATTAGTAACTCGAAACATGAGTTGCAAAATGAACAGAGACTAGTTAAGGGCAAGGTGACGATGTGTGTTGGAAATGATTCCAAGGTTGATAAGATCACCATCGCACACTCCTTTTACCTTCGGGATTAGTGTTGAGCCTAAAATAAATGTTATTTGGTGTTTGCGTTGACCATGAATATGATTGGATCATGTTTATTGCAATAAGGTTCTTCATGTAAGTCAAAGAATAATTGTTGTTGTGTTTACATGAATAAAACCTTCTATGGTCATACACTTAATATAAATGGTTTATTGAATCTCAATCGTAGTGATACACATATTTTTTATGCCAAAAGATGCAAAGTTGATAATGATAGTGCAACATACTTGTGACACTGCCGTTTAGGTCATATTGGTGTAAAGCGCATGCAGAAACTCAATGCGGATGAACTTTTGGAATCACTTGATTGTGAATCATTTGATGCTTGTGAACCATGCCTCATGGGAAAGATGACTAAGACTCCATTCTCCGGAACAATGGAGCGAGCCACTGACTTATTGGAAATAATACATACCGATGTATGCGGTCTGATGTGTTGAGGCTCGCGGCGGGTTTCGTTATTTTCTGGCCTTCACAGATGATTTGAGTAGATATGAGTATATCTACTTAATGAAACACAAGTCTGAAACGTTTGAAAAGTTCAAAGAATTTCATAGTGAAGTGGAGAATCATCGTAACAAGAAAATAAAGTTTCTACGATCTGATCGTGGAGATGAAATATTTGAGTTACGAGTTTGGCTTTCAGTTGAAACAATGTCGAATAGTTTCGCAACTCACGCAACCTGGAACACCATAGCGTAATGGTGTGTCCGAATGTCATAACCATACTTTATTAGATATGGTGCGATCTATGATGTCTCTTACCGATTTACCACTATCGTTTTGGGATTATGCATTAGAGACAGCTGCATTCACGTTAAATAGGGCATCGTCTAAAATCCGTTGAGATGACACAGTATGAACTATGGTTTAGCAAGAAACCTAAGCTGTCGTTTCTTAAAGTTTGGGGCTGCGATACTTATGTGAAAAAACTTCTGCCTGATAAGCTCAAACCCAAATCGGAGAAGTGCGTCTTCATAGGATACCCAAAAGAAACTGTTGGGTACACCTTCTGTCACAGATCTGAAGGCAAGATCTTTGTTGCTAAGAGTGGATCCTTTCTAGAGAAGGAGTTTCTCTCGAAAGAAGTGAGTGGGAGGAAAGTAGAACTTTATGAGGTAATTGTACCTTCTCCCAAATTGGAAAGTATTTCATCACAGAAATCAGTTGCAGTGATGCCTACACCAATTAGTGAGGAAGTTAATGATGATGATCATGAAACTTCAGATCAAGTTACTATCGAACCTCGTAGGTCAACCAAAGTATGTTCTGCACCAGAGTGGTGCGGTAATCCTGTTCTGGAAGTCATGTTACTAGACCATGATGAACCTACGAACTATGAAGAAGCGATGATGAGCCCAGATTCTGCAAAATGGCTTAAGGCCATGAAATCTGAGATGGGAACCATGTATGAGAACAAAGTATGGACTTTGATTGACTTGCCCGATGATCGGTGAGCCATTCAGAATAAATGGATCTTCAAGAGGAAGACGGATGTTGATAGTAGTGTTGCTATCTACAAAGCTCGAATTGTCGCAAAAGGTTTTTGACAAGTTCAAGGTGTTGATTACGATGAGATTTTCTCACTCGTATTGATGCTTAAAAGTCTGTCCGAATCATGTTAGCAGTTGCCGCATTTTATGAAATCTGGCAAATGGATATCAAAACTACATTCCTTAATGGATTTATTAAAAAAGAGTTGTATATGATGCAACCAGAAGGTTTTGTCAATCCTAAAGGTGATAACAAAGTGTGCAAGCTCCAGTGATCCATCTATGGACTGGTGCAAGCATACCGGAGTTGGAATATACGCTTTGATGAGTTGATCAAAGCATATAGTTTTATACAGACTTGCGGTGAAGCCTGTATTTAAAAGAAAGTGAGTGGGAGCACTACAACCTTTCTGATAAGTATATGTGAGTGACATATTGTTGATCGGAAATGATGTAGAATTTTCTGAAAAGCATAAAGGAAAATTTGAAAGGAGTTTTTCAAAGAAAGAATTACCTGTAAAGCTACTTACATATTGGGCATCAAGATCTATAAATATAGATCAAGACGCTTGATAAGATTTTCGATGAGTACATACCTTGATAAGATTTTGAAGGAGTTCAAAATGGATCAGTCGAAAGAAGGAGTTCTTGCCTAAGTTGTAAGGTGTGTAATTGAGTAAAGACTCAAAACCCGGCCACGACAGAAAAAAATAGAAAGAGAATGAAAAGTCATTCCCTATGCCTCAGTCATAGGTTCTATAAAGTATGCTATGTTTTGTACTAGACCTATTGTATACCTTAGCATGATTTTGGCAAGGGAGTACAATAGTTATCTAGGAGTAGATCACTGGACAACGGTCAAAATTATCCTTAGAGGACTAAGGAAATATTTCTCGGTTATGGAGGTGATAAGAGAGTTCGTTCTAAAGAGTTACGTCGATGCAAGCTTTTTACACCGATCTAGATGACTCTAAGTCTCGATCTAGATACATATTGAAAGTGGGAGCAATTAGCTAGAGTAGCTCCATGCAAAGTATTGTAGACATAGAAATTTGTAAAATACATACGGATCTGAATGTTGCAGACCCATAGACTAAACTTCTCTCACAAGAAAAACATGATCACTCTTTGGGTGTTAATCACATAGCAATATGAACTAGTTTATTGACTCTAGTAAACCTTTTGGGTATTAGTCACATGAAGATGTGAACTAATCACATAAAGATGTGAACTATTGGTGTGAGATCACATGACGATGTGAACTAGATTATTGACTCTAGTGCAAGTGGGAGACTGAAGGAAATATGCCCTAGAGGCAATAATAAAGTTGTTATTTATATTTCCTTATATCATGATAAATGTTTATTATTCATGATAGAATTGTATTAACTGGAAACTTAGTAAATGTGTGAATACATAGACAAACAGAGTGTCCCTAGTATGCCTCTACTTGACTAGCTCGTTAATCAAAGATGGTTAAGTTTCCTAGCCATGGACAAAGAGTTGTCATTTGATAAATGGGATCACATCATTAGAGAATGATGTGATTGACTTGACCCATCCGTTAGCTTAGCACTATGATCGTTTAGTTTATTGCTATTGTTTTCTCCATAACTTATACATGTTCCTACAACTATGAGATTATGTAACTCCTGAATTCCGGAGGAACACTTAGTGTGCTATCAAACGGCACAACATAATTGGGTGACTATAAAGGTGCTCTATAGGTGTCTCTGATGGTGTTTGTTGAGTTGGCATAGATGGAGATTAGGATTTGTCACTGCGTGTATCGGAGAGGTATCTCTGGGCCCTCTCGGTAATGCACATCACTATAAGCCTTGAAAGCAATGTGACTAATGAGTTAGTTATGGGATGTAGCATTATGGAACGAGTAAAGAGACTTGCCGGTAATGAGATTGAACTAGGTATGATGATACCAACGATCGAATCTCGGGCAAGTAACATACCGATGATAAAGGGAACAACGTATGATGTTATGCGGTTTGGCCGATAAAGATCTTCGTAAAATATGTAGGAACCAATATGAGCATCCAGGTTCCGCTATTGGTTATTGACCGGAGATGAGTCTCGGTCATGTCTACATAGTTCTTGAATCCGTAGGGTCTGCACGCTTAACATTCGGTGACGATCGGTATTAGGAGTTTATGTGTTTTGATGTACCAAAGGTAGTTCGGAGTCCCAGATGTGATCATGGACATGACAAGGAGTCTCGAAATGGTCGAGACATAAATATTGATATATTGGACGACTATATTCAGACACCGGAAGTGTTCCGGGTGGTTTCGGGTAACCCGTGAGTGCCGGAGGTTTACCGGACCCCCCCCCTCCCGGAGGGGAACTAATGGGCCTAGATGGGCCTTAGTGGAGAGAGAGAGAGGGGCGGCCAGGGCAGGCCGCATGCCCCCTCCCCCTTGAGTCCGAATTGGACTAGGAAGGGGGGCGGCGCCCACCTTTTTCCTTCCACTCTCCCACTCCTTCCTTCCCCCTCCTTGTAGGACTAGGAAAGGATGAAGCCTACTCCTACTAGGAGGAGGATTCCTCCTCTCCTTGGGCGCCTCAAGGGCCGGCCGGCCTCCCCCCTTGCTCCTTTATATACGGGGGCAAGGAGCACCCTAGAACACACAAGTTGACATTGTTTAGCCGTGTGTGGTGCCCCCCTCTACCATAATCCACCTCGGTCATATCATTGCAGTGCTTAGGCGAAGCCCTGCGCCGGTAGCTTCATCATCACCATCATCACGCGTCGTGCTAACGAAACTCTCCCTCGACACTCAGCTGGATCTAGAGTTCACGGGATTTCACCGAGTTGAATGTGTGCAGATCGTGGAGGTGCCGAACCTTCGGTACTAGGATCAGTAGGATCGTGAAGACGTACGACTACATCAACTGCGTTGTCATAACGCTTCCACTTACGGTCTACGAGGGTACGTGGACAACACTGATACATCTCCGTCATATCAACTTTTCCAAACACTTTTGCCCTCGTTTTGGACTCTAACTTGCATGATTTGAATGGAACTAACCCGGACTGACACTGTTTTTAGCAGAATTGCTATGGTGTTATTTTTGTGCAGAAATAAATGTTCTCGAAATGACATGAAAATCAATGGAGCATTATTCTGGAACATATAATGAAGATTAGAAGGAAGATCCATGTCAGGGGGTGTCTCACCTGTCCACGAGGGCGGGGCGTGCACCTGCCCCCCTAGGCACGCCGCCCTGCCTCGTGGGCCCCCTGACGCTCCACCGACCTCAACCTTGTGACGCCCCCAATTCAATCGTACACTAATCATACACGCAAACATGTACGATCAAGATCAGGGACTCACGGGAAGATATCACAACACAACTCTACAATTAAAATAAGTCATACAAGCATCATATTACAAGCCAAGGGCCTCGAGGGCTTGAATACAAGAGCTCCATCACAGACGAGTCAGCGGAAGCAACAATATCTAAGTACAGACATAAGTTAAACAAGTTTGGCTTAAGAAGGCTAACACAAACTGGGATACAGATCGAAAGAGGCGCAGGCCTCCTGCCTGGGATCCTCCTAATCTACTCTTGGTTGTCGTCAGCGGCCTGCACGTAGTAGTAGGCACCTCCAGTGTAGTAGGAGTCGTCCTCGTCGACGGTGTCGTCTGGCTCCTGGACTCCATCGTATGGTCGCTGCAAATAGGTATAGGAAGGGGGAAAAGGGGGAACAAAGCAACCCTGAGTACTCATCCAAAGTACTCACAAGCAAGGAGCTACACTACATATGTATGCATTGGTATCAAATCGAATAAGGGTATCATATGTGGACTGAACTGCAGAATGCCGGAATAAGAGGGGGATAGATAGTCCTATCGAAGTCTACACTTCTGGCCACCTCCATCTTGCAGCATGTAGGAGAGAGCAGAAGGTAAGTTCACCAAGTAGCATCATGTAGCATAATCCTACCCGGCGATCCTCTCCTCGTCGCCTTGTTAGAGAGCGATCACCGGGTTGTATCTGGCACTTGGAAGGGTGTGTTTTATTAAGTATCCGGTTCTAGTTGTCATAAGGCCAAGGTAAAACTCCAAGTCGTCCTATTACCGAAGATCATGGCTATTCGAATATATTAACTTCCCTGTAGGGGTGCACCACATTTCCCAACACGCGCGATCCCCTTTGTCCGGACACACTTTCCTGGGTCATGCCCGGCCTTGGAAGATCAACACGTCGCAGCCCTACCTAGACACAATAGAGAGGTCAGCACACCGGTCTAAATCCTATGGCGCAGGGGTCTGGGCCCATCGCCCATTGCACACATGCACGTATCTGAATATTGCAGACCCATAGACTAAACTTCTCTCACAAGAAAAACATGATCACTCTTTGGGTGTTAATCACATAGCAATATGAACTAGTTTATTGACTCTAGTAAACCTTTTGGGTATTAGTCACATGAAGATGTGAACTAATCACATAAAGATGTGAACTATTGGTGTGAGATCACATGACGATGTGAACTAGATTATTGACTCTAGTGCAAGTGGGAGACTAAAGGAAATATGCCCTAGAGGCAATAATAAAGTTGTTATTTATGTTTCCTTATATCATGATAAATGTTTATTATTCATGATAGAATTGTATTAACTGGAAACTTAGTAAATGTGTGAATACATAGACAAACAGAGTGTCCCTAGTATGCCTCTACTTGACTAGCTCGTTAATCAAAGATGGTTAAGTTTCCTAGCCATGGACATGTGTTGTCATTTGATGAACGGGATCACATCATTAGAGATGATGTGATGGACTAGACCCATCCATTAGCTTAGCACTATGATCATTTAGTTTGTTGCTATTGATTTCTTCATGACTTATACATGTTACTATGACTATGAGATTATGCAACTCCCGAATACTGGAGGAACACTTAGTGTGCTATCAAACGTCACAACGTAACTGGGTGATTATAAAGATGCTCTACAGGTGTCTCCGATGGTGTTTGTTGAGTTGGCATAGATTGAGATTAGGATTTGTCACTCTGATTGTCGGAGAGGTATCTCTAGGCCCTCTCGGTAATGCACATCACTATAGGCCTTGCAAGCAATGTGAATAATGAGTTAGTTACGGGATGTTGCATTAAGGAACGAGTAAAGAGACTTGCCGGTAACGAGATTGAACTAGGTATTGAGATACCGACGATCGAATCTCAGGCAAGTAACGTACCGATGACAAAGGGAACAACGTATGTTGTTATCCAGTTTGACTGATAAAGATCTTCGTAGAATATGTAGGAACCAATATGAGAATCCAGGTTCCGCTATTGGTTATTGACCGGAAGTAAGTCTCGGTCATGTCTACATAGTTCAGGAACCCGTAGGGTCCGCACGCTTAACGTTCGATGACGATTTGTATTATGAGTTATGTGATTTGATGTACCGAAGGTTGTTCGGAGTCCCGGATGAGATCATGGACATGACGAGGAGTCTTGAAATGGCCGAGATGTAAATACCAATATATTGGAAGGCTATATTCGGACATCGGAAAGGTTTTGAGTGAGGGGGAGGCTATATTTTTCGGAGTACCGGAGAGTTACGGAAAGTCGACGGGGAAAGTATTGGGCCTTCATGGGCCTTAGTGGAAATGAGAGAAGGGTCACAAGGGGAGGCCGTGCACCCCCCAATGGGCTGGTCCGAATTGGACTAGGGAGAGGGCGGCGCCCCCTCTTTCCTTCTCCCTCTCCTCTCCATCCTTCTTCTCCTACTTGGACTAGGAAAGGGGGGAAACCTACTCCTACTAGGAGTAGGAATCCCCCACTTGGGTGCGCCCCTTCAGGACGGCCCTCCTCCTCCTCCCCTCCTTTATATACGGGGGAGGGGACACCCCATAGACACACAAGTTAACAGTTGTCTTAGCCGTGTGCGGTGCCCCCCTTCACAGATTTCCACCTCGATCATATCGTTGTAGTGTTTACACGAAGCCCTGCGTCAGTACCTTCATCATCACCATCATCACACCGTCATGCTAAAGAAACTCTCCCTCGGCCTCAACAGGATCAAGAGTACGAGGGATGTCGCTGAGCTGAAGGTGTGCAGATCGCGGAGGTGTCGTGCGTTCGGTACTTGATCGGTTGGATCGCGAAGACGTTCGACTACATCAACCGTGTTACTTAACGTTTCCGCTTTCGATCTATCAGGGTACATGGACACACTCTCCCCTCTCGTTGCTATGAACCTCCTAGATGGATCTTTGCATGATCGTAGGAAATTTTTGAAATAATTCGTTCCCCAACACCAGTGCAAGGCATTGCTATAGGTGGCGAGGTGGTGACGCAACATTTCTTCTCATCTTGGCGTCCTCTGGATCCAGCATCACCGATGTTGCGCACATTCCTTCTGTGACCTCTCGGTGTTATCTGATACCCGATGCTGTCTCCGTCCATGAAACCTCCTCCTCGACCCCTTGTGTTTCCCTCTCGCACGACTTCTCGTCAAGCCCTTCTTCTGTGCCATAAAGCCGCTTGGTCGAATCTCCGACTCAATTGCAAATCGAAATTGCCGACCCAGGCAATCTCACCAGAACAGCGTCTAGCTCGCCGTGCTCCACTGACTGTAAGCACCTTGACCTCTGCTTTCTATATACACTTGCAATATTTGAGGGTTCACGAATGGAATTGTGGGATGCCTTTTTGGATGCTTAGATTCTTGATGTGTGTTCTATAGTTTCCTTGACCCATGGTCTGGGAGCAGGAAGACAAGGGGCCAATGTGTGCTTTATTACTTTATAAGAGACAGTCTGGTGCAGAAAGATGCCAGTGCGGAGCGAAGCTGCGAAGGTTCTATTTTCATGGGCTTGCTTGGCTACTGAGAAGATGGGCATTTATTCAGTGGCGTTGTTGATTTGCTGAATATGTTTCGAGTTGGACACTTTCAGTATGTACATGATACAGTTAGGTAAGAGAGTAACCTCAGTTTTTGGCTTAGGTGTAGACTAGCCATTATGTCATACTCTTATTTGGGTTCGAGTTCTGGAAATGATGTGACAAAAAAATAAGTAGTTGTATATTGACTTAATTGGCACAGTACAATGTGGTAGATTCATGCTTTAGGGATTTGGTTAGGAGATGATTTATGAATTTGATTAGGAATGGTCTAAGATTTTGATAGGAAGAAGTGATGTTTCTGTATGTTTGAAAGAAGAGAGTGGGTTCTCAACTACAGAAAGATTTCTGGGAGATGTTGGTTGTTTTAGGTAATGCACAGTCCGTGTGTAGTATGAGAATTGAAAATATGAGATGAGCTCTTGTCTGATTATAAACATTAATGTTACACATTTGTTTCTCCGAGTCCTGCTAAAGCAACACATGTACATTTTGATTTACCTTGAGCTACCTCTGCGCATTGTATATGTTCACCAGTGCGAATTTAGCCTCGGCCAAATCATCACAAAATTGGCATTGCCTTTCCAGAAGCCAACTGCACCCTGTAAAAAAAGGTTTTGTTACCTTAACATACTGGAATGCAATCATAGCAGTTAGTTAAGTATAATCTGGCAAGAAGATGATTGTTTGGAAACATATTTGGTACACGTTTTAAATCTGAATTCACAAAACCAGAGAGGAGTCAGGTGAGTGCCTACTACATATTTAGATGTTTGCGTAGCCAAGAAATCAGATGTACTATGTGCACTTCAGTGATGGGTTAGTTATTCTTCTTCTTTTGGCTAAATGTCCATTAGTAATACTTTCATTGCTCATGTGTTCTCCCCATGGGCATACTTACCCATGACAATCTATAAGAAACTTAGCGGCCTCTTCAACGCATCTGTCAAGTTCAACCTCGGGAATGGAGAAAGGATTAAGTTCTAGTTAAAGCCTTGACTCAATGGGGTGGCTCGGAGTTGCGCGGCACCTGACATGTTTGCTTGCTGCACTTGCAAGAATCTCACTGTGGCTCAAGCCCTGCATGATGGCCATTGGATCAGAAACCTGCGTCACCCTCTTATGCCAACAGCCATTGTCCAATTCACAAGGCTCTGGGAGATGGTTGTCGATGTGCGTCTGCTGCAAGGAACTACAGACTCGGTGATTTGGAGATGGACGTCGAGCGGTGCTTACTCTTCAGCCACTGCATATGTCGTGCAATTCAAGGGGCGCACATGCCTCGCCGGCCAACACCACATTTGGGCAGCGGATGCTCCACTAAAATGCAGAATTCTTGCTTGGCTAGCGATCCTGGGAAAATGCCTTATAGCGGACAACCTACAGAAGAGAAGATGGCCACACGACCCGATTTGCTGTCTTTGTCGGGCAGCGGACGAGTGTGTCGATCACCTCCTGGCACGCTGCTCCTCTACTCAAGAACTATGGAGTCTGATGCTGAACCATTGCAACCTTCCCACAACACTAGAGCGGACAGGGGCATCCTCCAGCCTTATTGACTGGTGGGAGTCCAACGTGGTAAGCTTTAATCTGCCCCAACCCAAGGGGCTGGGGTGGTCTTGCGGTGGCCATATGGTGGTTCACTTGGCGCGAGAAGAATGCCCGGATTTTCCAAAACAAGGTGTCCACTATCAGTGGAGTGTTCAACTCAATGAGGGATGAGATCATGCTATGGAACCAGGTTGGGCATCACAGGATTCAGCAGATTCTAGATAGACCACGTGAGCCGGCCTGACTTGGGCACTGATGTATAGTTGTTGTGATGCGGCCTGGCACTTGTGCATGCCACAATACACGTAACACCCTTCTTCCTATAATCAAAAAGAAAAGTTGCTCTGCCAGTGTTTCGTCAAAAAACGTGTCCATCCCAATAATATTAACACTTTTGCTTCGGTACACCCCCCTAAACACAAGAAGGGCTGAGATTGCTCGATACCCATTCATAAAAAGGGGCATGCTGGCCATATTATGAAAAAGAAGCCACCCGCCACCCGCCCCACCCGCGTCTTATACGTAGACGAATACATTCGTACAGAAACAAGAAGTGCAGGGCTCACGTGAAAAAAATGCAGGCTCGCTTAGTCCGCCGTGACTGGCCTGCCCGGCTCGTTTTCGTCTGCGCCGCTGCCCATGTTGCCGCGCTACACGGACTGCGCCGCTGCCCTGCCTGTCCCACTTCGGCCTGCGCCGCTGCCCCGCCTGCCAGGCTGCCCCGCCTGCGCCGCTGCCGCCGCTCCGCTGCCGCGACGTGCCGCTGACCCTTTGCCCCGTCGCCCCGCTGACCGCCGTCCTCCCACACCCCCGACGGGTCGCCTGGCCTGCCTAGAGAATGAGCGCCAGACAGTTTGTTCACCCGTTTCTGCTTCTACGCACAAGAACAAACCTTGGTATATCTTGGGAATGGAAAGTTTTGCATCTCATGGAGCATGGGATCCGGTAACCAGCAGGCGCCCCTGTCGCAGATCCGATTAGGGTCAAAGAAGAGGCGTCTCCTCCCCTGGCGCCTCTTCTCACGCAAGCAGAAACTACCCCGGCCGGCACCTCTTCTCACGACGCACATACCCAACCCCAACCCAAACCCTAGATCATTTCTGCCAGCGGCGCAACTCTAACCGGCGCGATGCTTCGCGGGCACGGCTATTTCGCTCACTTCGTCGGTTCCGATGACTCTGACTCCGATGGCGGCGAAGACGGCGGCGGAAACCGCGGCGAGCCCATAGTGGTAGATCTGATTAGCAACGAGGAGTAGTTTGATTTATTTTAGTGTTTTTTACTTTTGAATGTAAAATTTCATCCAACGAACCATGTAAAATATCGTAATGAGTAATGGAATGTTCGAATAATTTTTCAGTTATTTATTAGTGTCGTGGATTGCATTGCAATTTGGTAGAAATATGTATGAAAGAACGGACAAGCAGTCGTTAAACATGATGAAAACTTGCAAAAATTTGTTTTGTACAAATCGATCTTCATTGCCGAAATGGAAAGTTTTATATGCATTTGATCGACGAAAAAAACGTTGTGTCACATGCAACCAATATTTTAGTGTTTTTTTCTTCGGGAAAATCCTAGGAAATCCATCGAGCGCCGGAAAAGGATGCAAATTGGCGTGCGTGCTGTTGATGTTGATGACAATGTGTGGAAAAAGTTTTGGGCCATTTGGCGGTGTTGAAAAAAAATACTCCTTCGGAACCCCCTCCGAAAGACCGAAACGGTGCTGGTTGCACATGGTCTACGTGATCGCATGCATGCAACTGCACCAGACTGTGCAAACATGTGGGTACGGGCAACGTAGGCCACCACGCAAGGTTGGAACGAAATCGGACACCAAACGAACGTTGCGTCACGTCCGGCCACTGTTTCAGGTCTTTTTCACTGGGAAAATTGTAGAAAATGCATCGACCATCGAAAAAATATGAAAATTGGCGTGCATGATGCCGATGGTGATGCCAGCGTGTGGAAAAAGTTTAGGACCGGTTGGCGGAGTCGAAAGAAAAACGTACTTGGAACCCCCTCCGGTAGACCGAA
>NC_041390.1:35947268-35950724 GCF_002162155.2 Triticum dicoccoides | reverse complement strand
GACGGCGGTGGCGGCAGCGCAGGCGGGGTGCGGCGGCAGCTGCGGCGGGGCGGCGGGGCTACGTGGGCGGCGGCGGGTGGTGACTCGGGGCTCCCAGGGGGCCCCGGGGTGGCTATTTAAGAGAGGGGGCAGCCTTGCTTGGGAAGGGGGTCGGCGGCTGTAACGCCCTCGATGCGGCTATAGCTCCCACGTGTCGAGGCACGACTTAGAGACATAACTGCATTGAAAGCAATGTCGCAAGTTAGGCAATCTTCACAACATACCATGTAATATAGATAATAAAAGGGGAGATACATAGTTGGCTTACACTCGCCACGTCAATCAAAGTACATAAATAGCATTACAACATTCAAACACTCATGGCCCGACTACGGCGCCAAAATAAAAGATAACCCAACATGCGACACGGTCCCGATCGCCCCCAACTGGGCACCACTACTGATCAACAGGGAAAGACACATAGTATCGGCGTGAGTCCTCGTCGAACTCCCACTTGAGCCCTGCATCCAAGCGCATCATCTGGAGCGGAATCATCAGGCCCTGCATCTGTTTTGGAAGTAATCTGTGAGCCACAGGGACTCAGCAATCTCGCACCCTCGCGATCAAGACTATTTAAGCTTAATAGGAAAGGCAAGGAAAATATTTGGAGCTGCAGCAAGCGAGAAGAGGAAGGCAAAGCGCGAGCAAGTAACTAGAGGGCATCCCACGACAAGCATTACTCCAACACCGTGTTCACTTCCCGGACTTCGCCGAGAAGAGACCATCACGGTAACTCACACAGTTGATTCATTTTAATTAAGTTAAGGTTCAAGTTATCTACAACCGGACATTAACAAAGTCCCATCTGCCCATAACTGCTGGCACGACTTTCAAAAGTTTAAATCCCTGCAGGGTAGTCCCAACTTAGCCCATGACAAGCTCTCACGGTCAACGAAGGAATAGACCTCCTCCCGAGACGTTCCGATCAGACTCGGTATCCCGGTTGTTCAAGACAGTTCGACAAGTTAAAACAAATCCAGCAACATCGCCCGAATGTGCCGACAAATCCCGATAGGAGCTGCACATATCTCGTTCTCAGGGCACACTCAGATGAACACTACGTACAACTAAAACCAACCCTCGAGTTGCCCCAAGGTGGCGCTACAAGTGGCTCTGTTTGGGCCAACACTCAAAGGAGCATTGGCCCGGGGGGGTTTAAATAAGATGACCCTCGGGCTCCGGAAACCCAAGGGAAAAAGAGGCTAGGTGGCAAATGGTAAAACCAAGGTTGGGCATTGCTAGAAAAGCTTTAATCAAGGCAAACTATCAAGGGGTTCCCATTATAACCCAACCGCGTAAGGAACGCAAAATCCAGGAACATAACACCGATATGACGGAAACTAGGGTGGCAAGAGTGGAACAAAACACTAGGCGAGAGGCCGAGCCTTCCACCCTTTACCAAGTATATAGAGGCATTAAGATAACATGGCAATATAATGATATCCCAACAAGTAAATAATGTTCCAACAAGGAACGGTCTCCAATCTTCACCTACAACTAGCAACACTATAAGAGGGGCTGAGCAAAGCGGTAACATAGCCAAACAACGGTTTGCTAGGACATGGTGGGTTAGAGGTTTAACATGGCAATTTGGGAGGCATGATAAGCAAGTGGTAGGCATTGTAGCATAGGCATAGCAAAAGAGCGAGCATCTAGCAAAGCAAAGATAGTAGTGATTTCGATGGTATGATCATCTTGCCTGCAAAGTTGTCATTGTTGACTGGATCCTCGAAAGCAAACTCAACGGGCTCCTCGTCAGCGAACTCGTCTCCTGGCTCTACCCAAACAAGACAAACAAGCAACAAGGACACAATCAACCACGTGCAAAGCTCAAACAATATGATGCAAAGATGGTATGCTATGCGGGATGCGATACATGATGCATATGCAAGATTTGACAAGGAATGAATGAACCTGGCCTCAAATTGGAAATCCAAGTGTGCCACTGGAAAGGTGAGATGAAATCGCTTGAAAACGATATAAAGAACACCGGAATCGGAGTTATGGTTTGGAAATGGCAAGCAATTCAAATATGGCCACGTTCTGCGATTTACAACAAGTAGCCATCTAAATGCAACAAGATGAACATGCTACAGCACTCAAACATGACAACAAATTACATGGCAGGGATCCATTCATGATGCTTAACAAAAGACTAGCACTGAGCTACGGCCAATTCATCTATTAACAGGTTCAAACAAGCATGGCAAAAATGCATTTGGCAAACAGATCTCAGACTTAGTGAAATTAACACTTGTCTGGAATTTCATATCAGATAGCACTCTTTGGAGCAAGAAAACAATAGGCTACAGGATCTGAACATGGCAAAGTAAAGCATGGCATGGAGCTACTCAAAGAGCTTAACAAAAGTCCCTTAGTGACCTTGAGCCAAAAGGGATCAGAAAATACATTTGCAAGCATGTGAACATGGCAAAAACACAATCAGATCACAGACAGTGAAAACTAGAGCATGCTGAAACAGATATCAAGTAGGCATGTTTACGAGCTCGATGCACTCACTACAGAGCATGTCATGACAATCTAAGCATACACCCATCAAGAATATACTAAATGCAAGCTAGACATGGTAAGAACAATAACATAGCATGCACGGATCAACTACAACATCCTTGGCAAAATCGCTAACAAGTAGACAATCTACCCAGATTCACGAAATGACAAAAGTAGAGCTTGATTGACTCAAGCTAGGGTGCTCCATAATTGCAAACAAAGACATGGATGGATAGAGCACTACACAATTAACAAAACATCCTTACTGATCATCCTCAAAAGAGGCACGGATCACTAGGAAACAACATGAACATATGGCATAATGAGATAAGCAGATCAAGGACTTAGTGGAAATGCTAAGTCCCTGAAATCAGCATTAACGAATGCTCCACTTTGCAAGCATGTGCTAGTCACCACACACATCACAAAAATACATGGGTTGCACCTCTGGATAGATGACAAAACATATAACAAAACTTATGAAGAGCTCAGGGGCATATCATGCACACATTAATCATGGCAAAAATGACAAATATCTAATTGGAGCAGCAGATCTGACAATTATCTCAAATAACGCTCTTCTAACAGCATTTCGGGCATCAAGATGAACTCAAATGAAAATGATGCAATGAGATGAAATGATGTGCTCTCTGAGACGAACATTTTGATAGGCTATATGCGCAAAACGGAGCTACGGATGCAAAGTTACGGCACGATGAACATGGCAATATGATCTAGGGTTTGAGGCAAAAGTCAACCGAGGGTAGTTTCAGATCTGAGATCCAGATCGCACGGAAAACGAGGCTGCCGGAGTACTGTAGCAGGAGGTCGTCGGAGATGTCCGGAGTCGTCGGGCCGTGGAGGAAGTCGGCGGGCCCGGGCACCGGAGACGGATCCCGGCGAGAG
>NC_041390.1:35895669-35946763 GCF_002162155.2 Triticum dicoccoides | reverse complement strand
TGGGTTGCCGCGGCAGGGGAAGACGGAGGCGCGGGCGGCGGACGCAACCGGGCGGCGGGGCGTGGCGATGTGGGCCTCGGGGGCCCGGGGTGGGCTTCCCGGGCCGGCGGCGGAGGGAGGCAGCGATGTGCCATGTGGCGTGCCCCGGTTGGCCGGAGGCGGCGGCGGACGCTGTCCGGCCGGGGAAAGGCCGTGTCCGGCGCGGCGGAGACGATTTTTTTAGGGTTTGGACGGGGGAGATCCGGATTTTCGAGGAGGGGGCTTTATATAGGCATAGAGGAAGCTAGGAGAGTCCAAAAGAGGTGCGGTTTTCAGCCAGGCGATCGTGATCGAACGCTCTAGATGATGGAGAGGGTTTTGGTGGGTTTTGGGCCAAAATGGAGGGGTGTTGGGCTGCAACACACACGAGGCCTTCTCGGTCTCTCGGTTAACCGTTGGAGCATCAAACGAAGTCCAAATGGTACGAAACTTGGCAGGCGGTCTACCGGTAGTAAACCAAGGCCGCTTGGCAAGTCTCGGTCCAATCCGGAAATGTTTAATCCCCACACACGAAAGAAAGGTAGAAATGACCACGGGAGGAGAACGGAGCGCCGGAATGCAAAACGGACAACAGGGAAAATGCTCGAATGCATGAGATGAACACGTATGCAAATGCAATGCACATGATGACATGATATGAGATGCATGAAAACGATAACAACACACGGAGACAAAAACCCGAACCCGAGAAAATAAAATAACTTAAGGCCGGAAACGGCAAGAATTGGAGTACATATTGGGTAAATCATATCCGGGGTGTTACAGCGGCGGAGGCGTGCCCGGCTCGGTCTCCCCGAGTCCGGCGGCAGCTCGGCGAGGGGGGCGGTGGCCTGGCGGGCCGGCCGGGCTCGGCTGGGCCTTTGGCCCAGTCGGGCGCGGGTTTTTTTTTAAAACAATTTCGCTGAAACTAAGAAAAATTCTAGAAAAATAAATAAAAATCTAAAATTGCCAAAACAAATTTTCACTGTCTAAATAAAATATTTAGAACAGGATGAACATTTTCTTGGCCCTAAATGCAATTTTTGAAAACATGCAATTTTTCCTAAATTCAAATAAAACCATGAAAAAACTCCAGAATAAAACCTTCTTTGATTTTTTATTAAATCCTCAATATTTCTTTATTTTGGGAAAGTCATTTTATTCCCTCTCTCATATTTTGATAATAGAAATAATTGAAGATAAAATAAATAAAATCAAATGATCCTATTTTCAAAATTTTAGAAAACTCAAATATGAAAATAACGAAATCCCCAACTCTCTCCGAGGGTCCTTGAGTTGCGTAGAATTTCTAGGATCAACCCAAAAGGCAAATAAATATGATATGCAGTGATGATCTATTGTATAACAATCCAAATTGAAAATTTGGGATGTTACAACAGATATTCCTCTCGCTCCCAGGTGGCTTCATCCTCTGTGTGGTGGCTCCACTGAACTTTGCAAAACTTGATAACCTTGCCGCGGGTTACTCGGCTGGCATACTCAAGAATCTTAACTGGTTTCTCCTCATATGTCAAATCACTGTCCAACTGAATTGTTTTCAGCGGCACTGTATCTCTCAGCGGTATATCAGCCATCTCCGCGTGGCACTTCTTTAACTGGGAAACGTGGAACATGTCGTGAACTCCTGACAAACCTTCGGGCAATTCCAACTTATAAGCTACTTCTCCCATACGCTCCAAAACCTTGTATGGTCCTACAAAACGTGGCGCTAACTTTCCCTTAACTCCAAAGCGCTTAACTCCTCGAAGTGGAGATACTCGAAGATAAACTCGGTCTCCGACTTCGTAAACTGTCTCCTTGCGTTTAGAATTTGTGTAGCTCTTCTGCCTGGACTGGGCTGCCTTGAGCCTATCGCGAATCAATTTCACCTTCTGTTCAGACTCCTTAATCAGATCCGGTCCAAACAACTGTCGGTCTCGAACTTCATCCCATGACAACGGGGTTCTCCACCTCCTTCCGTACAAGGCTTCGAAAGGGGCCATCTTCAAACTAGATTGATAACTGTTGTTGTAAGAGAACTCTGCATATGGCAGATTGTCGTCCCAACTAGATCCATAATCTAGCGCACAAGCTCTCAGCATATCCTACAAAATCTGATTGACTCTCTCGGTCTGTCCATCTGTCTACGGATGGAAAGCTGTACTGAATTCTAGCCTGGTACCCAAAGTTTCGTGCAACTGATTCCAGAACTTTGAGGTAAATTGGGTTCCTCTATCTGATACAATGCTCCTTGGAACTCCATGCAGACATACGATCCTGGTCATGTATATCTTTGCCAACTTGGCGCTAGTATAGGTAGTCTTCACTGGGATGAAATGAGCTACCTTTGTCAAACGATCGACTACTACCCAAATCGAGTCATAGCCTGAACGAGTTCTGGGCAATCCCGTAATAAAATTCATGCCTAGCTTATCCCACTTCCATTCGGGTATTGGCAATGGCTGTAGCAATCCGGCTGGCTTCTGATGCTCTGCCTTTACTCTCTGACATACATCACAAACTGCTACATACTCCGCAATATCCTTCTTCATTCCGGTCCACCAGAAAGTATCCTTCACATCCAAATACATCTTGGTATTTCCTGGGTGAATCGAATATGGTGAATCATGGGCCTCTTGCAGAATCAACTTCCTGATCTCTGGGTCATTGGGCACATAAACACGGTCTTCAAACCATAGGGTATCGTGCTCATCCTCACAAAATCCTTTAGCTTTTCCTTTGCTCATTTTCTCCTTAATAGAAGCAATCTCCTTGTCAGTCCTTTGAGCTTTTCTTATCTTATCCATCAAAGTAGACTGAATCTCCAATGCTGCTACGTAGCCTCTCGGAACTATTTCCAAACATAGCTCACGAAGATTCTCGGCTAACTCTCTTGGTAAACCTCCCGTCCTTAGAGTGTTGACATGGCTTTTATGGCTCAACACGTCAGCTACTACGTTAGCCTTTCCGGGATGATAATGCAATCTTATATCATAATCCTTGATGAGCTCCAACCATCTCCTTTGCCTGAGATTTAACTCCCTCTGCGTGAAGATATACTTAAAACTCTTGTGATCCGTGTACACCTCACAATGGTTTCCAATGAGAAAATGTCTCCAAGTCTTCAACGCATGCACTACGGCTGCTAACTCCAAATCATGTGTGGAATAATTCAACTCATGAGGCTTAAGCTGTCGTGAGGCATATGAAACAACTCTTCCTTCCTGCATAAGCACTACTCAAAGTCCTTGACGTGAAGCATCGCAATACACCTCATAATCCTTGGTCTGATCTGGCAAAATCAACACAGGTGATGTAACCAAACGTTTCTTCAACTCCTGGAAACTAGCCTCACATTCTTCAGTCCATTTGAACTTGGTATCTTTCTTCAATAGTTCCGTCATAGGCTTCGCAATCTTCGAGAAGTTTTCAATGAATCTCCGGTAGTATCCTGCGAGTCCAAGAAAACTCCGGATCTCTCCAACTATTGTTCGGGCTTCTCAATTTGTCACAGTGTCAACTTTGGTGGGATCTACTGCTATACCTTCTCCAGATATAACGTGTCCAAGGAATCCAACTTCCTTCAACCAAAACTCACATTTGCTAAACTTGGCATATAACTGATGTTCTCTGAGCTTTCCTAGTACCAAACACAAATGCTCCTTATGCTCCTCTTCATTCTTCGAGTAAACTAGGATATCATCAATGAACACTACGATGAACTTATCCAAAAACTCCATAAACACTTTGTTCATCATGTTCATAAAATATGCAGGTGCGTTAGTCAGACCAAATGACATAACGGTATACTCGTACAACCCATACCTGGTGGTAAAAGTTGTCTTAGGTATATCCTGTTCTCGAATCTTCAACTGGTGGTATCCTGACCACAGATCGATCTTGGAAAATACCTTAGCTCCTTGCAATCGATCAAACACATCATTGATCATCGGTAGTGGGTACTTGTTCTTGATGGTTACTTCATTCAGTCCTCGATAATCAACAACCATCCTTAACACTCCATCCTTCTTCTCCATTAGAAGTACCGGCGATCCCCAAGGTGAAGAACTTGGGCGAATATAACCCTTATCCAATAACTCTTTAATCTGCTTCTTAATCTCCTCCAAATCCTTTGCGGGCATCCTATATGGTCTCTTAGATATAGGCCCTGTGCCTCGCAAAAGCTCAATCAAAAACTCAATATCTCCATCCGGTGGCATGCCTGGCAACTCCTCTGGAAATACGTCAGGGAAATCCTTTACCACTAGTACTTCCTCCTGCACAACTCCTGTTAGGGAATTTACTTGAGTCCTCTTCGGCACATGTCGGGATACATACTTGATCCTTCTTCCTTCTGGCGTTGTAAGCAAAATTGACTTACTGGTGCATTCAATATTCCCTTCATACTTCGATAACCAATCCATTCCTAATATCACATCCAATCCTTGAGATTCCAATACTATCAGGTCTGAGGGAAATACGTAGTTACCAATCCTTAATGGTAACCGATCACACCATAGACTTGCCATATACTCTGCTCCAGGGGAGGTTACTAACATGGGTGACCTAAGGGCTTGGGTTGGCAGTTTATACTTATCCACAAATCCCCTTGAGATGTATGAATGCGATGCATCAGTATCAAAAAGAACGAGTGCAGTAAATGACTTAACCAAAAACTTACCTATTACTACATCTGGCTGAGCTTCAACCTCCTCCATGTTAACGTGGTTCACCTGTCCCTATTGAAAGGGTTCGGCTTCTTCCCAAAGCTTCCATTGCCATTTCCATTCTATGATTCAGGACATTCATTGGCATAATGTCCGGTCTTCTGGCACTTAAAACAAGTGACTTGGCTCAGGTCTCTCTTGGCTGGGGTTGATGGGTTGGTATGGTTCTGGCCGTTGCTTCCTCCGTTCCCATTACCATTCTTGGGGCCATTATGATTGTGCGAGCTACCTCCTCCATGGGTATGCTGAAAGTGTCCTCCCGGTCTACGGGTAAAACATGGCTTCTGCTAAGCTCCATAATTGTACTTCCCTTGTCCATACTTCCTCTTGCGGTTCTCAATCTGCTGCTGCTTCCCTTAAATCATAAGAGCACGATCTACCAACTCCTGGTAGTTATTGAAGGTTGCTACCATCAACTATATGCTCAACTCATCATTCAGTCCTTCCAGAAACTTCTCCTGTTTAGCCACATCCGTAGCAACATCATCTGGGGCATAACGTGCTAACTTACTAAAGTCCTCCACATACTGGCCAACTGTCCGTCCTCCTTGGCGCAAGTTGCAAAACTCACGCTTCTTCATGGCCATAGCTCCTGCTGAAACATGGGCAGTACGGAAAGCTTGCGGAAACTGGTCCCATGTGATAGTGTCGATAGGGAAAGTGGCTGTGAAATTCTCCCACCATGAAGCTGCGGTCCTTCAAGCTGATGTGCGGCAAACTTCACCTTTTCCGCATCTGTGCATCCTGCCGTGGTCAACTCCCTGATGTCTACTACACAACCTTTTTCTTGTAGACGTTGTTGGGCCTCCAAGTGCAGAGGTTTGTAGGACAGTAGCAAATTTCACTCAAGTGGATAACCTAAGGTTTATCAATCCGTAGGAGGCGTAGGATGAAGATGGTCTCTCTCAAGCAACCCTGCAACCAAATAACAAAGAGTCTCTTGTGTCCCCAACACACCCAATACAATGGTAAATTGTATAGGTGCACTAGTTCGGCGAAGAGATGGTGATACAAGTGGTATATGGATAGTGGATAAAGGTTTTTGAAATCTGAAATTATAAAAACAGCAAGGTAACTAATGATAAAAGTGCGCGTAAACGGTATTGCAATGCTAGGAAACAAGGCCTAGGGTTTATACTTTCGCTAGTGTAAGTTCCCTCAACAATGATAACATAATTGGATCACATAACTATCCCTCAACATGCAACAAGTCACTCCAAAGTCACTAATAGCGGAGAACGAATGAAGAGATTATGGTAGGGTACGAAACCACCTCAAAGTTATTCTTTCCAATCAATCCGTTGGGATATTCCTATAAGTGTCACAAACAACCCTAGAGTTCGTACTAGAATAACACCTTAAGATACAAATCAACCAAAACCCTAATGTCACCTAGATACTCCAATGTCACCTCAAGTATCCGTGGGCATGATTATACGATATGCATCACACAATCTCAGATTCATCTATTCAACCAACACAAAGGACCTCAAAGAGTGCCCCAAAGTTTCTACCGGAGAATCACGACGAAAACGTGTGCCAACCCCTATGCATAGGTTCATGGGAGGAACACGCAAGTTGATCACCAAAACATACATCAAGTGAATCACGTGATATCCCATTGTCACCACAGATATCCACGGCAAGACATACATCACGTGTTCTCAAATCTTTAAAGACTCAATCCGATAAGATTACTTCAAAGAGGAAACTCAATTCATTACAAGAGAGAATAGGGGGAGGAGAAACATAGGATCCAACTATAATAGCAAAGCTCACGATACATCAAGATCGTATCACCTCAAGAACACGAGAGAGAGAGAGAGAGAGAGAGAGAGAGAGATCAAACACATAGCTACTGGTACATACCCTCCGCCCCGAGGGAGAACTACTCCCTCCTCGTCATGGAGAGCACCGGGATGATGAAGATGGCCACTGGAGAAGGATTGCCCCCTCAGGCAGGGTGCCGAAATGGGTCTAGATTGGTTTTTGGTGGCTACGGAGGCTTCTGGCGATGGAACTCCCGATCTAATCTCCCTTCTGGAAGTTTTAGGGTACGACGATATATATGGGTGCAGGAAGTACGTCGGAGGAGCCACCCGACGAAGGCATCTTGCCTCGTTTAGGAGCCTTTTCCTCCCAATCTTCGGAGGCGCCCTTTTCTTCCCATGGGGGGAAGAGACGTTGACTTCCCCGTCAGTTTTGTCTTCAGACAATGGGATCTTGTCTGGCACACCTTCGGGATGGGGGCCATCTTTGGTCCTCTCTGCCTTGCCCTCCTTCACAGGCATCTGGTACGGTGCCGGGGCTAGCATCCTTGTTAATACAAGATCCGCTGAACCATCGGGAAGGGGAGCCGGACACCTAATCAACTCCGCTTTCTTTATCCAGCCCTGGAAGGAGATAGTTTGCTCAGTAATGTATTATGACATACTTAAAATAAGGGTGTTCGGAAGTCAAGTGCCTACCGGGGTATTTGGACGGTTACATTCGAGCCCCGTGTCCTCAGTAGTGTCCGGCCAATGTTTTCGTTTTCCGAAAAACAACTTCCACATCCCTTTGTGTGTAATGTCGAAGAAGTGTTGGAGAGTTTGTGGTCCTTCTGTATTGAACTCCCACATACGGAGAGGCCTATGTTGGCATGGTAGGATTCGCCGAATCAGCATTACTTGAATCATGCTGACAAGATCGATATCCCTCTCGAGGAGGGTTCGGATGCGGCTTTGTAGAGTCCGCACTTCATCAACTGATCCCCAATCCAGCCCCTTGTTGGCCCATGATGCAAGCTGTAACGGTGGGCCAGGGAGAAACATGGGTGCAGCTACCCACTTGGTGCTATGGGGCTCCGTAACGTAAAACCACTCTCGCTGCCATTAATTGGAAGTTTCGGTAAAAGAGCCTTTTGGCCAAGGAGTGTTGGTGAGCTGGCTGTCTACAGCACTGCCGCACTCCACCTGTTCCCCGTCGACTACCTTTGGTTTCACACTGAAGGTCTTGAGCCATAAGCCAAAGAGTGGGGGGATTCGGAGGAAGGCCTCGCACGTAATGATGAACGCCGAGACATGGAGGAAATACTCTGAGGCTAGATCATGAAAATCTAGTCCATAATAGAACATTAGACCCCAGACGAAGGGATCAAGAGCGAGCCCTAGCCCTCGAAGGACATGTGAGATGAATACGACCCTCTCATCATATCTGGGGGTCGGGATAACCTGCCCTTGAGCAGGAAGCCTATGGTGGATTTCCGTGGTCAGGTATCTGGCCACTCGAAGCTTCGCAATGTCCTCCTCTGTAACAGAGGAAGCCAGCCATCGGCCTTGAGGGCTAGGTCCGGACATAATGAGGAAGGAACCCGCCTTGCAATGCTGAAGACAGATCTACGCGCGAGATACATTGTCATTGAAGCCAGGTTCAAGGGCTACTGAGGGAGTCCTGGACTAAGGGGTCCTCGGGCGTCCGGCCTGTTAGCCATGGGCCGGACTGATGGGCTGTGAATATACAAAGACCGAAGACTGCACCCGTGTCCGGATGGGACTCTCCTTGGCGTGGAAGGCAAGCTTGGCGACCAAATATGTAGATTCCTTTCTTTGTAACCGACCTTGTGTAACCCTAGATCCTCCCGGTGTCTATATAAACCGGAGGACTTAGTCCGGAGGGAGATAGACATTATCATAACCATACAAGCTAGGCCTCTAGGGTTTAGCCATTACGATCTCATGGTAGATCAACTCTTGTAATAATCATATTCATCAAGATCAATCAAGCAGGACGTATGGTATTACCTCCATAGAGAGGGCCCGAACCTGGGTAAAACATTGTGTCCCCTGTCTCCTGTTATCATCGACCTTAGACGCACAGTTCGGGACCCCCTATCCAAGCTCCGCCGGTTTTGACACCGACAATGATCTCTCACTAAATTTCAAGGTACAAGTGTTCTCCCTGAGTATGCACCGTTGCTACAGTTCGTCGTGCCGAGACACCACATGATGATCAGGTGTGATAAGCTCTACGTTCACATACAATGGGTGCAAGATACTTTTGCACAAGCATAATACTCGGGTTAAACTTGACGAGCCTAGGATATGCAGATATGGCTTCGGAACACTGAGACCAAAAGGTCGAGCATGAATCATATAGTAGATATGATCAACATAGTGATGTTCACCATTGAAAACTACTCCATCTCATGTGATGATCGGACATGGTTTAGTTTATATGGATCACGCGATCACTTAGATGATTAAAGGGATGTCTATCTAAGTGGTATTTCTTAAGTAATATGATTAATTGAACTTAAATCTATCATGAACTTAGTCCTGATAGTATTTGCATATCTATGTTGTAGATCAATGGCTCGCATATAGCTTCCCTGTTTTAGTTATGATATGTTCCTAGAGAAAACTATGTTGAAAGATGCTAGTAGCAATGATGCGGACTAGCTCCGTGATTTGATGATTATCCTCATTGCTGCACAGAAGAATTATGTCCTTGATGCACTACTAGGTGATGAACTTTTTGCAGGAACAGATGCAGACGTTATGAACGTTTGACAAGCTCGGTATGATGACTACTTGATAGTTTAGTGCGCCATACTTTACGGCTTAGAACTAGGACTTCAAAAATATTTTGAACGCCACGTAGCATATGAGATGTTCCAAGAGCGGAAATTGGTATTTCAGACTCATGCCCGTGTTAAGAGGTATGAGACCTCTGACAAGTACTTTGCCTGTAAGATGGAGGAGAAAAGCTCAGCTAGTGAGCATGTGCTCAGAATGTCTGAGTACTACAATCACTTGAAACAAGTGGGAGTTAATCTTCTAGATAAGATAGTGATTGACAGAGTTCTCTAGTCACTATCACCAAGTTACTAGAACTTCGTGATGAACTATAATATGCAAGGGATAACAGAAACGATTCCCAAGCTCTTCGTGATGCTAAAATTGGCGAAGGTAGAAATCAATAAAAAGCATCAAGTGTTGATGGTTGACAAGAGCACTAGTTTCAAGTAAAAGGGTAAGGGAAAGAAAGAGAACTTCAAGAAGAATGGCAAGCAAGTTGCCACTCCCGTGAAAAGGCCCAGAGCTAGACCTGAGATCGAAACTGGGTGCTTCTACTGCAAAGGGAATGTTCATTGGAAGCAGAACTACCCCAAATACTTGGCGGATAAGAAGGATGGCAAAGTGAACAAAAGTATGTTTGATATACATGTTATTGATGTGTACTTTACTAGTGTTCATAGTAAACCCCAAGGTATTTGATACCATTCAGTTGCTAAGATTAGTAACTCGAAACATGAGTTGCAAAATGAACAGAGACTAGTTAAGGGCAAGGTGACGATGTGTGTTGGAAATGATTCCAAGGTTGATAAGATCATCATCGCACACTCCTTTTACCTTCGGGATTAGTGTTGAGCCTAAAATAAATGTTATTTGGTGTTTGCGTTGACCATGAATATGATTGGATCATGTTTATTGCAATAAGGTTCTTCATGTAAGTCAAAGAATAATTGTTATTGTGTTTACATGAATAAAACCTTCTATGGTAATACACTTAATATAAATGGTTTATTGAATCTCAATCGTAGTGATACACATATTTTTGATGCCAAAAGATGCAAAGTTGATAATGATAGTGCAACATGTGACACTGCCGTTTAGGTCATATTGGTGTAAAGCGCATGAAGAAACTCAATGCGGATGAACTTTTGGAATCACTTGATTATGAATCATTTGATGCTTGTGAACCATGCCTCATGGGCAAGATGACTAAGACTCCGTTCTCCGGAACAATGGAGCGAGCCATTGACTTATTGGAAATAATACATACCGATGCATGCGGTCCGATGTGTTAGGCTCGCGGCAGGTTCCGTTATTTTCTGGCCTTCACAGATGATTTGAACAGATATGAGTATATCTACTTAATGAAAGACAAGTCTGAAACATTTGAAAAGTTCAAAGAATTTCATAGTGAAGTGGAGAATCATCGTAACAAGAAAATAAAGTTTCTACGATCTGATCATGGAGACGAAATATTTGAGTTAGGACTTTGGCATTCAGTTGAAACAATGTTGAATAGTTTCGCAACTCACGCCACCTGGAACACCATAGCGTAATGGTGTGTCCGAATGTCATAACCATACTTTATTAGATATGGTGCGATCGATGATGTCTCTTACCGATTTACCACTATCATTTTGGGATTATGCATTAGAGACAGCTGCATTCACGTTAAATAGGGCATCGTCTAAAATCCCTTGAGATGACACAGTATGAACTATGGTTTAGCAAGAAACCTAAGTTGTCATTTCTTAAAGTTTGGGGCTGCGATACTTATGTGAAAAATTTTCTGCCTGATAAGCTCAAACCCAAATCGGAGAAGTGCGTCTTCATAGGATACCCAAAAGAAACTGTTGGGTACACCTTCTGTCACAGATCTGAAGGCAAGATCTTTGTTGCTAAGAGTGGATCCTTTCTAGAGAAGGAGTTTCTCTCGAAAGAAGTGAGTGGGAGGAAAGTAGAACTTTATGAGGTAATTGTACCTTCTCCCAAATTGGAAAGTATTTCATCACAGAAATCAGTTGCAGTGATGCCTACACCAATTAGTGAGGAAGTTAATGATGATGATCATGAAAATTCAGATCAAGTTACTACCGAACCTCGTAGGTCAACCAGAGTATGTTCCGCACCAGAGTGGTGCGGTAATCCTGTTCTGGAAGTCATGTTACTAGGCCATGATGAACCTACGAACTATGAAGAAGCTGTGATGAGCCCAGATTCTGCAAAATGGCTTAAGGCCATGAAATCTGAGATGGGAACCATGGATGAGAACAAAGTATGGACTTTGATTGACTTGCCCGATGATCGGTGAGCCATTCAGAATAAATGGATCTTCAAGAGGAAGACGGATGTTGATAGTAGTGTTGCTATCTACAAAGCTCGAATTGTCGCAAAAGGTTTTTGACAAGTTCAAGGTGTTGATTACGATGAGATTTTCTCACTCGTATTGATGCTTAAAAGTCTGTCCGAATCATGTTAGCAGTTGCCGCATTTTATGAAATCTGGCAAATGGATATCAAAACTACATTCCTTAATGGATTTATTAAAAAAGAGTTGTATATGATGCAACCAGAAGGTTTTGTCAATCCTAAAGGTGATAACAAAGTGTGCAAGCTCCAGCATCCATCTATGGACTGGTGCAAGCATATCGGAGTTGGAATATACGCTTTGATGAGTTGATCAAAGCATATAGTTTTATATAGACTTGCGGTGAAGCCTGTATTTACAAGAAAGTGAGTGGGAGCACTACAACCTTTCTGATAAGTATATGTGAATGACATATTGTTGATCGGAAATGATGTAGAATTTTCTGAAAAGCATAAAGGAAAATTTGAAAGGAGTTTTTCAAAGAAAGAATTACCTGTAAAGCTACTTACATATTGGGCATCAAGATCTATAAATATAGATCAAGACGCTTGATAAGATTTTCGATGAGTACATACCTTGATAAGATTTTGAAGGAGTTCAAAATGGATCAGTCGAAAGAAGGAGTTCTTGCCTAAGTTGTAAGGTGTGAAATTGAGTAAAGACTCAAAACTCGGCCACGACAGAAAAAATAGAAAGGAAATGAAAAGTCATTCCCTATGCCTCAGTCATAGGTTCTATAAAGTATGCTATGCTGTGTACCAGACCTATTGTATACCTTAGCATGATTTTGGCAAGGGAGTACAATAGTTATCTAGGAGTAGATCACTGGACAACGGTCAAAATTATCCTTAGAGGACTAAGGAAATATTTCTCGGTTATGGAGGTGATAAAAGAGTTCGTCGTAAAGAGTTACGTCGATGCAAGCTTTTTACACCGATCTAGATGACTCTAAGTCTCGATCTAGATACATATTGAAAGTGGGAGAAATTAGCTAGAGTATCTCCGTGCAAAGTATTGTAGACATAGAAATTTGTAAAATACATACGGATCTGAATGTTGCAGACCCATAGACTAAACTTCTCTCACAAGCAAAACATGATCACTCTTTGGGTGTTAATCACATAGCAATATGAACTAGATTATTGACTCTAGTAAACCTTTTGGGTATTAGTCACATGAAGATGTGAACTAATCACATAAAGATGTGAACTATTGGTGTGAGATCACATGACGATGTGAACTAGATTATTGACTCTAGTGCAAGTGGGAGACTAAAGGAAATATGCCCTAGAGGCAATAATAAAGTTGTTATTTATATTTCCTTATATCATGATAAATGTTTATTATTCATGATAGAATTGTATTAACTGGAAACTTAGTAAATGTGTGAATACATAGACAAACAGAGTGTCCCTAGTATGCCTCTACTTGACTAGCTCGTTAATCAAAGATGGTTAAGTTTCCTAGCCATGGACATGTGTTGTCATTTGATGAATGGGATCACATCATTAGATAATGATGTGATGGACTAGACCCATCCGTTAGCTTAGCACTATGATCATTTAGTTTGTTGCTATTGCTTTCTTCATGACTTATACATGTTACTATGACTATGAGATTATGCAACTCCCAAATACTGGAGGAACACTTAGTGTGCTATCAAACGTCACAACGTAACTGGGTGATTATAAATATGCTCTACAGGTGTCTCCGATGGTGTTTGTTGAGTTGGCATAGATTGAGATTAGGATTTGTCACTCTGATAGTCGGAGAGGTATCTCTGGGCCCTCTCGGTAATGCACAGCACTATAGGCCTTGCAAGCAATGTGAATAATGAGTTACTTACGGGATGTTGCATTAAGGAACGAGTAAAGAGACTTGCCGGTAACGAGATTGAACTAGGTATTGAGATACCGACGATCGAATCTCGGGCAAGTAACGTACCAATGACAAAGGGAACAATGTATGTTGTTATCCAATTTGACTGATAAAGATCTTCGTAGAATATGTAGGAACCAATATGAGCATCCAGGTTCCGCTATTGGTTATTGACCGGAAGTGAGTCTCGGTCATGTCTACATAGTTCAGGAACCCGTAGGGTCCGCACGCTTAACATTCGATGACGATTTGTATTTTGAGTTATGTGATTTGATGTACCGAAGGTTGTTCGGAGTCCCGGATGAGATCACGGACATGATGAGGAGTCTTGAAATGGCCGAGATGTAAATACCAATATATTGGAAGGCTATATTCGGACATGGGAAAGGTTTTGAGTGATTCGGGTATTTTTCAGAGTACCGGAGAGTTACGGAAATTCGACGGGGAAAGTATTGGGCCTTCATGGGCCTTAGTGGAAATGAGAGAAGGGCCAGAAGGTGAGGCCGTGCACCCCCCCAATGGGCTGGTCCGAATTGGACTAGGGAGGGGGTGGCACCCCCCTCTTTCCTTCTCCCTCTCCTCTCCATCCTTCTTCTCCTACTTGGACTAGGAAAGGGGGGAAACCTACTCCTACTAGGAGTAGGAATCCCCCCCTTGGGTGCGCCCCTTCAAGCTGGCCCTCCTCCTCCTCCCCTCCTTTATATACGGGGGAGGGGGCACCCCATAGACACACAAGTTGACAGTTGTCTTAGCCGTGTGCGTTACCCCCCTTCACAGATTTCCGCCTCGATCATATCGTTGTAGTGCTTACACGAAGCCCTGCGTCAATACCTTCATCATCACCGTCATCACACCGTCATGCTAAAGAAACTCTCCCTCGGCCTCAACTGGATCAAGAGTACGAGGGATGTCGCCGAGCTGAAGGTGTGCAGATCGCGGAGGTGTCGTGCGTTCGGTACTTGATCGGTTGGACTACATCAACCGCGTTACTTAACGCTTGCTCTTTCGATCTATCAAGGTACGTGGACACACTCTCCCCTCTCGTTGCTATGCATCTCCTAGATAGATCTTTGCATGATCGTAGGAAATTTTTGAAATAATTCGTTCCCCAACACCAGTGCAAGGCATTGCTATAGGTGGCGTGGTGGTGACGCAACATTTCTTCTCATCTTGGCGTCCTCTGGATCCGCCATCACCGATGCTGCGCACATCCCTTCTGTGACCTCTCGGTGTTATCTGATCCCCAATGCTGTTTCCGTCCATGAAACCTCCTCCTCGACCCCTTGTGTTTCCCTCTCGCACAACTTCTCGTCAAGCCCTTCTTCTGTGCCATAAAGCCGCTTGGTTGAATCTCCGACTCAATTGCAAATCAAAATTGCCGACCCAGGCAATCTCGCCAGAACAGCGTCTAGCTTGCTGTGCTCCACTGACTATAAGCACCTTGACCTATGGTTTGTATATACACTTGCAATATTTGAGGGTTCACGAATGGAATCGCGGGATGCCTTTTTGGATGCTTAGATTCTTGATGTGTGTTCTATAGTTTCCTTGACCCATGGTCTGGGAGCAGGAAGACAAGGGGCCAGTGTGTGCTTTATTACTTTATAAGAGACAGTCTGGTGCAGAAAGATGCCAGTGCGGAGCGAAGCTGTGAAGGTTCTATTTTCATGGGCTTGCTTGGCTACTGAGAAGATGGGCATTTATTCAGTGGCGTTGTGGATTTGCTGAATATGTTTCGAGTTGGACACTTTCAGTATGTACATGATACAGTTAGGTAAGAGAGTAACCTCAGTTTTTGGCTTAGGTGTAGACTAGCCATTATGTCATACTCTTATTTGGGTTCGAGTTCTGGAAATGATGTGACAAAAAATTAAGTAGTTGTATATTGACTTAATTGGCAGAGTACAATGTGGTAGATTCATGCTTTAGGGATTTGGTTAGGAGATGATTTACAAATTTGATTAGGAATGGTCTAAGATTTTGATAGGAAGAAGTGATGTTTCTGTATGTTTGAAAGAAGAGAGCGGGTTCTCAACTACAGAAAGATTTCTGGGAGATGTTGGTTGTTTTAGGTAATGCACAGTCCATGTGTAGTATGAGAATTGAAAATATGAGATGAGCTCTTGTCTGATTATAAACATCAATGTTAAACATTTGTTTCTCCGAGTCCTGCTAAAGCAACACATGTACATTTCGATTTACCTTGAGCTACCTCTGCGCATTGTATATGTTCACCAATGCGAATTTAGCCTCGGCCAAATCATCACAAAATTGGCATTGCCTTTCCAGAAGCCAACTGCACCCTGTACAAAAGGTTTTGTTACCTTAATATACTGGAATGCAATCATAGCAGTTAGTTAAGTATAATCAGGCAAGAAGATGATTGTCTAGAAACAGATTTGGTACACGTTTTAAATCTGAATCCACAAAACTAGAGAGGAATCAGGTGCGTGCCTGCTACATATTTAGATGTTTGCGTAGCCAAGAAATCAGATGTACTATGTGCACTTTAGTGATGGGTTAGTTATTCTACTTCTTTTGGCTAAATGTCCATTAGTAATACTTTCATTGCTCATGTGTTCTCCCCATGGGCATACCTACCCATGACAATCTATAAGAAACTTAGCGGCCTCTTCAACGCATCTATCAAGTTTAACATCGAGAATGGAGAAAGGATTAAGTTCTAGTTAAAGCCTTGACTCAATGGGGTGGCTCTGAGTTGCTCGGCACCTGACCTGTTTGCTTGCTGCACTCGCAAGAATCTCACTGTGGCTCAAGCCATTGGATCAGAAACCTGCGTCACCCTCTTGTGCCAACAACCATTGTCCAATTCACAAGGCTCTGGGAGATGGTTGTCGATGTACGTCTACTGTAGGGAACTACAGACTCGGTGATTTGGAGATGGACACCGAGCGGTGCTTACTCTTCAGCCACTGCATATGTCGTCCAATTCGAGGGGCGCACATGCCTCGCCGGCCAACAACACATTTGGGCAGCGGATGCTCCACTAAAATGCAGAATTCTTGCTTGGCTAGCGATCCTGGGAAAATGCGTTATAGCGAACAACCTACAGAAGAGAAGATGGCCACACGACCCAATTTGTTGTCTTTGCCGGGCAGCGGACGAGTGTGTCGATCACCTCCTGGCACGCTGCTCCTTTACTCAAGATCTATGGAGTCTGATGCTGAACCATTGCAACCTTCCCACAACACTAGTGCGAACAGGAGCATCCTCCAGCCTTGCTGACTGGTGGGAGTCCAACGTGGTAAGCGTTAATCTTCCCCAACCCAAGGGGCTGGGGTGGTCTTGCGGTGGCCATATGGTGGTTCACTTGGCGCGAGAAGAATGCCCGGATTTTTTAAAACAAGGTGTCCACTATCAGTGGAGTGTTCAACTCGATGATGGATAAGATCATGCTATGGAACCAGGTTGGGCGTCACAGGATTCAGCAGATTCTGGATAGACCACGCCGGACTGACTTGGGCACTGATGTATAGTTGTTGTGATGCGGCCTGGCACTTGCGCAGGCCACAATACATGTAACACCCTTCTTCCTATAATCGAAAAGAAAAGTTGCTCTGCCAGTGTTTTGTCAAAAATGTGTCCTTCCCAATAATATTAACACTTTTGCTTCGGTACACCCCCCTAAACACAAGAAGGGCTGAGATTGCTCGATACCCATTCGTAATCAGGGGCATGCTGGCCATATTATGAAAAAGAAGCCACCCGCCGCCCGCCCCACCCGCGTCTTATACATAGACGAATACATTCTACAGAAACAAAAAGTGCAGGGCTCACGTGAAAAAAAATGCAGGCTCGCTTAGGCCGCCATGACTGGTTTGCCCGGCCCGTTTTCGTCTATGCCGCTGCCCATGTTGCCGCACTACACGGACTGCGCCGTTGCCCTGCCTGTCCTGCTTCGGCCTGCGCCGCTGCCGCCGCTCCGCTGCCGCGACGTGCCGCTGACCCTTTGCCCCGTCGCCCCGCTGACCGCCGTCCTCCCACACCCCCGACGGGTCGCCTGTCCCGCCTAGAGAATGAGCGCCGGACGGTTTGTTCACCTGTTTCCGCTTCTACCCACAAGAACAAACCTTGGTATATCTTGGGAATGGAAAGTTTTGCATCTCATGGAGCATGGGATCCGGTAACCCGCAGGCGCCCCTGTCGCAGATCCGATTAGGGCCAAAGAAGAGGCGTCTCCTCCCCTGGCGCCTCTTCTCACGCAAGCAGAAACCACCCCGGCCGGCGCCTCTTCTCACGACGCACATACCCAACCCCAACCCAAACCCTAGATCGTTTCTGCCGGCGGCGCAACTCTAACCGACGCGATGCTTCGCGGGCACGGCTATTTCGCTCACTTCGCCGGTTCCGATGACTCTGACTCCGATGGCGGTGAAGACGGCGGCGGAAACCACGGCGAGCCCATAGTGGTAGATCTGATTAGCAACGAGTAGTTTGACTTATTTTAGTGTTTTTTACTTTTGAATGTAAAATTTCATCCAACGAACCATGTAAAATATCGTAATGAGTAATGGAATGTTCGAATAATTTTTCAGTTATTTATTAGTGTCGTGGATTGCATTGCAATTTGGTAGAAATATGTATGAAAGAACGGATGAGCAGTTGTTAAACATGACGAAAACTTGCAAAAATTTGTTTTGTACAAATCAATCTTCATTGCCGAAATGGAAAGTTTTATATGCATTTGATCGACGAAAAAAACGTTGTGTCACATGCAACCAATGTTTTAGTGTTTTTTTCTTCGAGAAAATCCTAGGAAATCCATGGAGTGCCGGAAAAGGATGCAAATTAGCGTGCGTGCTGTCGATGTTGATGACAACGTGTGGAAAAAGTTTCGGGCCATTTGGCGGTGTTGAAAAAAAATACTCCATCGGAACCCCCTCCAAAAGACCGAAACGGTGCTGGTTGCACATGGTCTACGTGATCGCATGCATGCAACTGCACCAGACTATGCAAACATGTGGGTACGAGCAACGTAGGCCACCACGCAAGGTTGGAACGAAATCGGACACCAAACGAATGTTGCGTCACGTCCGGCCACTGTTTCAGGTCTTTTTCACTGGGAAAATTGTAGAAAATACATCAACCATCGGAAAAATATGCAAATTGGCGTGCGTGATGCCGATGGTGATGCCAGCGTGTGGAAAAAGTTTAGGGCCGGTTGGCGGAGTCGAAAGAAAAACGTACTTGGAACCCCCTCCGGTAGACCGAAACCGTGCTGGTATCACATGGTGCACGTGATAGCATCCATGCAAGTGCACCAAACTGTGCACACAAGTGCGCACGACCAACGTAGGCCACCACGCAAGGTTGGAACGAAATCGGACACCAAACCAACGTTGCGTCATGTCCGGCCATTGTTTCGGGGCTTTTTCATCGGGAAATTTGTAGAAAATGCATGGATCGTCTCAATAATATGCAAATTGGCGTGCGTGATTCCGTCGGTGTTGCCAGCGTGTGGAAATTTTTTGGGGCCAGTTGGTGGAGTTGAAAAAGAAAAGTACTTCGGAACCCCCTTCGGTAGACCAAAATGGTGCTAGTTGCACATGGTCTATGTGATCGCATGCATGCAACTGCACCAGACATGTGGGCACAGGTAACGTAGGCCACCACGCAAGGTTTGAACGAAATCGGACACCAAACTAACGTTGTGTCACGTTCGGCCACTGTTTCAGGTCTTTTTCACCGGGGAATTCGTAGAAAATGCATCGACCATTAGAAAAATATGGAAATTGTCGTGCGTGATGCTGACAGTGATGCCAGCGTGCGGAAAAAGTTAGGGGCCAGTTGGCGGAGTTGAAAAGGAAAAGTACTTCGGAACCCCCTCCGGTAGACCGAAACCATGTCGGTTGCACATGGTGTACGTGATCGCATGCATGCAAGTGCACCAAACTATGCACACATGTGGGCACGGCCAACGTAGGCCACCACGCAAGGTTGGAACGAAATCGGACACCAAACGAACGTTGCGTCACGTCCGACCACTATTCATATCTTTTTCACCGAGAAAATTGTAGAAAATGCATCGATCGTCGGAAAAATATGCAAATTGGTGTGTGTGATGCCGATGGTGATGCCAGCGTGTGGAAAAAGTTTGGGGCCGGTTGGCGGAGTCGAAAGAAAAACGTACTTGGAACCCCCTCCGGTAGACCGAAACCGTGCTGGTATCACATGGTGCACGTCATAGCATACATGCAAGTGCACCAAACTGTGCACACATGTGGGCACGGCCAACATAGACCACCACGCAAGGTTGGAACGAAATCGGACACCAAACCAACGTTGCGTCACGTCCGGCCATTGTTTCGGGGCTTTTTCATCGGGAAATTCATAGAAAATGCATGGGCCGTCGAAATAATATGCAAATTGGCATGCGTGATACCGACGATGTTGCCAGCATGTGGAAAACTTTTGGGGCCAATCTCTGTGCTCCGGTGTCATCCCTAGATCAGTAATGCTGACACCACACAGTACTTGAAGAATTTATAACAGAGTAGCAATCACACACTTATTACATCGAGTGTCTCAAAAGAGAACTTATTACAATCAATATGGCTTAAGGCCATCTAATAACGATAACAGCGGAAGGCTTGGAAGATAAGTGAGTCCATCAACTCCAACGGCATCACTGAGTATAGAACCACGACCTAAAGGCACCTTACTCGTCATCTGAAAAGTCTGCAACATGAACGTTGCAGCCTGAAACGGGTCAGCACATGGAATATGCTGGCAAAGTAACACATAGAGAGCAACGAAAGAATAAGGCTATACTACATGCATATTTGGCTGGTGGTCAGCTCTATGGTTACAGTTTTGCGTAAAGCCAATCTTTCCTTACCGCAAAGGAATAACTTTTATTTAACTATCATGGTAGTTGTTCAACATTGAGAGTGTAGACACCCTCTCAATCCCAATTAAGCATCATCATTAAAACCCAACAAAATTAATTTAGAGTAACATGATGAGATTCACATGATAATCCAAGTATTAGATACTCAAGATGTCCATAACCGGGGACACGGCTAATCAAGATTAGTTTATACACTCTGCGGAGGTTTGCGCACTTTTCCCCACAAGACTCGATCTCCTCCGTTGGGATTCTCGCACTACATGATGTTTGAGAAACGGATGACCGAGACATAGTCTTTCAGAAGCGCTTGCACCTTACGAACGGGTAGACCGTACCAACCTACATCCCCTACATCTGCTAGTCTACCACTGTAAGAGTTCGCACGACTTAGTCAACTATGCTAGAGCCCATAGTAGCTTGTGGCTGCACACGGAAGTTTCTAGTATGCAAAATCTCATGATCCCTTTGAGCCTGGGTGGCGGTCCAAAAGAAAAACAGGCAATCGCTGGAATTCCCAGGTGCCTCAATCCACCAAGATGTGTGTTTAAGTTGCCACCTTAGATAAACCATTAATTTCACAATCTCACATCTGTCATGGATACACTCACCCAATCCACGTCTACTAGCATAGCATGGCATAATAAGGAAACGTAGAAGTAACTCCCAAAGGTTTGATAATAAACAGGTAATAGGTACTACCTCATCTACTTCCCGAACCCACAATTTAATTAGATCCTAATCATGCAATGTGTGAGGATTGATCTAATGCAATAAAACTGGGTAATAGGAAGTATGATCAAAGTCTTACTTGCCTTGTTGATGATCCATGAAACCTAGCGATTCGAAGTAGCAAGCAGCGCACTCCGGGTACTCTATCGCAAACAAACAAGCATACAATAAGTACTCACCTAATGCATAGGTAAAACTCGAATAAGAGATCTAACCAGATAGTTCAACTTAAGAACTCCGGTTGGCAAAAAGAATCAAATCAAACGAAGCAACGGAAGACAAACGGCAAATGAAACAAGCTCCGTTTACTAAATCTGAACCTAGGTTAAATTTTACTGAGGCAAAAACTTGTTTGAGTTGGTTAAACGAAAAGAGGGTTTCGAGACGAAACTCCAGGCGCTTGAATCGCCTGATTCCGATAAACGAGCGAAAAGTTAAACTAGAACGAAAATCGGATCAGAAATCGCGATCAGAAATAATCACGGATGAGTATACTTGGAACCCCCTCCGGTAGACCGAAACCGTGCTGGTATCACATGGTGCACGTCATAGCATACATGCAACTGCACCAAACTGTGCACACATGTGCGCACGGCCAACGTAGACCACCACGCAAGGTTGGAACGAAATCGGACACCAAACCAACGTTGTGTCACGTCCGGCCATTGTTTCGAGGCTTTTTCATTGGGAAATTCGTAGAAAATGCATGGGCCATCGAAATAAATATGCAAATTGGCATGCGTGATGCCGACGGTGTTGCCAGCGTGTGGAAAACTTTTGGGGCCAGTTGGCTGTAGCGACCAGACCGCAAATGGTCCAATCTCTGTGCTCCGGTGTCATCCCTGGATCAGTAATGCTGACACCACACAGTACTTGAAGAATTTATAACAGAGTAGCAATCACACACTTATTACATCGAGTGTCTCAAAAGAGAACTTATTACAATCAATATGGCTTAAGGCCATCTAATAACGATAACAGCGGAAGGCTTGGAAGATAAGTGAGTCCATCAACTCCAACGGCATCACTGAGTATAGAACCACGACCTAAAGGCACCTTACTCGTCATCTGAAAAGTCTGCAACATGAACGTTGCAGCCTGAAACGGGTCAGCACATGGAATATGCTGGCAAAGTAACACATAGAGAGCAACGAAAGAATAAGGCTATACTACATGCATATTTGGCTGGTGGTAAGCTCTATGGTTACAGTTTTGCGTAAAGCCAATTTTTCCTTACTGCAAAGGAATAACTTTTATTTAACTATCATGGTAGTTGTTCAACATTGAGAGTGTAGACACCCTCTCAATCCCAATTAAGCATCATCATTAAAACCCAACAAAATTAATTTAGAGTAACATGATGAGATTCACATGATAATCCAAGTATTAGATACTCAAGATGTCCATAACCGGGGACACGGCTAATCAAGATTAGTTTATACACTCTGTGGAGGTTTGCGCACTTTTCCCCACAAGACTCGATCTCCTCCATTGGGATTCTCGCACTACATGATGTTTGAGAAACGGATGACCGAGACATAGTCTTTCAGAAGCGCTTGCACCTTACGAACGGGTAGACCGTACCAACCTACATCCCCTACATCTGCTAGTCTACCACTGTAAGAGTTCGCACGACTTAGTCAACTATGCTAGAGCCCATAGTAGCTTGTGGCTGCACACGGAAGTTTCTAGTATGCAAAATCTCATGATCCCTTTGAGCCTGGGTGGCGGTCCAAAAGAAAAACAGGTAATCGCTGGAATACCCAGGTGCCTCAATCCACCAAGATGTGTGTTTAAGTTGCCACCTTAGATAAACCATTAATTTCACAATCTCACATCTGTCATGGATACACTCACCCAATCCACGTCTACTAGCATAGCATGGCATAATAAGTAAACGTAGAAGTAACTCCCAAAGGTTTGATAATAAACAGGTAATAGGTACTACCTCATCTACTTCCCGAACCCACAATTTAATTAGATCCTAATCATGCAATGTGTGAGGATTGATCTAATGCAATAAAACTGGGTAATAGGAAGTATGATCAAAGTCTTACTTGCCTTGTTGATGATCCATGAAACCTAGCGATTCGAAGTAGCAAGCAGCACACTCCGGGTACTCTATTGCAAACAAACAAGCATACAATAAGTACTCATCTAATGCATAGGTAAAACTCGAATAAGAGATCTAACCAGATAGTTCAACTTAAGAACTCCGGTTGGCATAAAGAATCAAATCAAATGAAGCAACGGAAGACAAACGGCCAACGAAACAAGCTCTGTTTACTAAATCTGAACCTAGGTTAAATTTTACTGAGGCAAAAACGTGTTTGAGTTGGTTAAACAGAAAGAGGGTTTCGAGACAAAACTCCAGGCGCTTGAATCGCCTGATTCCGATAAACGAGCGAAAAGTTAAACTAGAACGAAAATCGGATCAGAAATCGCGATCAGAAATAATCATGGATGAGTATACTTAGAACCCCCTCCGGTAGACCGAAACCGTGCTGGTATCACATGGTGCACGTCATAGCATACATGCAACTGCTCCAAACTGTGCACACATGTGCGCACGGCCAACGTAGACCACCACGCAAGGTTGGAACGAAATCGGACACCAAACCAACGTTGCGTCACGTCCGGCCATTGTTTCGAGGCTTTTTCATTGGGAAATTCGTAGAAAATGCATGGGCCGTCGAAAGAAATATGCAAATTGGCATGCATGATGCTGACGGTGTTGCCAGCATGTGGAAAACTTTTGGGGCCAGTGGGCTGTAGCGACCAGACCGCAAATGGTCCAATCTCTGTGCTCCGGTGTCATCCCTGGATCAGTAATGCTGACACCACACAGTACTTGAAGAATTTATAACAGAGTAGCAATCACACACTTATTACATCGAGTGTCTCAAAAGAGAACTTATGACAATCAATATGGCTTAAGGCCATCTAATAACGATAACAGCGGAAGGCTTGGAAGATAAGTGAGTCCATCAACTCCAACGGCATCACTGAGTATAGAACCACGACCTAAAGGCACCTTACTCGTCATCTGAAAAGTCTGCAACATGAACGTTGCAGCCTGAAATGGGTCAGCACATGGAATATGCTGGCAAAGTAACACATAGAGAGCAATGAAAGAATAAGGCTATAGTACATGCATATTTGGCTGGTGGTAAGCTCTATGGTTACAGTTTTGCGTAAAGCCAATTTTTCCTTACTGCAAAGGAATAACTTTTATTTAACTATCATGGTAGTTGTTCAACATTGAGAGTGTAGACACCCTCTCAATCCCAATTAAGCATCATCATTAAAACCCAACAAAATTAATTTAGAGTAACATGATGAGATTCACATGATAATCCAAGTATTAGATACTCAAGATGTCCATAACCGGGGACACGGCTAATCAAGATTAGTTTATACACTCTGCGGAGGTTTGCGCACTTTTCCCCACAAGACTCGATCTCCTCCGTTGGGATTCTCGCACTACATGATGTTTGAGAAACGGATGACCGAGACATAGTCTTTCAGAAGCGCTTGCACCTTACGAACGGGTAGACCGTACCAACCTACATCCCCTACATCTGCTAGTCTACCACTGTAAGAGTTCGCACGACTTAGTCAACTATGCTAGAGCCCATAGTAGCTTGTGGCTGCACACGGAAGTTTCTAGTATGCAAAATCTCATGATCCCTTTGAGCCTGGGTGGCGGTCCAAAAGAAAAACAGGCAATCGCTGGAATACCCAGGTGCCTCAATCCACCAAGATGTGTGTTTAAGTTGCCACCTTAGATAAACCATTAATTTCACAATCTCACATCTGCATGGATACACTCACCCAATCCACGTCTACTAGCATAGCATGGCATAATAAGCAAACGTAGAAGTAACTCCCAAAGGTTTGATAATAAACAGGTAATAGGTACTACCTCATCTACTTCCCGAACCCACAATTTAATTAGATCCTAATCATGCAATGTGTGAGGATTGATCTAATGCAATAAAACTGGGTAATAGGAAGTATGATCAAAGTCTTACTTGCCTTGTTGATGATCCATGAAACCTAGCGATTCGAAGTAGCAAGCAGCGCACTCCGGATACTCTATCGCAAACAAGCAAGCATACAATAAGTACTCATCTAATGCACAGGTAAAACTCGAATAAGAGATCTAACCAGATAGTTCAACTTAAGAACTCCGGTTGGCAAAAAGAATCGAATCAAACGAAGCAACGGAAGACAAACGGCAAACGAAACAAGCTCCGTTTACTAAATCTAAACCTAGGTTAAATTTTACTGAGGCAAAAACTTGTTTGAGTTGGCTAAACAGAAAGAGGGTTTCGAGACGAAACTCCAGGCGCTTGAATCGCCTGATTCCGATAAACGAGCGAAAAGTTAAACTAGAACGAAAATCGGATCAGAAATGGCGATCAGAAATAATCACGGATGAGTATACTTGGAACCCCCTCTGGTAGACCGAAACCGTGCTGGTATCACATGGTGCACATCATAGCATACATGCAAGTGCACCAAACTGTGCACGCATGTGCGCACGGCCAACGTAGACCACCACGCAAGGTTGGAACGAAATCGGACACCAAACCAACGTTGCGTCATGTCCGGCCATTGTTTCGAGGCTTTTTCATTGGGAAATTCGTAGAAAATGCATGGGCCGTCGAAATAAATATGCAAATTGGCATGCGTGATGCCAACGGTGTTAGAGGCACGACTTAGAGACATAACCGCATTGAAAGCAATGTCGCAAGTTAGGCAATCTTCACAACATCCCATGTAATATAGATAATAAAAGGGGAGATACATAGTTGGCTTACACTCGCCACGTCAATCAAAGTACATAAATAGCGTTACAACATTCAAACACTCGTGGCCCGACTACGGTGCCAAAATAAAAGATAACCCAACATGCGACACGGTCCCGACCGCCCCCAACTGGGCATCACTACTGATCATCAGGGAAAGACACGTAGTATCGGCGTGAGTCCTCGTCGAACTCCCACTTGAGCTCAAGCGCATCATCTGGAGCGGAATCATCAGGCCCTGCATCTGTTTTGGAAGTAATCTGTGAGCCACAGGGACTCAGCAATCTCGCACCCTCGCGATCAAGACTATTTAAGCTTAATAGGAAAGGCAAGGAAAATATGTGGAGCTGCAGCAAGCGACTAGCATATATGGTGGCTATCCTGTTCGCAAAAGAGAGCGAGAAGAGGAAGGCAAAGCGCGAGCGAGTAACTAAAGGGCATCCTGCGACAAGCATTACTCCAACACCGTGTTCACTTCCCGGACTCCGCCGAGAAGAAACCATCACGGTAACTCACACAGTCGATTCATTTTAATTAAGTTAAAGCTCAAGTTATCTACAACTGGACATTAACAAATTCCCATCTGCCCATAACCGCGGGCATGGCTTTCGAAAGTTTAAATCCCTGCAGGGGAGTCCCAACTTAGCCCATGACAAGCTCTCACGGTCAATGAAGGAATAGACCTCCTCCCGAGACGTTCCGATCAGACTCGGTATCCCGGTTCTTCAAGACACTTCGACAAGTTAAAACAAATCCAGCAACACCGCCTGAATGTGCCGACAAATCCCGATAGGAGCTGCACATATCTCGTTCTCAGGGCACACTCAGATGAACACTACGTACAACTAAAACCAACCCTCGAGTTGCCCCGAGGTGGCACTGCAAGTGGCTATGTTTGGGCCAACACTCAAAGGAGCACTGGCCCGGGGGGGTTTAAATAAGATGACCCTCGGGCTCCGGACCCCAAGGGAAAAAGAGGCTAGGTGGAAAATGGTAAAACCAAGGTTGGGCATTGCTGGAAAAGCTTTAATCAAGGCGAACTATCAAGGGGTTCCCATTATAACCCAACCGCGTAAGGAACGCAAAATCCGGGAACATAACACCGATATGACGAAACTAGGGTGGAAAGAGTGGAACAAAACACTAGGCGAGAGGCCGAGCCTTCCACCATTTACCAAGTATATAGAGGCATTAAGATAACATTGCAATATAATGATATCCCATCAAGTAAATAATGTTCCAACAAGGAACGGTCTCCAATCTTCACCTGCAACTAGCAACGCTATAAGAGGGGCTGAGCAAAGCGGTAACATAGCCAAACAACGGTTTGCTAGGACATGGTGGGTTAGAGGTTTAACATGGCAATTTGGGAGGCATGATAAGCAAGTGGTAGGCATCGTAGCATAGGCATAGCAAAAGAGCGAGCATCTAGCAAAGCAAAGATAGTAGTGATTTCGAGGGTATGATCATCTTGCCTGCAAAGTTGTCATTGTTGACTAGATCCTCGAAAGAAAACTCAACGGGCTCCTTGTTAGCGAACTCGTCTCCTGGCTCTACCCAAACAAGACAAACAAGCAACAAGGACACAAACAACCACGTGCAAAGCTCAAACAATATGATGCAAAGATGGTATGCTATGCGGGATGCGATATGTGATGCATATGCAAGATTTGACAAGGAATGAATGAACCTGGCCTCAAATTGGAAAACGATATAAAGAACACCGGAATCGGAGTTACGGTTTGGAAATGGCAAGCAATTCAAATATGGCCACGTTCTGCGATTTACAACAAGTAGCCATCTAAATGCAACAAGATGAACATGCTACAACACTCAAACATGACAACAAATTACATGGCAGGGATCCATTCATGATGCTTAACAAAAGACTAGCACTGAGCTACGGCCAATTCATCTATTAACAGGTTCAAACAAGCATGGCAAAAATGCATTTGGCAAACAGATCTTAGACTTAGTGAAATTAACACTTGTCTGGAATTTCAGATCAGATAGCACTCTTTGGAGCAAGAAAACAATAGGCTACAAGATCTGAACATGGCAAAGTAAAGCATGGCATGGAGCTGCTCAAAGAGCTTAACAAAAGTCCCTTAGTGACCTTGAGCCAAAAGGGATCAGAAAATACATTTGCAAGCATGTGAACATGGCAAAAACACAATCAGATCACAGACAGTGAAAACTGGAGCATGCTGAAACAGATATCAAGTAGGCATGTTTACGAGCTCGATGCACTCACTACAGAGCATGTCATGACAATCGAAGCATACACCCATTAAGAATATACAAAATGCAAGCTAGACATGGCAAGAACAATTACATAGCATGCACGGATCAACTACAACATCCTTGGCAAAATCGCTAACAAGTAGACAATCTGCCCAGATTCATGAAATGACAAAAGTAGAGCTCGATTGACTCAAGCTAGGGTGCTCCATAATTGCAAACAAAGACATGGATGGATAGAGCACTACACGATTAACAAAACATCCTTACTGATTATCCTCAAAAGAGGCATGGATCACTAGGAAACAACATGAACATATGGCATAATGAGATAAGCAGATCATGGACTTAGTGGAAATGCTAAGTCCCTGAAATTAGCATTAACGTATGCTCCACTTTGCAAGCCTGTGCTAGTCACCACACACATCACAAAAATACATGGGTTGCACCTCTGGATAGATGACAAAACATATAACAAAACTCATGAAGAGCTCAGGGGCATATCATGCACACATTAATCATGGCAAAAATGACAAATGTCTAATTGGAGCAGCAGATCTGACAATTATCTCAAATAGCACTCTTTTAACAGCATTTCGGGCATCAAGATGAACTCAAATGAAAATGATGCAATCAGATGAAATGATGTGCTCTCTGAGACGAACATTTTGATAGCCTATATGCCCAAAACGGAGCTACGGATGCAAAGTTACGGCACGGTGAACATGGCAATATGATCTAGGGTTTGAGGCAAAAGTCAACCGAGGGTAGTTTCAGATCTGAGATCCAGATCGCACGGAAAACGAGGCTGCCGGAGTACTATAGCAGGAGGTCACCGGAGATGGCCGGAGTCGTCGGGCGTGGAGGAAGTCGGCGGGCCTGGGCACCGGAGACGGATCCCGGCGAGAGGAGGGTGGAGCGGCGACGGCGGTCGCCGGGCTCGGTGGCGGCGCCGGCTTCCGGTGAAGTGGCGGCTGGGTGCAGCAAGCCGGGCGGCGGCGAAGGCCGGCCGGAGAAGGAGGGGAGGCGGCGCTGGGTTGCCACGGCCGGGGAAGACGGAGGCACGGGCGGCGGACGCAACCGGGCGGCGGGGCGTGGCGATGTGGGCCTCGGGGGCCCGGGGTGGGCTTCCCGGGCCGGCGGCGGAGGGAGGCAGCGATGTGTCACGTGGCGTGCCTTGGTTGGCCGGAGGCAGCGGCGGACGCTGTCCGGCCGGGGACGGACGTGTCCGGCGCGGCGGAGACGATTTTTTTAGGGTTTGGACGGGGGAGATCCGGATTTTCGAGGAGGGGGCTTTATATAGGCATAGAGGAAGCTAGGAGAGTCCAAAAGAGGTGCGGTTTTCGGCCATGCGATCGTGATCGAACGCTCTAGATGATGGAGAGGGTTTTGGTGGGTTTTGGGCCAAAATGGAGGGGTGTTGGGCTGCAACACACACGAGGCCTTCTCGGTCCCTCGGTTAACCGTTGGAGCATCAAACGAAGTCCAAATGGTACGAAACTTGGCAGGCGGTCTACCGGTAGTAAACCAAGGCCGCGTGGCAAGTCTCGGTCCAATCTGGAAATGTTTAATCCCCACACACGAAATAAAGGTAGAAATGACCACCGGAGGAGAACGGAGCGCCGGAATGCAAAACGGACAACGGGGAAAATGCTCGAATGCATGAGATGAACACGTATGCAAATGCAATGCACATGATGACATGATATGAGATGCATGACAATGATAACAACACACGGAGACAAAAACCTGAACCCGAGAAAATAAAATAACTTAAGGCCGGAAACGGCAAGAGTTGGAGTACATATTGGGTAAATCATATCCGGGGTGTTACAGCGGCGGAGGCGTGCCCGGCTCGGTCTCCCGAGTCCGGCGGCAGCTCGGCGAGGGGTGCCGTGGCCTGGCGGGCTGGCCGGGCTCGGCTGGGCCTTTGGCCCAGTCGGGCGCGGGGTTTTTTTTAAAACAATTTCGCTGAAACTAAGAAAAATTCTAGAAAAATAAATAAAAATCTAAAATTGCTAAAACAAATTTTCACTGTCTAAATAAAATATTTAGAACAGGATGAACATTTTCTTGCCCTAAATGCAATTTTTGAAAACATGCAATTTTTCCTAAATTCAAATAGAACCACGAAAAAACTCCAGAATAAAACCTTATTTCATTTTTTTATTAAATCCTCAACATTTCTTTATTTTGGGAAAGTCATTTTATTCCCTCTCTCATATTTTGATAATAGAAATAATTGAAGATAAAATAAATAAAATCAAATGATCCTATTTTCAAAATTTGAGAAAACTCAAATATGAAAATAATGAAATCCCCAACTCTCTCCGAGGGTCCTTGAGTTGCGTAGAATTTCTAGGATCAACCCAAAAGGCAAATAAATATGATATGCAGTGATGATCTATTGTATAACAATCCAAATTGAAAATTTGTGATGTTACAAACCTTACCCCCTTAAGACGAATCTCGCCCTGGAGATTCGGGTTGGCTAGAAAATAGGTGAGGGTGGTCCTTCAATAGATATTCCTCTCACTCCCAGGTGGCTTCATCCTCCGTGTGGTGGCTCCACTAAACTTTGCAAAACTTGATAACCTTGCTGCGGGTTACTCGGCTGGCATACTCAAGAATCTTAACTAGTTTCTCCTCATATGTCAAATCACTGTCCAACTGAATTGCTTTCAGCGGCACTGTATCTCTCAGCGGTATATCAGCCATCTCCGCGTGGCGCTTCTTTAACTGGGAAACATGGAACACGTCGTGAACTCCTGACAATCCTTCGGGCAATTCCAACTTATAAGCTACTTCTCCCATACGCTCCAAAACCTTGTATGGTCCTACAAAACATGGCGCTAACTTTCCCTTAACTCCAAAGCGCTTAACTCCTCGAAGTGGAGATACTCGAAGATAAAGTCGGTCTCCGACTTCGTAAACTGTCTCCTTGTGTTTAGAATCTGTGTAGCTCTTCTGCCTGGACTGGGCTGCCTTGAGCCTATCGCGAATCAATTTCACCTTCTGTTCAGACTCCTTAATCAGATCCGGTCCAAACAACTGTCGGTCTCCAACTTCATCCCATGACAACAGGGTTCTGCACCTCCTTCCGTACAAGGCTTCGAAAGGGGCCATCTTCAAACTAGATTGATAACTGTTGTTGTAAGAGAACTCTGCATATGGCAGATTGTTGTCCCAACTAGATCCATAATCTAGCGCACAAGCTCTCAGCATATCCTACAAAATCCGATTGACTCTCTCGGTCTGTCCATCTGTCTGCGGATGGAAAGCTGTACTGAATTCTAGCCTGGTACCCAAAGTTTCGTGCAACTGATTCCAGAACTTTGAGGTAAACTGGGTTCCTCTATCTGATACAATGCTCCTTGGAACTCCATGCAGACATACGATCCTGGTCATGTATATCTTTTCCAACTTGGCACTAGTATAGGTAGTCTTCACTGGGATGAAATGAGCTACCTTTGTCAGACGATCGACTACTACCCAAATCGAGTCATAGCCTGAACGAGTTCTGGGCAATCCCGTAATAAAATTCATGCCTAGCTTATCCCACTTCCATTCGGGTATTGGCAATGGCTGTAGCAATCCGACTGGCTTCTGATGCTCTGCCTTTACTCTCTGACATACATCACAAACTTCTACATACTCCGCAATATCCTTCTTCATTCCGGTCCACCAGAAAGTATCCTTCAAATCCAAATACATCTTGGTATTTCCTGGGTGAATCGAATATGGTGAATCATGGGCCTCTTGCAGAATCAACTTCCTGATCTCTGGGTCATTGGGCACATAAACACGGTCTTCAAACCATAGGGTATCATGCTCATCCTCACAAAATCCTTTAGCTTTTCCTTTTCTCATTTTCTCCTTAATAGAAGCAATCTCCTTGTCAGTCCTTTGAGCTTCTCTTATCTTATCCATCAAAGTAGACTGAATCTCCAATGCTGCTACGTAGCCTCTCGGAACTATTTCCAAACATAGCTCACGAATATTCTCGGCTAACTCTCTTGGTAAACCTCCCGTCCTTAGAGTGTTGACATGGCTTTTACGGCTCAACACGACAGCTACTACGTTAGCCTTTCCGGGATGATAATGCAATCTTATATCATAATCCTTGATGAGCTCCAACCATCTCCTTTGCCTGAGATTTAACTCCCTCTGCGTGAAGATATACTTCAAACTCTTGTGATCCGTGTACACCTCACAATGGTTTCCAATGAGAAAATGTCTCCAAGTCTTCAACGCATGCACTACGGCTGCTAACTCCAAATCATGTGTGGCATAATTCAACTCATGAGGCTTAAGCTGTCGTGAGGCATATGAAACAACTCTTCCTTCCTGCATAAGCACTACTCAAAGTCCTTGACGTGAAGCGTCGCAATACACCTCATAATCCTTGTTCTGATCTGGCAAAATCAACACAGGTGATGTAACCAAACGTTTCTTCAACTCCTGGAAACCAGCCTCACATTCTTCAGTCCATTTGAACTTGGTATCTTTCTTCAATAGTTCCGTCATAGGCTTCGCAATCTTCGAGAAGTTTTCAATGAATCTCCGGTAGTATCCTGTGAGTCCAAGAAAACTCCGGATCTCTCCAACTATTGTTGGGGCTTCCCAATTTGTCACAGTGTCAACTTTGGTGGGATCTACTGCTATACCTTCTCCAGATATAACGTGTCCAAGGAATCCAACTTCCTTCAACCAAAACTCACATTTGCTAAACTTGGCATATAACTGATGTTCTTCTAGTACCAAACACAAATGCTCCTTATGCTCCTCTTCATTCTTCGAGTAAACTAGGATATCATCAATGAACACTACGACGAACTTATCCAAAAACTCCATAAACACTTTGTTCATCATGTTCATAAAATATGCAGGTGCGTTAGCCAGACCAAATGACATAACGGTATACTCGTACAACCCATACCTGGTGGTAAAAGTTGTCTTAGGTATATCCTGTTCTCGAATCTTCAACTGGTGGTATCCTGACCGCAGATCGATCTTGGAAAATACCTTAGCTCCTTGCAATCGATCAAACACATCATTGATCATCGGTAGTGGGTACTTGTTCTTGATGGTTACTTCATTCAATCCTCGATAATCAACAACCATCCTTAACACTCCATCCTTCTTCTCCATTAGAAGTACCGGCGATCCCCAAGATGAAGAACTTGGGCAAATATAACCCTTATCCAATAACTCTTTAATCTGCTTCTTAATCTCCTCCAAATCCTTTGCGGGCATCCTATATGGTCTCTTAGATATAGGCCCTGTGCCTTGCAAAAGCTCAATAAAAAACTCAATATCTCCATCCGGTGGCATGCCTGGCAACTCCTCTGGAAATACGTCAGGGAAATCCTTTACCACTGGTACTTCCTCCTGCACAACTCCTGTTAGGGAATTTACTTGAGTCCTCTTCGGCACATGTCGGGATACATACTTGATCCTTCTTCCTTCTGGCATTGTAAGCAAAATTGACTTACTGGTGCATTCAATATTCCCTTCATACTTCGATAACCAATCCATGCCTAATATCACATCCAATCCTTGAGATTCCAATACTATCAGGTCTGAGGGAAATACGTAGTTACCAATCCTTAATGGTAACCGATCACACCATAGACTTGCCATATACTTTGCTCCAGGGGAGGTTACTAACACGGGTGACCTAAGGGCCTGGGTTGGCAGTTTATACTTATCCACAAATCCCCTTGAGATGTATGAATGCGATGCATCAGTATCAAAAAGAACGAGTGCAGTAAATGACTTAACCAAAAACTTACCTATTACTGCATCTGGCTGAGCTTCAACCTCCTCCACGTTAACGTGGTTCACATGTCCCCTATTGAAAGGGTTCGGCTTCTTCCCAAAGCTTCCATTGCCATTTCCATTCTAGGATTCAGGACATTCATTGGCATAATGTCCGGTCTTCTGGCACTTAAAACAAGTGACTTGGCTCAGGTCTCTCTTGGCTGGGGTTGATGGGTTGGTATGGTTCTGGCCGTTGCTTCCTCCGTTCCCATTACCATTCTTGTGGCCATTATGATTGTGCGAGCTACCTCCTCCATGGGTATGCTGAAAGTGTCCTCCCGGTCTACGGGTAAAACGTGGCTTCTACTGAGCTCCATAATTGTACTTCCCTTGTCCATACTTCCTCTTGCGGTTCTCAATCTGCTGCTGCTTCCCTTCAATCATAAGAGCACGATCTACCAACTCCTGGTAGTTGTTGAAGGTTGCTACCATCAACTATATGCTCAACTCATCATTCAGTCCTTCCAGAAACTTCTCCTGTTTAGCCGCATCCGTAGCAACGTCATCTGGGGCATAACGTGCTAACTTACTAAAGTCCTCCACATACTGGCCAACTGTCCATCCTCCTTGGCGCAAGTTGCGAAACTCACGCTTCTTCCTGGCCATAGCTCCTGCTGAAACATGGGCAGTACGGAAAGCTTGCGGAAACTGGTCCCATGTGATAGTGTCGATAGGGAAAGTGGCTGTGAAATTCTCCCACCATGAAGCTGCGGTCCTTCAAGCTGATGTGCGGCAAACTTCACCTTTTCTGCATCTGTGCATCCTGCCGTGGTCAACTCCCTGATGTCTACTACACAACCTTCTTCTTGTAGACGTTGTTGGGCCTCCAAGTGCAGAGGTTTGTAGGACAGTAGCAAATTTCACTCAAGTGGATAACCTAAGGTTTATCAATCCGTAGGAGGCGTAGGATGAAGATGGTCTCTCTCAAGCAACCCTGCAACCAAATAACAAAGAGTCTCTTGTGTCCCCAACACACCCAATACAATGGTAAATTGTATAGGTGCACTAGTTCGGCGAAGAGATGGTGATACAAGTGGTATTTGGATAGTGGATAAAGGTTTTTGAAATCTGAAATTATAAAAACAGCAAGGTAACTAATGATAAAAGTGAGCGTAAACAGTATTGCAATGCTAGGAAACAAGGCCTAGGGTTCATACTTTCGCTAGTGTAAGTTCCCTCAACAATGATAACATAATTGGATCACATAACTATCCCTCAACATGCAACAAAGAGTCACTCCAAAGTCACTAATAGCGGAGAACGAACGAAGAGATTATGGTAGGGTACGAAACCACCTCAAAGTTATTCTTTCCAATCAATCTGTTGGGATATTCCTATAAGTGTCACAAACAGCCCTAGAGTTCGTACTAGAATAACACCTTAAGATACAAATCAACCAAAACCCTAATGTCACCTAGATACTCCAATGTCACCTCAAGTATCCGTGGGCATGATTATACGATATGCATCACACAATCTCATATTCATCTATTCAACCAACACAAAGGACCTCAAAGAGTGCCCCAAAGTTTCTACCGGAGAATCACGACGAAAACGTGTGCCAACCCCTATGCATAGGTTCATGGGAGGAACCCGCAAGTTGATCACCAAAACATACATCAAGTGAATCACGTGATATCCCATTGTCACCACAGATATCCACGGCAAGACATACCTCAAGTGTTCTCAAATCTTTAAAGACTCAATCCGATAAGATTACTTCAAAGGGGAAACTCAATTCATTACAAGAGAGAAGAGGGGGAGGATAAACATAGGATCCAACTATAATAGCAAAGCTCACGATACATCAAGATCGTATCACCTCAAGAACACGAGAGAGAGAGAGAGATCAAACACATAGCTACTGGTACATACCCTCAGCCCCGAGGGAGAACTACTCCCTCCTCGTCATGGAGAGCACCGGGATGATGAAGATGGCCACCGGAGAAGGATTGCCCCCTCCGGCAGGGTGCCGGAATGGGTCTAGATTGGTTTTCGGTGGCTACGGAGGCTTCTGGCGATGGAACTCCCAATCTAATCTCCCTTCTGGAAGTTTTAGGGTAAGACGATGTATATGGGTGCAGGAAGTACGTCGGAGGAGCCACGGGGGCCCCACGAGGCAGGGGGCGCACCCTAGGGGGGGCCCACCCTCGTGAGCACCTCCGGTATCTCCTGACGTGGAGTCCAAGTCTATCTGGTGGCTTTCATTCCAAAAATAACTTCTCCAGTTGATTTCGTTCCATTTCGACTCCGTTTGATATTCCTTTTCTTCGAAACACTGAAATAGGCATAAAACAGCAAATCTGGGTTGGGCCTCCGGTTAATAGGTTAGTCCCAAAAATAATATAAAAGTGGAAAATAAAGCCCAATATTGCCTAAAACAGTAGATAATATAGCATGGAGCAATCAAAAGTATAGATACGTTGGTGACGTATCAAGCATCCCCAAGCTTAATTCCTGCTCGTCCTCGAGTAGGTAAATGATAAAAAGATAATTTTTTATGTGGAGTGCTAGTTGGCATAATTTCAATGTAATTCTTCTTACTTGTGATATGAATATTCAGATTCGGAAGATTCAAGACAAAAGTTCATTTTGACATAAAAATAATAATACTTCAAGCATATTAACTAAGCAATCATGTCTTCTCAAAATAACATGGCCAAAGAAAGTTATCCCTTCAAAATCATATAGTCTGGCTATGCTCTATCTTCACCACACAAAATATTTAAATCATGCACAACCCCGATGACAAGCCAAGCAATTGTTTCATACTTTTGATGTTCTCAAACTTTTTCAATCTTCACGCAATACATGAGCGTGAGCCATGGACATAGCACTATAGGTGGAATAGAATGGTGGTTGTGGAGAAGACAAAAAGGACAAGATGGTCTCACATCGACTAGGCGTATCAACGGGCTATGGAGATGCCCATCAATAGATATCAATGTGAGTGAGTAGGGATTGCCATGCAACGGATTCACTAGAGCTATAAGTGTATGAAAGCTCAACAAAAGAAACTAGTGGGTGTGCATCCAACTCGCTTGCTCACGAAGACCTAGGGCACTTGAGGAGGCCCATTGTTGGAATATACAAGCCAAGTTCTATAATGAAAAATTCCCACTAGTATATGAAAGTGACAGGACAAGAGACTCTCTGTCATAAAGATCATGGTGCTACTTTCAATCACAAGTGTGGAAAAAGGATAGTAGCATTGTCCCCTTTTTATATATTTTTTATTTGGTCTCTCTTTTTTTGGCCTTTTTTTGGCCTTTCCTTTTTTATGGCCTTTCTCTCTCTTTTTTTTTGGGACAATGCTCTATTAAATGATGATCATCACACTTCTATTTATTTACAACTCAATGGTATAACTCGATACTAGAACAAAGTATGACTTTATATGAATGCCTCCGGCGGTGTGTACCGGGATATGCAATGAATCAAGAGTGACAAGTATGAAAGAATTATGAACAGTGGCTTTGCCACAAATACTATGTCAACTACATGATCATGCTAAGCAGTATGACAATGATGAATGTGTCATGATGAACGGAATGGTGGAAAGTTGCATGGCAATATATCTCGGAATGGCTATGGAAATGCCATAATAGGTAGGTATGGTGGCTGTTTTGAGGAAGGTAAATGGTGGGTTTATGGTACCGACGAAAGGTGCACGGTACTAGAGAGGCTAGCAAGGGTGGAAGGGTGAGAGTGCGTATAATCCATGGACTAAACATTAGTCATAAAGAACTCATATACTTATTGCAAAAATCTACAAGTTATCAAAGCAAAGTATTACGCGCATGCTCCTAGGGGGATAGATTGGTAGGAAAAGACCATCGCTCATCCCCGACCGCCACTCATAAGGAAGACAATCAATAAATAAATCATGCTCCGACTTCATCACATAACGGTTCACCATACGTGCATGCTACGGGAATCACAAACTTCAACACAAGTATTTCTCAAATTCATAACCACTCAACTAGCATGACTCTAATATCACCATCCTCATATCTCAAAACAATTATCAAGCATCAAACTTCTCATAGTATTCAACATACTCATAAGAAAGTTTTGTTATTAATCTTGTATACCTAGCATATTAGGATTTTAAGCAAATTACCATGATATTTAAGACTCTCAAAATAATCTAAGTGAAGCATGAGAGTTCATCTATTACTTCAATATAAAACTAACACCATGGTCTAAAAGATATAAGTGAAGCACTAGAGCATCGACAAACTACTCCGAAAGATATAAGTGAAGATCAATGAGTAGTTGAATAATTATGCAACCATGTGAAGACTCTCTAACATTTAATAATTTCAGATCTTGGTACTCTATTCAAACAGCAAGCAAAGCAAAATAAAATGACATCTAAGAATAGCAAACATCATGTGAAGAAGCAAAAACTTAGGATCAACCGATACTAACCGATAATTATTGAAGAAGAAAGGTGGGATGCCAACCGGGGCATCCCCAAGCTTGAGCTTTTGTGTCTCCTTAATTCCTCTCATATCAAGGTCTCCCTAAATCTCAAAAGCTTCATCCACACAAAACTCAACAAGGACTCGTGAGATAAGTTAGTATAAACCATTGCAAAAACCTTATCATACTCTAATGTAGCAAATCACTAAAATTATTATTCAACATTGCATACTAAATGCCTCTGCATATTTAATAGTCCTATCCTCGAATAGAATCATTAAATAAGCAAACATATGCGAACAATGCAAACATAACAGCAATCTGCCTAAACAGGATAGTCTGGAAAGAATGCTGCAACATCCATACTTCCCTTGCTCCAAATATTATGAAAGAAAATTCCCACTGTAGTAAATTTATCATATCTTAATATGCAAAAGGTTTCAACATTTTATCACATTCTGACTTTTCTAGGGAATTATTGCAACAACGGTAAACTTTCTGTTTTCAAACAGCAACATGTATACTTGTAACATAGGCATAGTAAAGGCTATCAATGCCACTTTTATTGAAATAAAAGGTGCAAAACATTATTCTAAATAACAGTAAGAAAATTATACCAAAATAAATTGACGCTCCAAGCAAAACACATATCATGTGGTGAATAAAAATATAGCTCCAAGTAAAGTTACCAATGGAAGTGGACGAAAGAGGGGATGCCTTTCGGGGCATCCCCAAGCTTAGGCTTTTGGCTATCCTTGAATATTACCTTGGGGTTCCTTGGGAATCCCCAATCTTAGGCCCTTGCCACTCCTTATTCCATAGTCCATCGAATCCTTACCCAAAACTTGAAAACTTCACAACACAAAACTTAACAGAAAACTCGTAAGCTCCGTTAGCGAAAGAAAACAAAACACCACTTCAAGGTACTGTAATGAACTCATTCTTTATTTATATTGGTGTTAAACCTACTGTATTCCAACTTCTCTATGGTTTATAAACTATTTTACTAGCCATAGATTCATCAAAATAAGCAAACAACACACGAAAAACAGAATCTGTCAAAAACAGAATAGTCTGTAGTAATCTGAATCAAACGTATACTTATGGAACTCATAAAATTCTAAAATAAATTGCTGGACCTGAGTAATTTATCTATTAATTATATTCAAAAAGAATTAACTAAATATCACGTTCCAAATAAAAATGACAGCAATTCTCGTGAGCGCTAAAGTTTCTGTTTTTTACAGCATGATCAACAAGACTTCACCCAAGTCTTCCCAAAGGTTCTACTTGGCACAAACACTAATTAAAAGCATAAAACCACATCTAAACAGAGGCTAGATGAATTATTTATTACTAAACAGGAACAAAAAGCAAGGAATAAAAATAAAGTTGGGTTGCCTCCCAACAAGCGCTATCGTTTAATGCCCCTAGCTAGGCATGATGATTTCAATGATGCTCACATAAAGGATGAGAATTGAAACATAAAGAGAGCATCATGAAGAATATGAATAGCACATTTAAGTCTAACCCACTTCCTATGCATAGGTATTTTGTGAGCAAACAACTTATGGGAACAATAATCAACTTGCATAGGAAAGCAAAACAAGCATAAATTCGAAACTTTAAGCACATAGAGGGGAAACTTGATATTATTGCAATGCCTACAAGCATATATTCCTCCCTCATAATAATTTTCAGTAGCATCATGAATAAATTCAACAATATAACCAGCACCTAAAGCATTCTTTTCATGATCTACAAACATAGAAATTTTATTACTCTCCATATAAGCAAAATTCTTCTCATTCGGGATAGTGGAAGTATCATAAGAGACTTGGATACTATAAATTGTTTCCACATTAAAAGAGTAATTTTCAGAGGATGGGTAATCATAATCATGACAAGTTTTATAAATATAATCACTACTTTTTATAGAATATGTATCATCACAATAATTATCATATGTAGGAGGCATGCTATCATCATTATAAATTTGCATATCAGAACTTGGGAGACTAAAAATATCATCTTCATTAATTATAGCTTCCCCAAGCTTGGGACAAACATTAATTGCAGCAAATCTATTCTCAAATATGTCATCCTCATCAAACATAGCTTCCCCAAGCTTGGGCCTTTTCATATCATAAGCATAATCACTCTCATCAGTAATAGTATAGATAGCACAAATAGTATAGCAATTATTATATTCTTCCAAGCAAGTGCCAAAAAGATTTTCAAGATCATAAGAAGTATCATTATCTTCCACAATTATATTTTCATGAGGCACAATAGTAATAGGAGCAGCATTATTTGGGAGAGATATATTTTTACCTCTCTTCCTTTTTCTTTTCTTCTTCTTCACCACATCATGCGTGGGTTCAATCCTCTTTTTGGAGCTCCTTATTAATGAGATTGGTTGAATAGAGGGCTCCTCTTCGTTACCCGATTCATCATAAGAAATAATAGGAGAATATTGGGACGTCTCTTCCCTTTCGTTAGCATTCTCTTCATCTTCTATTTGTTTTATTTTCTTTATGTAATTGGCAATCTAAGGATTTTCAATGCAATTCACCGCACAATACATATAAATCTTCTCTAGATCAAAACCAAGAAGTTTATCGAGATTAAATTTTGGAATACCCTCAGTTATACGTTTCATTTCTTCATAACCCAAGAGCAAAGTAAGTTCATTATGATGTGCAAGGGAAATCAAGTTATCACAATTTTTGGACACGATACGGTCATGAAACAATTTGCGTTTGATATTTAAATGACCATGTTCATTGCAAAGTTCGCAAGTATGGGTAAGATATCTTAAATTTTCAGCACATTCATCTAGCTCTTCTTGCAACAATTTGGTTTCTAAGTACTTGTGCCTCTTGCAATATCTATCTTCCCTATTTGGTGTGTACATGCAAACCCAGTCTACTCCACAAAAGTTGACATGTTTATAGGAGGTATTTTCATCATAACTAGTGCAGTCATCATTAGCATCATGGATATTCAAAGAATTCGTACTAACAACATTGCAATCATGCTCATCATTCAAATATTTAGTGCCAAACATTTTAGAGATCTCTTCTTCTAGCACTTGAGCACAATTATCCTTTCCATCATACTCACGAAAGATATTAAAAAGATGAAGCGTATGAGACGAACTCAATTCCATTTTTTGTAGTTTTCTTTTATAAACTAAACTAGTGATAAAACAAGAAACTAAAAGACTCGATTGCAGGATCTAAAGATATACCTTCAAGCACTAACCTCCCCGGCAACGGCGCCAGAAAAGAGCTTGATGTCTACTACACAACCTTCTTCTTATAGACGTTGTTGGGCCTCCAAGTGCAGAGGGTTCATACTTCCGCTAGTGTAAGTTCCCTCAACAATGATAACATAATTGGATCACATAACTATCCCTCAACATGCAACAAAGAGTCACTCCAAAGTCACTAATAGCGGAGAACGAACGAAGAGATTATGGTAGGGTACGAAACCACCTCAAAGTTATTCTTTCCAATCAATCCATTGGGCTATTCCTATAAGTGTCACAAACAGCCCTAGAGTTCGTACTAGAATAACACCTTAAGACACAAATCAACCAAAACCCTAATGTCACCTAGATACTCCAATGTCACCTCAAGTATCCGTGGGTATGATTATACAATATGCATCACACAATCTCAGATTCATCTATTCAACCAACACAAAGGACCTCAAAGAGTGCCCCAAAGTTCTACCGGAGAATCACGACGAAAATGTGTGCCAACCCCTATGCATAGGTTCATGGGCGGAACCCGCAAGTTGATCACCAAAATATACATCAAGTGAATCACATGATATCCCATTGTCACCACAGATATCCACGACAAGACATACATCAAGTGTTCTCAAATCTTTAAAGACTCAATCCGATAAGATTACTTCAAAGGGGAAACTCAATTCATTACAAGAGAGAGAGGGGGAGGAGAAACATAGGATCCAACTATAATAGCAAAGCTCGCGATACATCAAGATTGTATCACATCAAGAACACAAGAGAGAGAGAGAGAGATCAAACACATAGCTACTGGTACGTACCCTCAGCCCCGAGGGAGAACTACTCCCTCCTCGTCATGGAGAGCATCGGGATGATGAAGATGGCCACCGGAGAAGGATTGCCCCCTCCGGCAGGGTGCCGGAATGGGTCTAGATTGCTTTTCGGTGGCTACGGAGGCTTCTGGCGGCGGAACTCCCAATCTAATCTCCCTTCTGGAAGTTTTAGGGTACGACGATATATATGGGTGCAGGAAGTTCGTCGGAGGAGCCACGGGGGCCCCACGAGGCAGGGGGGCGCGCCCTAGGGGGGGCGCCCCCCACCCTCGTGAGCACCTCCCGTATCTCCTGACGTGGAGTCCAAGTCTATCTGGTGGCTTTCGTTCCAATAATAACTTCTCCAGTTGATTTCGTTCCGTTTCGACTCTGTTTGATATTCGTTGGCTGGGCCTCCGGTTAATAGGTTAGTCCAAAAAATAATATAAAAGTGGAAAATAAAGCCCAATATTGCCTAAAACAGTAAATAATATAGCATGGAGCAATCAAAAATTATAGATACGTTGGAGACGTATCACTCCCTAGCTGTCTTGCGGAGCCAATCATCTGCTACTATCGGCTCGGTGCTACTAGAGAACACAGGCGGATTCAGCCTAAGAAAACGGGCTAAGTGATCAACAGGTGGTGGTGGTGGTGGGTTGTTGTTGTTGTTCCCCTGATTCTGAATCTGGACTAGCAACTGCATCAATGTCTTCTGCTAATGGATCAACTGAGTGAGCTCCGGTGGGAAGGTAAACCCGGGGTCACGTCTCGGAGGCATTTGAGGGTTTAGAAAAGATGAGATTAAGAATAGAGGGGGTCTAGAGAGAAAACACTACCCATATGCACATGAGGCAAAAGCAAACAATTCACTTCATTCAATCAATCAAACAAGGGCATACAATCGATCTATCTATCGCAAAAGTGCTCGGACTACTATATTTACATGGTGGACTACTACTACTGTTGGGGTGGTCTACTAGAAATATTCTTCGGTTGCAGACTCCATGATATCTGCTCCAGCTTCATCAACATAGCCATCATCACTAGCATCTGGATCCGAGTCGGTGTCGTCAATGATGATGTAGTGTTCAGGGCGAATCTCCTTGGGTTCTTCGTCTTCTTCTACTGGTGTAGGACCTCCCATGAATATTCCGATCTTCATTGTTAGGTCGGCATTCTTATCCACTAGTACTTCGATTTCCTCTTCATAATCTTCACGTGTAGCCTTGAGTTCTTCCTCCAGTTCCTTGATTCTTGTCCTCGCCTTCTTCAGATCTATCATGTCTGCGCACATCTGGTTCTCCTGACATCGAATGTGCTGGTTCAACTCCTGGATAAAAGCTGCAATTGATCTATCCTTCTTCATGTTGATCATCTCCCAGTGCTCATCTCGGCGCCCACAAATCTGGTAGATAGTATCCTCGAGATCATTGCGGTAGACTTCTCCAATACGTCCCATGGCGATGTGAGCTACCATGCTCTTTCCTAGACTCCATGTCGGTGCATCAAAGGAAAACTCTATGGGCTCGGTGACTGGCATGAACGTCCTTCCTGGAACTTGAACTTGAATCATCCAGCGTTCCTCTTCAGGTAAAGTGGCGTTGTAGGTTCCGGTGAAGCTTGGTACTCCGATGTTCAGGTACTTACTAACTTCCTTCATGTGACGTCCAAAGGTTGTATCTTCATCCGGCTGTGTGAACTTGTTCCGTGCATCCGCCATCCTACAAGAGTAGAAAAGATGAGGAGTCAGAATGAGAAGAGTGAGTAGTGATCTAGGGCTTTAGCTTAGTGGTCGTGTCCTACAGTCAACGTGTGCTCTGATACCATCTTTTAGCGACCAAACATCAAATGGTCCAATCTCTGTGCTCCGGTGTCATCTCTGGATCAGTAATGCTGACACCACACAGTACTTGAAGGATTTATAACAGAGTAGCAATCACACACTTATTACATCGAGTGTCTCAAAAGAGAACTTATTACAATAAATATGGCTTAAGGCCATCTAATAATGATAACAACGAAAGGCTTGGAAGATAAGTGAGTCCATCAACTCCAACGACATCACTGAGTATAGAACCACGACCTAAAGGCACCTTACTCGTCGTCTGAAAAGTCTGCAACATGAACATTGCAGCCCGAAATGGGTCAGCACATGGAATATGCTGGCAAAGTAACAAATAGAGAGCAATGAAAGAATAAGGCTATAGTACATGCATATTTGGCTGGTGGTAAGCTCTATGGTTACAGTTTTGCGTAAAGCCAATTTTTCCCTACTGCAAAGGAATAAATTTTATTTAACTATCATGGTAGTTGTTAAACATTGAGAGTATAGACACCCTCTCAATCCCAATTAAGCATCAGCATTAAAACCCAACAAAATTAATTTAGAGTAACATGATGAGATTCACATGATAATCCAAGTACTAGATACTCAAGATGTCCATAACCGGGGACACGGCTAATCAAGATTAGTTTATACACTCTGCAGAGGTTTGCGCACTTTTCCCCACAAGACTCGATCTCCTCCGTTGGGATTCTCGCACTACATGATGTTTGAGAAATGGATGACCGAGACATAGTCTTTCAGAAGCGCTTGCACCTTACGAACGGGTAGACCGTACCAACCTACATCCCCTACATCGGCTAGTCTACCACTGTAAGAGTTCACACGACTTAGTCAACTATGCTAGAGCCCATAGTAGCTTGTGGCTGCACACGGAAGTTTCTAGTATGAAAAATCTCATGATCCCTTTGAGCCTGGGTGGCGGTCCAAAAGAAAAACAGGCAATCGCTGGAATACCCAGGTGCCTCAATCCACCGAGATGTGTGTTTAAGTTGCCACCTTAGATAAACCATTAATTTCACAATCTCACATCTGTCATGGATACACTCACCCAATCCATGTCTACTAGCATAGCATGGCATAATAAGCAAACATAGAAGTAACTCCCAAAGGTCTGATAATAAACAGGTAATAGGTACTACCTCATCTTCTTCCCGAACCCACAATTTAATTAGATCCTAATCATGCAATGTGTGAGGATTGATCTAATGCAATAAAACTGGGTAATAGAAAGTATGATCAAAGTCTTACTTGCCTTCTAATGATCCGTGAAACCTAACGATTCGAAGTAGCAAGCGGCGCACTCCGGGTACTCTATCGCAAACAAACAAGCATACAATAAGTACTCATCTAATGCACAGGTAAAACTCGAATAAGAGATCTAACCAGATAGTTCAACTTAAGAACTCCGGTTGGCAAAAAGAATTAAATCAAACGAAGCAACGGAAGACAAACGGCAAACGAAACAAGCTCCGTTTACTAAATCTGAACCTAGGTCAAATTTTACTGAGGCAAAAACTCGTTTGAGTTGTTTAAACGGAAAGAGGGTTTCGAGATGAAACTCCAGGCGCTTGAATCGCCTGATTCCGATAAACGAGCGAAAAGTTAAACTAGAACGAAAATCGGATCAGAAATCGCTATCAGAAATAATCGCGGATTAATCCGAGAAAAAGAAAAACGATGAACAGAGTAACGAACGAACGTTTGTTTTCTGAAACTAAACAATGAATGCATTTGTTAAAACGAACGGACGAGCGAACGCTCGCTAAATAAATAAACCGAAAAAAACCGATCTATTAAAAAAACGAAAACTAGGGTTTTCTAAAAAAACCAAATCGGTTTTTCTCAGAAAAATGGTCGGCGGGGCGGCTACCTTTGCTCGGTCCGGCGGGGCTTCCGGTGGGCAGCAGCGGCGGCGGGGCGGCGGCAGCGGGGCGGCGGCTGCACAGGCGGCGTGCGGCGGGGCGGCGGGGCTGCGTCGGCGGCGGCGGGTGGCGACTCGGGGCTCCCGGGGGGCCCCGGGGTGGCTATTTAAGAGAGGGGGCGGCCTTGCTTGGGGAGGGGGTCGGCGGCGGAGGCGTGCCCGGTTCAGTCTCCCCGAGTCCGGCGGCAGTTCGGCAAGGGAGGCGGTTGCCTGGCGGGCCGGCCAGGCTCGGCTGGGCCTTTGGCCCAGTCGGGCGCAGGTTTTCTTAAAACAATTTCACCGAAACTAAGAAAAATTCTAGAAAAATAAATAAAAAACTAAAATTGCCAAAACTAATTTTCGCCGTCTAAATAAAATATTTAGAACATGATGAACATTTTCTTGGCCCTAACTACAATTTTTGAAAACATGCAATTTTTCCTAAATTCAAATAAAACAATGAAAAAACTCCAGAATAAAACCTTATTTGATTTTTTATTAAATCCTCAATATTTCTTTATTTTGGGAAAGTCATTTTATTCCCTCATATTTTGATATAGAAATAACTAAAGATAAAATAAATAAAATCAAATGATCCTATTTTCAAAATTTGAGAAAACTCAAATATGAAAGTAACGAAATCCTCAACTCTCTCCGAGGGTCCTTGAGTTGCGTAGAATTTCTAGGATCAATCCAAAAGGCAGATAAATATGATATGCAGTGATGATCTAGTGTATAACATTCCAAATTGAAAATTTGGGATGTTACATTGGCGGAGTTGAAAAAGAAAAGTACTTCGGAACCCCCTCCGGTAGACCAAAACGGTGCTGGTTGCACATGGTCTACGTGATTGTATGCATGCAACTACACCAAACTATGCAGACATGTGGGCACGGGCAACGTAGGCCACCACGCAAGGTTTGAACGAAATCGGACACCAAACTAACGTTGTGTCACGTCCGGCCACTGTTTCAGGTCTTTCTCACAGGGAAATTCGTCGAAAATGCATCGACCATCAGAAAAAATATGGAAATTGTCGTGCGTGATGCTGACGGTGATGCCAGCGTGTTGAAAAAGTTAGGGGCCAGTTGGCGGAGTTGAAAAAGAAAAGTACTTCGGAACCCCCTCCGGTAGACCGAAACCATGCCGATTGCACTGATCGCATGCATGCAAGTTCACCAAACTATGCACACATGTGGGCACGGACAACGTAGGCCAGCACGCAAAGTTGAAATGAAATCGGACACCAAACGAACGTTACGTCACGTCCGGCCACTGTTTCAGGTCTTTTTCACCGGAAAAATTGTAGAAAATGTATCGACCGTCGGAAAAATATGCAAATTGGCGTGCATGATGCCAATGGTGATGGCAGCGTGTGAAAAAATTTGGGATCGGTTGGCGGAGTCGAAAGAAAAACGTACTTGGAACCCCCTCCGATTAAAGGACTATTACAACACTATTTTCATTTCGTATTAGTCGACATAGTGGCGGGCGCTGGACAATCTGATCATGACAATATCTGCGTGGGTAACCAAGTCGTGCTAGGTAGGGAGTTTGGCGGCGAGGAGAATGCCGAGCTCGGCGCTGAGCACGGACGGGCAGGGGAGATAGAGGAGAGTTTGTTCGGGAGGTTAATTCAGGGAGAGATTATGGGAAGGTGGGCTAAAAAATCGGGTCATTAGTATAGGGCTTATGGCAGCCGTGAGATCAAAATATAAATCCACGGCGTAATGAATGGGCCATGCGTATCAATCATTCGATACATGCATTAGAATCCATCGGGGGTCAAACCCTTAGACCACGACTCCACGATCTCCACGCGCACCTCTTCCACGATCGCCACGCCCCGACTCCAGCCTCCAGCTGCCCCCAGCCATCCAGCCCCGCCGCCCGCCGTCCAGCCCCGCCGCCCGCCGTCCGCTTATTAAATCATCAATCTGTGAAATGTTCAACGAATTAAAAATAAATGATCCGCTATGTACTCGAATTAATGCATGCACTACAATATATAAATATTTACCGTGCCATGACCACGGTCGTTCTCTGTGTCGTAAGTGTCATGCTTCTTAGCCTCCATTTCGGACCAATTTACCATCAATGGATACTTCGGCGACAAAGGATCGAATATTTCTACTAAAGTTAGCTGCACCTTCTTCCAATACATGTACTGCATAAACATCAAAACCATTATTTTTCTTGCAATAGAAAACAAATAAGTAATACATAATAAAATTACGGTATACCTAGATGAGCGCCAGGTTTCCAACAGGCCACTTGAACTTTTTAAGATCTTTAACCGTCTTTGTAATGCCTTCAATGCGCGTAACATGAACGTGTTCCAATTATATAATTTTATGGCATCGACATCCGCCACCAACTGGTAAAAAAATGTGTTACATGTCTTCTGGAGTGCGGTGCTAAAATTGTGCCAATGAAGACTAATACCGCTCGCCGCACAAAGTCGTCGTCATACGTCCCACTCAAAGCTATGTTCTCGATCAACTGATAGATCACTATTTCTCCACTTCGCACGTCTACAAACCGAGAAGGAACCATTTCCTTTCTGTACTCATCCATTTTACCTAATGCCTTCATAACATCTTTGCCCTTGTTCACTAGGCCAAAAATATGAAAGACATCATCCGTGCGCAAGGATATATCACCTTTTGTCGGATGCAACACAAATCTTTTTTTAATCGGGTCATATTTTTTTAATGATGTATTTTAGCAAACACTTTTGCATTAGAAGCTAGGTATTTGCAAAAAATTCTGCAAGCTGGTGCCACCTAGCCGCTTCCGTTGCCTGGCGTTTAACTTGCTGACCAACGTGCACCACTTCTCCACGGAGCAATAAACATCTCCGTAATCTTCCATACTAGATGAAAAACAACATCAACTATTAGCTATATAACATGGTGATTTCACATACGTCCACGGCAAGAAACGCCACTTTACCTTCGGAGCCGGGGTTGTTCGTGCGGGGGGCGGATCGTGGACGTGACGGCGACCTGCGGATCGTCGACGTGGCGGGCGATCGGTCGTCGAGGCGGTGGCCGTTCGTGAACGCAGGCGCACGTTCGTGCAGGTGGCGGGGCTGCTGCCGGCTGCCTGCTGGCGTCTTGCCGCGGGGCCGGCTGGAGGTGGGCGGAGGAGCTGCTGGCGGCGGGAGGCGGGCGGCGGCCTGATGGCGGCGGACGACGGACGGCGGGGACGGCGGGCGGCGGGGCTGGACGGCGGTGGACGGCGGGCGGCGGGGACGGCGGGCGGCAGGGCTGGATGGCTGGGAGCAGCTGGAGGCTGGAGTCGGGGCGTGGCGATCGTGGAAGAGGTGCGCGTGGAGATCGTGGAGTCGTGGTCTAAGGGTTTGACCCCCGATGGATTCTAATGCATGTATCCAATGATTGATACGCATGGCCCATTCATTACGCCCTGGAGTTATATTTTGATCTCACGGCTGCCATAAGCCCTATACTAATGACCCGATTTTTTAGCCCACCTTCCATAATCTCTCCCTGAATTAACCTCCCGAACAAACTCTCCCCCATCTCCCCTGCCCGTCCGTGCTCAGCGCCAAGCTCGGCATGCTCCTCGCCGCCAAACTCCCTCCCTAGCACGACTTGGTTACCCACGCATATATTGTATGATCAGATTTTCCAGCGCCCGCCACTATGTCGACTAATACGAAATGAAAATAGTGTTGTAATAGTCATTTAACCGGAGGGGGTTCCAAGTACGTTTTTCTTTCGACTCCGCCAACCGGTCCCAAACTTTTTCCACACGTTGCCATCACCATCGGCATCACGCACACCAATTTGCATATTTTTCCGACGGTCGATGCATTTTCTACAATTTTCCCGATGAAAAAGACCTGAAACAGTAGCCGGACGTGACACAACGTTCATTTGGTGTCCGATTTCGTTCCAACCTTGGGTGCTAGCCTACGTTGCCCGTGCCCACATGTATGCATAGTTTGGTGCACTTGCATGCATGCGACCACGTACACCATGTGCAACCGGCATGGTTTTGGTCTACCGGAGGGGGTTCCGAAGTACTTTTCTTTTTCAACTCCGCCAACTGGCCCCTAACTTTTTCCACACGCTGGCATCACCATCAGCATCACGCACGACAATTTCCATATTTTTTCTAATGGTCGATGCATTTTCGACGAATTTCCCGGTGAAAAAGACCTGGAACAGTGGCCGGACGTGACACAACGTTAGTTTGGTGTCCGATTTTGTTCAAACCTTGCGTGGTGGCCTACATTGCCCGTGCCCACATGTCTGCATAGTTTGGTGTAGTTGCATGCATGCGATCACGTAGACCATGTGCAACCAGCACCGTTTTGGTCTACCGGAGGGGGTTTCGAAGTACTTTTCTTTTTCAACTCCGCCAACCGGCCCCAAAAATTTTCCACACGCTGGCAACACCGTCCGCATCACGCAAGCCAATTTGCATATTATTTCGACGGTCCATGCATTTTCTACGAATTTCCCGATGAAAAAGCCCTGAAACAATGGCCGGACGTGACGCAACGTTGGTTTGGTGTCCGATTTCTTTCCAACCTTGCGTGGTGGCCTATGTTGGCCGTGCCCACATGTGTGCACAGTTTGGTGCACTTGCATGTATGCTATGACGCGCACCATGTGATACCAGCACGGTTTCGGTCTACCGGAGGGGGTTCCAAGTACGTTTTTCTTTCGACTCTGCCAACCGGCCCCAAACTTTTTCCACACGCTGGCATCACCATCGGCATCACGCACGCCAATTTGCATATTTTTCCGACGGTCGAAGCATTTTCTACAATCTTCTCGGTGAAAAAGAC
>NC_041390.1:35886354-35895141 GCF_002162155.2 Triticum dicoccoides | reverse complement strand
AAACCTTGCATGGTGGCCTACGTTGCCCGTGCCCACATGTTTGCATAGTTTGGTGCAGTTGCATGCATGCAATCACGTAGAACATGTGCAACCAGCACCATTTTGGTCTACCGAAGGGGGTTCCGAAGTACTTTTCTTTTTCAACTCCGCCAACTGACCCCAAAAATTTTCCACACGCTGGCAACACCGTCGGCATCACGCAGGCCAATTTGCATATTATTTTGACGGTCCATGCATTTTCTACAAATTTCCCGATGAAAAAGCCCCAAAACAATGGCCGGACGTGACACAACATTGGTTTGGTGTCCGATTTCGTTCCAACCTTGCGTGGTGGCCTACGTTGGTCGTGCGCACATGTGTGCACAGTTTGGTGCACTTGCATGTATGCTATCACGTGCACCATCACTAGTAGAAAAGGGGGCAAAGGTCCAGGCCGGGTCAGCCCATTAGTCCCGGTTCAGTCCAGAACCGGGACCAATGGGGGCATTGGAGCCGGTTCGTGAGCCCAGGGGGCCGGCCGGGCCACGTGGGCCATTGGTCTCGGTTCGTCTCGACCTTTGGTCCCGGTTGATGGGACGAACCGGGACCAATGGGCCTCGCTCCTGACCCACCATCATTGCTCCCGGTTGGTGGTATGAACCGGGACCAAAGGCTCCCCTTTAGTCCCGGTTCATGCCACCAACCGGGACCAATGAGGTGCCTATATATACCCCTCGCGTAAGAGCAGAGCACACTGCTCTGTTTTTTCTGGCCGAGGGGGAGAGGGCATGGTGGTGCTCTACCTCACCTCCTATGCACACAAGGTGTTCGATGGAATGCCCGAGACACACTACTTAAGCTTTCTCCTCTCCAAGCTCGACCTTGAAGCTCCATTTTCCTTAATATTTGTCTAGGTTTAGCGGTCTGTCACGCCCCGTCCCCGTCTTCACCGTCGTCGATCACCCGCACCGAGCTCATCGCCGGCACCACCGTGGTGAGCCTCTTGTTCTTATCTTCTTTCTGAAAGGAAAAAATATTCTTACTTGTATATTTACGTAGATACTTGTATTATTTTCTTACTTTTGTTATTGCATCTTATATAGTGCGATGGTTTTGGTATCCGCCCCCGTCGGCCCTCGTCCTGTCTATGATTCGGATGTGGTATATATATTATCTTTATAACTATTGGTTCATTTCTTGTTTATGAAAATTATGACGACCAACGTGACATAGATTTTATTTATCTAGGATGTATGTGAGCCGGAAATTCCAACCGACCCTATTGTCGAGAGGTTAAATTTAGTTGAAGAAGAAAACAATTTCTTGAAGGAAAAAATAAAAAAAATGAGCAGGAGAAGATGATATTGGAGTTGCATGTTGCGGATGTCGTCGATGATCACAAGATCAAGATGGATGCAATGCGCTTGAAGATTAGAAAGATTAGAAAATATGCCATTCATACCGAGGCTTGGTATCATTATGCCGTTGGATCAATTGTTACCTTGGTTGCGATTATGATCGCATTTGTTTTTGCATTGAAATGTTTTACATAGTTTCAATGTATGGTTTAATTAATTAGATGCTCTGGAGAGCTATATGTTGTTGGATGAGAACTATGTATGTACTTTGGTTTTAATGTGATGATGAACTTCTATTAATTTGGACACTTAATTATATATAATGCACGCAGATGAACCGGCAATGGATGTACGGTGACAGACACACCTCCGAGTACATTAAGGGCATGCATGAGTTTCTCGATGCGGCAGAGGCAAACAAGCAGAATGGTTTTATGTGTTGTCCATGCACTGAATGTGGGAATACGTTGTCTTACTCTAACCGGAAAATCCTTCACCCCCACCTTCTTTACAAGGGTTTCATGCCACACTATAATGTTTGGACGAGGCACGGAGAAATAGGGGTTATGATGGAAGACGACGAAGAAGAAGAGTACGATGACAACTATGTGCCCCCTGAATACGGTGATGCTGCAACGGGGGGAGCTGGAGAAGACCAAGAGGAACCAGACGATGTGCCCAATGATGCTGCAACGGGCGAAGCTGCTGAAGATCAAGAGGAACCAGACGATGTGCCCAATGATGATGATCTCCGCCGGGTCATTGTCGATGCAAGGACGCAATGCGAAAGTCAAAAGGAGAAGCTGAAGTTCGATCGCATGTTTGAGGATCACAAAAAAGGGTTGTACCACAATTGCGAAGATGGCAACACAAAGCTCGGTACTGTACTGGAATTGCTGCAGTGGAAGGCAGAGAATGCTGTGCCTGACAAAGGATTTGAGAAGCTACTGAAAATATTGAAGAAGAAGCTTCCAAAGGATAATGAATTTCCCAACAGTACATACGCAGCAAAGAAGGTCGTATGCCCTCTAGGATTGGAGGTGGATAAGACACATGCATGCCCTAATGACTGCATCCTCTACCGCGGTGCATACAAGGATCTGAACGCATGCTCGGTATGCGGTGCATTGCGGTATAAGATCAGACGAGATGACCCTGGTGATGTTGACGGCGAGCCCCCCAGGAAGAGGGTTCCTGCGAAGGTGATGTGGTATGCTCCTATAATACCACGGTTGAAACATCTGTTCAGAAACGGAGAGCATGCCAAGTTGATGCGATGGTACAGTGAAGACCGTAAGAAAGACGGGAAGTTGAGACCACCCGCTGCGGGTCGCAGTGGAGAAAAATCAAGAGAAAGTACTGGGATGAGTTTGCAAAGGACCCAAGGAACGTATGGTTTGCTTTAAGCGCAGATGGCATTTATCCTTTTGGGGAGCAGAGCAGCAATCACAGCACTTGGCCCGTGACTCTATGTATGTATAACTTTCCTCCTTGGATGTGCATGAAGCGGAAGTTCATTATGATGCCAGTTCTCATCCAAGGCCCTAAGCAACCTGGCAATGACATTGATGTGTACCTAAGGCCATTAGTTGAAGAACTTTTACAGCTGTGGAATGGAAATGGTGTACGTATGTGGGATGAGCACAGACAGGAGGAATTTAACCTAAAGGCGTTGCTGTTCGTGACCATCAACAATTGGCCCGCTCTCAGTAACCTTTCAGGACAGACAAACAAAGGATATCACGCATGCACGCACTGTTTAGATGACACTGAAAGTATATACCTGGACAAATGCAGGAAAAATGTGTACCTGGGCCATCGTCGATTTCTTCCGACCAACCATCAATGTCGAAAGAAAGGCAAGTTGGGGAACGCAGTAATTTCAAAAAAATTCCTACGCACACGCAAGATCATGCTGATGCATAGCAACGAGAGGGAAGAGTCTTGTCTACGTACCCACGCAGACCGACTGCGGAAGCGTTGACGCAACATAGAGGAAGTAGTCGTACGTCTTCCCGATCCGACCGATCCAAGCACCGTTACTCCGGCACCTCTGAGTTCTTAGCACACGTACAGCTCGATGACGATCCCCAGGCTCCGATCCAGCAAAGCGTCGGGGAGGAGTTCCGTCAGCACGACGGCGTGGTGACGATGATGATGTTCTACCGACGCAGGGCTTCGCCTAAGCACTACAACGATATGATCGAGGTGGAATATGGTGGCAGGGAGCACCGCACACGGCTAAGGAACGATCACGTGGATCAACTTGTGTGTCCTAGGGTGCCCCCTGCCTCTGTATATAAAGGAGCCAAGGGGAGGGGGCCGGCCGGCCAAGGAGGGCGCGCCAAGGGAGTCCTACTCCCAGAATCCTAGTTGGAGTAGGATTCGCTGAGGGGGAAAGAGAGAGAGGGGGGCCGGCCACCTCTCATTGTCCTAATAGGACTAGGGGAGGGGGGAGGCGCGCGGCCCATCTAGGGCTGCCCCTTCTCCTTTCCACTAAAGCCCATTAAGGCCCATACAGCTCCCGGGGGGTTCCGGTAACCTCCCGGTACTCCGGTAAAATACCGATTTCACCCGGAACACTTCCGATATCCAAACATAGGGTTCCAATATATCAATCTTTATGTCTCGACCATTTCAAGACTCCTCTTCATGTCCGTGATCACATCCGGAACTCCGAACTAACTTCGGTACATCAAAATGCATAAACTCATAATAATTGTCATCGTAACGTTAAGCGTGCGGACCCTACGGTTCGAGAACAATGCAGACATGACTGAGACACATCTCCGGTCAATAACCAATAGGAGGACCTGGATTCCCATATTGGCTCGTACATATTCTACGAAGATCTTTATCGGTCAGACCGCATAACAACATACGTTGTTCCCTTTGTCATCGGTATGTTACTTGCCCGAGATTCGATCGTCGGTATCCAATACCTAGTTCAATCTCGTTACTGGCAAGTCTCTTTACTCGTTCCGTAATACATCATCCCGCAACTAACTCATTAGTTGCAATGCTTGCAAGGCTTATGTGATGTGCATTATCGAGAGGGCCCAGAGATACCTCTCCGACAATCGGAGTGACAAATCCTATTCTCGAAATACGCCAACCCAACATCTACCTTTGGAGACACCTGCAGAGCTCCTTTATAATCACCCAGTTACGTTGTGACGTTTGGTAGCACACAAAGTGTTCCTCCGGTAAACGGGAGTTGCATAATCTCATAGTCATAGGAACATGTATAAGTCATGAAGAAATCAATAGCAACATACTAAACGATCGGGTGCTAAGCTAATAGAATGGGTCATGTCAATCAGATCATTCAACTAATGATGTGACCTCGTTAATCAAATAACAACACTTTGTTCATGGTTAGGAAACATAACCATCTTTGATTAACGAGCTAGTCAAGTAGAGGCATACTAGTGACACTAAGTTTGTCTATGTATTCACACATGTATTATGTTTCTGGTTAATACAATTCTAGCATGAATAATAAACATTTATCATGATATAAGGAAATAAATAATAACTTTATTATTGCCTCTAGGGCATATTTCCTTCAAGGCAAGCATTTCAAAGGCGAGGCAGATCACCGAAAGAAGCCTGCCATGCGTACCGGTGATCACGTACTTGCTATGGTCAATGATTTACACGTAATCTTTGGAAAGGGTCCCGGCGCACTAGTTGTTCCGAATGACGCTGAGGGACACGCACCCATGTGGAAGAAGAAATCTATATTTTGGGACCTACCCTACTGGAAAGACCTAGAGGTCCGCTCTTCAATCGACGTGATGCACATGACGAAGAACCTTTGCGTGAACCTGCTAGGCTTCTTGGGCGTGTATGGAAAGACAAAAGATACACCTGAGGCACGGGAGGACCTGCAACATTTGCACGAAAAAGACGGCATGCCTCTGAAGCAGTATGAAGGTCCTGCCAGCTACGCTCTTACAAAAGAAGAGAAATAAATCTTCTTTGAATGCCTGCTCAGTATGAAGATCCCGACTGGCTTCTCGTCGAATATAAAGGGAATAATAAATATGCTAGAGAAAAAGTTTCAGAACCTAAAGTCTCATGATTGCCACGTGATTATGACGCAACTGCTTACGGTTGCATTGAGGGGGCTTCTACCGAAAAACGTCCGATTACCATTGTGAAGCTATGTGCATTCCTCAATGCAATCTCTCAGAAGGTGATCGATCCAGAAATCGTACCAAGGCTAAGGAGTGATGTGGCGCAATGTCTTGTCAGTTTTGAGTTGGTGTTCCCACCATCCTTCTTCAATATCATGACGCACGTCCTAGTTCATCTAGTCGACGAGATTGTCATTCTACACAATATGTTCCCCTTTGAGAGGTTCATGGGAGTCCTAAAGAAATATGTTCGTAATCGCCCTAGGCCAGAAGGAAGCATCTTCATGGGCCATCAAACAGAGGATGTCATCGGGTCTTGTGTTGACTTCATTCCTGGCCTTAAGAAGATAGGTCTCCCTAAATCGCGGTATGAGGGGAAACTGACTGGAAAAGGCACTCTTGGAAGTGACTCAATAATATGCAGGGATGGATATTCTTGGTCTCAAGCACACTACACAGTTCTATAGAACTCTATCTTGGTGACCCCGTATGTCGATGAACACAAGAACAGTCTGCGCTCCAAACACCCGGAGCAGTGCAACGACTGGATTACATGTGAACACATCAGGACTTTCAGCAGTTGGTTGGAAACACGTCTCAGAGGTGACAACACTATTTGTGATGAGCTGTACTTGTTGTCTAGGGGACCATCTTTGACTGTATTGACTTATAAAGGATACGAGATAAATGGGAATACGTTTTACACGATCGCCCAAGATCAAAAGAGCACCAACCAAAACAGCGGTGTCCGCTTTGATGTAGCAACCGAGAGAGGAAAGGACACATATTATGGTTACATAGTGGACATATGGGAACTTGACTACGGACATGACTTTAAGGTCCCTTTGTTTAAGTGCAAATGGGTCAATCTTTCAGGAGGCAGGGTACAGGAAGACCCACAGTACGGAATGACAACAGTGGATCCGAAAAATCTTGGGTATATTGACGAACCGTTCGTCCTACCCAATGATGTGGCACAGGTTATCTATGTGAAGGACATGTCTACCAAACCGAGAAAAAGAAAAGATAAGGAAGCGAATACATCATACGATGAGCCAAAGAGCCACATAGTTCTTTCAGGAAAAAGGGACATCCTGGGAGTGGAGGGCAAGACAGACATGTCTGAAGATTATGAGAAGTTTCATGAAATTCCTCCCTTCAATGTCAAGGCTGACCCAAGCATCCTCATAAACGATGAAGATTATCCATGGTTACGGCGCAATAAGCAAATGACACAAATGAAGAAAAAGTGAAGACTTTCTCCCGCAACTATTATGATGATACCATGCCAACTTTGTAACACACGAGTATGTTATGCCAACTTTTTCAGAGTTCATTTGAAAACTATGAATTTAGGTCGAATTTTCTCTATAGGTGCATCTATGTTCATTTTTTTAGTAAAGTTAATCACAAACTTGTGATTCACACAAATTTCAAAGAATTCAAATTTTAACTATTCAAATTTGAAAACTAATGGCACTAATAGAAAGTTTATAATTTTTCTAAAACTAATGGCAGTAACAGAAAGTTTATAATTTTGCTGACCTAAAAGCAAAAAGAATTAAAAAATAAAGCAAAAAACAAAAGAAAATAAATAATACAGAAAACAAAACAAAAAAATGGAAAAAAATAAAAATAGCAACAATAAGTATTTTGTTGTAAGCAGAAACAAAATAAAATAAATAAAGCAACAAAGAAAACAAAAAAAACTAAAAAAGTGTTTTCAAATTTGAAAACGAATGGCACTACCAGAAAGTTTATAATTTTTCTAAACTAAAAGCAAAAAGAATTAAAAAAATAAAGCAAAAAACAAAAGAACATAAATAATGCAGAAAACAAAACAAAAAACTGGAAAAAAATAGGGCTTGCCCCTGGCCCATGACCATTAGTCCCGATTTGTGCCACAGACCGGGACCAAAGGGTTGGTCCTCGTTGCGCTCAGAGTTTAGTCCCACCTCGCCAACTGAAGGGCGCCCACACCGGTTTATAAGCCCGTCCTTCTCTGCCTTGTTGAGCTCCTCTCGAAGTGAAAATAGATGCCCATATACAGGGAATTTGACCTAAATTCATAATGAATTTCTCTGAAATTCATAGAAATTGATTATGAATTTAGGTCGAATTTTCTCTATAGGTGCATCTATGTTCATTTTTTTAGTAAAGTTAATCACAAACTTGTGATTCACACAAATTTTAAAAAAATTCAAATTTAAATTATTCAAATTTTAAAACTAATGGCACTAACAGAAAGTTTATAATTTTTGTGACCTAAAAGAAAAAAGGAATCACTAAAAAACTATAAGTATTTAGTTCTAAGTAGAAATGAAAAAATAAATAGCAAAAAATAAAAAAATGCCTATAATATTTGTTATGACTAACTAAAATTACCAAATTGAGTATAATGATAAAACAGGGTAATATTAAATAGCAGGAAAAAGAATGACTCAAAAATCAATTTTTATAGTAAAGTTATTCATAAACTAGTGATTCACACACATTTTAAAAAATTCAAATTTAAACTATTCAAATTTTAAAACTAATGGCACTAATAGAAAGTTTATAATTTTTGCGACCTAAAAGAAAAAAGAAATCACTAAAAAACTATAAGTATTTAGTTCTAAGTAGAAATGAAAAAATAAATAGCAAAAAAGAAAAAAATGCCACCTACTGGGTCAGCACGGCCTGACTACGACTAGAAACCCAACCATGGGCCAGGATTCACGCCCGCGGCAGGCCCAGTAGGCCCACATGCATTGTAGTGTCCTATTAGGCCCGTATGCCTGCAGTTCAGAGGAGTTCGAAAGGGAACACAGAGCAGGGCTTATAAACAGGTGCGGGAGCTCTTCAGCTAGCGAGGTGGGACTAAAAATCCCACCGCACCGCACCACGGCGCAGGCCATTGGTCCCGGTTAGACGCACGAACCGGGACCATAGAGGGGCATTCGTACCGGTTCGTGGCACAAACCGGTACGAATGCCTACCTATGGTCCCGGTTCGTGCGACGAACCGGGACCAATGGCCTCTGCTTCCCGCCATTTGGGCTGCCGAAATGAGACCTTTGGTCCCGGTTGGTAGCACGAACCGGGACCATAGGGGGCATTGGTACCGGTTCGTGCCACGAACCGAGACCAATGCTGCATGTATATATACCCACCACTTAGCGGTTTCAGTTTACATCGCCCATTTCCCCCCGACGCCGCCGAGCTCATCGCCGCCAGGCTGCCTCGCTGTCGCCGCCCACGCCGTTGCCCCTGTCCCGCCCCCGAGCCCACGCCGACGCTGTCCGCCGCCCACGCCGTTGCCGTCCGCCG
>NC_041390.1:35885728-35886344 GCF_002162155.2 Triticum dicoccoides | reverse complement strand
CTGCGCCCTCGAGCCCGTCCGCCGCCCCCGAGTGCGCCCTGCCTCGCCGTCGTCGCCGAGCGCGCCCCGCCGTCACCCTCGCCGACCCCGTCCTCGTCGCCGTCGCCCCCGACGCTGGCCGCCCGCGTCTCCTCCCTGATCCCGCCGGGAGAGGTAGCTACCGCCCCATCCCCCCCTTCCTTCCTTCCCCTGCTCCTTTGCAAAATATTGATATGATGAAATTTCTGTTCATATATACTGTAGAGTTGGGGAGAATATAGCTCCTTTGCAAAATATTGATATGATGAATGAGGGGGGTCATGTGTATGTATGTATGTGTCTATGTATATGTAAATATTGATATGATGAAATTTTTGTTCATATATACTGTAGATGTATGTATGATGAATTTTGATATTTTTTGTTCATATATAATGTAGATGTCTATGTATGTATGGAATGATATCGATGGATGTATGTATATAGAACATTCGTAGAAAATATGACGAATCCGATATGACCAATGTCCCCCTCCGGTTCACTCGGGAACACTAACTCTCTCGGAGAAAAAATGTTATCGGGGAGAAAAAAAAAGTTCTAGGATCGTCAAGGGGTCGAGAGGGGGTCGAGAGGGGGT
>NC_041390.1:35855745-35885608 GCF_002162155.2 Triticum dicoccoides | reverse complement strand
GTCGAGGGTCGAGAGGTGGTCGACGGTCGCCGAGGGGTCGAGGGTCGAGAGGGGGTCTAGGGTCGCTGAGGGGTCGAGGGTCGTCGAACATGAGAGGAAGAAGAGGATAGAAAAAGAAGAGAAAGAAGAAAAAAAAGAGGAGAAGAAAGAATAGAATAGAGGATAAGAACTCTTCTATTCTTTCTTCTCCTCTTTTTTTAACTCTTCTATTCTTTCTTCTCCTCTTTTTTTTCTTCTTCCTATTTTTTTCTTCTTCTTCCTCTTTTTTTATCGGGAACGAGGGTCGTCGAGGGTCGCCGAGCGGTAGAGGAAACCCTAAATAGCAAGTATCGTCAGTGTGAGATACATGTGGCCGTCGGTGTCGGACACTACATCCACGTCCCACAAGTGACGCGGGCGTCGACGCCCACGTCACTTGTGGGACGTAGATGTAGTGTTCAACGCTGACGCCGCACGTATATATGTTCTGTGTGTGTCTGTCTATATATGTATATATATATATATATATATATATATATATATATATATATATGTTCATGTATATATGCAAAAGATATATTTTTAGAAAAAATAGTATTTTTTCTGTTCATAGATTTTTCTGGTGATATTGATCATTGTAAATATGCGAATGTTTGTATATTCATATGAACAATGAATTAGGCAAAACCTTTACTTTTTTTCTAAAATTTCTATTTGAACATTATTTAAAAAAAACAAGCAATACTACTTCATGTATTTTTAAGAAGGAAGAAGAAGAAAAAGAATGAGAGGAAAAAGGAAATAAGAAGAGGAAGAAAGGAGAAGAAGAGGGGAGAGGAAGACGAGGAGAAATAAATAAGAAGAAGAAAAAAGAAGAAAAAGAAGAGGAGAAGAAGAAAGGAATAGAGGAGAAGAAGAGAAAATAAAATATATTCTATTTTTTTTCTTCTTCTCCTCTATTCCTTTCTTCTTCTCCTCTTTTTTTCTTCTTTTTTTTCTTCGACACGTGGGGGGGTCGATATACCCCCTCCCGATAACTTCAACACGAGGGGGGGGATCGATATACCCCCTCCCCGATAATATTATTTTCCCATGTACGTTTGTCGTGTCGATATAAACTCCCGATAACTTCAACACGTGGGGGGGGTCGATATACCCCCTCCCGATAACTTCAACACGTGGGGGGGGTCGATATACCCCCTCCCCGATAATATTATTTTCCCATGTATGTATGTCGTCGTTGTCGATATACCCCAAACCCTTGAAGCATTGTCGAGGCCACCCCAAACCCTAGAGAACAGCGTCGAGGCCACTAATTAATATTAGTTCTATGTTTGTCACTAATATATCCATCTGTCATGTTTGAATAATAATTGCCATGTTGTAAATATTTGTAGAAACTATGGACACCGCCCGAGACGAAGTACAAGAAGAGTTGTTGGGGGACATAATCGCACGAGGAAGTGATGCCGTCTGCTCGTTGTTTCTCAATGACACCGATGGTCTGGAAGCAGCTGGCTATGATTATGATGGCTCTAGTGACCCAATGCCGGTGCAAGAAGGAGACCGTGAGGACGGCTCCGGTGACCCAGTGCCGGTGCAAGGAGACCATGATGACGGCTCCGGTGACCGAACCGAGTCCGCCCAGGTATATATATTAGTTAAGCCCGTGCTGACTAGCTAATTGGTGCATTCATTGTTTTGGTATGTACACATATTAATTAAGTCTTTGTTCTTTTTTCTAGCCCTCCGGATCGAGCACAACTTCGGTAAAGAGACGAGGCCTGAAGAAAAAGTTGAGCTCGGATGAAAGGTTTGAGATCATAGCAATTGCGCCCGACGGCCAACCGATTGAACCCATCCGGACAAAGAACACATTTGTTGCTCAGTGTGGGGTTCTGGTTAGGGACAAGATCTCGATCAGCATCCAGCAATGGTTAAAGCCGGCTACAGAAGATCCTGAGGTGTCTTATGTCAATGATATGCAGAAAAATGATCTTTGGACTGAGTTGAAGTCAAATTTCACCCTACCGCCAGAGGATGATCCGGAGAAGCCAGTTAAAGAGCAATTAATCAAGTCTTTTGCTCTTAAGAGGATGGCACACCTATTCAGGAGGTGGAAGAAAGAGCTGAATAAGTTTTTCGATAAAAAAGAGATACCAGAATTCAAGGGAAGATATGAGAAGATCAGAGATCACTGGCTCGCATTTGTGGCCCACAAGACATCGGAAAAGAGTAAGAAGATGTCGGCGACAAACAAGCAAAATGCTGCGAAGAAGAAGCATCACCATAGCACGGGGTCAGGTGGCTACCTCGTAGCTCAGCCTAAGTGGGCCAAGTTTGAGAATGATCTGGTTGATAAAGGGATCAAACCAGAGACAATTAACTGGCCAGACCGTTGCCGGACTTGGTTCTTCGGGGCTGGCGGAACCTTGGACCCTATATCAGGGAAGTGCATTTGGACGGACGAGCAAATGGAAATACCAGTCAAGAGGCTTCAGCACTATATCGAAGCAGCACAGCAAGGGACGTTCGTTCCAGACAGAGAGAACGACGAGGTCACAATGGCCCTCGGGAATCCTGAGCACCCTGGACGGACACGAGGCATGCCAGGCTCCATTCTGTGGAAGGCTGGGTTTCCGGACGCAGGCGGTTACAAATGCCACGAGAGGAGGAAGAAAGTGGAGCAGACCCAACTGCAGGCGATGCACGCTAGGGCACAAGCGATAGAGGAACGAGAAGAAAATCATAGCAAACGAACTGCCGAAACTTCCCTCGAAGCTACCCCGCCATCTGAGCGGAGAAGCTGCGTGGCTTCCACCGAGCTGCTTCAGCCGGAGCATGTCTTGACGGCTCCTGCAAACTATCCCGTGGATGCTATCACAGAGTCTCAAAATTGCCACCTTATGACGCAATGGATTAATGTGAAGGTCAAGGCGGTTGTTGGCTCTGTTTTTCCTACTAAACCCGGTGCAACTTTTCACTGCCGGCCGATTCCAGAAGGATATGCTAGGGTGATGGTGGATGAAATAACGGAGGGATTTGAGGACCTCCAGCTTAACCACCCTACCGGTGAAGGGGAGAATCGGCTGGGTTCTACTCTGAAGACTCCATGCCTATGGCGGAAGGAGCTCATCAACCTTCCGAAATGAACGCCTCCGCCACCTCCTCCTCCTCCGGTGAGTCAGGGCACTCCACCTCCTCCACCTCCTCCTCCTCTAGCGAGTGACGATCAGGGCACTCAGCCGGCTCCTTCTCCGGCGCGTGGCGGCACTCCGCCTCCTTCTCCGCCTGCGCCGGCGCGCCCGAGCAGCCAGCCTCCTCCTTCTCCACCTCATCAGCAAGGGCAAAAGAGACCCGCCGCCGCTCCGGCTGCTCCGGCGCGTCGTAGTCCTTCTCCTCCGCCTCGTAAGCAAGTAAAGAAGACAGCCGCTCCATCTGCTCTGCCGGCGTCTAGCAGTACAGCCAGAGGCGGGAGGCAATACAGATTCGGTCCTTCTCTGAAGACTCCAGAGAAGTTACCATACGAGAGGACCCTAGAGGAGAACGCCGACATCGCGTGAGCCGAAGTGAGGAACTTCTTTTAAGGGGTGAAAGCAAAGAAACATCCACCTCCAGAGGAGAAGGTAGATCCGGTGAAAGCGAAGCGCACTCTGGCTGCACTGAAAAAACCAGCAAAGTCTCCGTTGAAAGGCAACTATGAGCGCATTATTGTAAAGTCATTTGTCGAAGCGGAGCGGTCGGGAAGTACTGTCAGTGATCAAAGGTTAAAAGAACAACGAGCTGGGAAAAAATTCCCCAGCTTGGCGAACAAGCGAACCAATCGTGCCCCCCGCTCAAGGTGCCTACTAATGATCTGAGGATGGTGCCCGGTTATAGCAATCTTGGAGATTACCTGCCTGACAATGTACATTATGAGTTCTTGGAGGTGGAGGAACACAAATACGAGTACGGGAAGCCTCTCGTCAAAGATGAAAGATCTCTAACAACGATGATACGAATTTTCCATGATTGGTACATGAAAACCTGCAGAGAGTCTAGGGGAGGAATACTTTGCCGCTGAGAGTTAGAGAGGAGCATGACCTCGTTGGAATTGAACTGTTGAATGTTCCATTTGAGGAGTTCTTCCAGTTTTTCAATCAAAAGGCCCTTGTCGGTGTCATAACCGGCGGATCTTGGGTAGGGGGTCCCGTACTGTGCGTCTAGGCCGGATGGTAACATGAGGCAAGGGACACGAAGTTTTACCCAGGTTCGGCCCTCTTGATGGAGGTAAAACCCTATGTCCTGCTTGATTAATATTGATGATATGGGTAGTACAAGAGTAGATCTACCACGAGATCGGAGAGTCTAAACCCTAGAAGCTAGCCTATGGTATGATTGTTGTTCTGTATGTTGTCCTACGGACTAAAACCCTCCGGTTTATATAGACACCAGAGAGGGTTAGGGTTACACAAAGTCGGTTACAACCGTAGGAGATCTATATATCTGTATCGCCAAGCTTGCCTTCCACACCAAGGAAAGTCCCTTCCGGACACGGGACAAAGTCTTCAATCTTGTATCTTCATAGTCCAGGAGTCCGGCTGAAGGTATAGTCCGGCCATCCGGACACCCTCTAATCCAGGACTCCCTCAGTAGCCCCTGAACCAGGCTTCAATGATGACGAGTCCGGCGCGCAGATTGTCTTCGGCATTGCAAGGCGGGTTCCTCCTCCAAGTACTTCATAGAAGATTTTGAACACAAAGATAGTGTCCGGCTCTGCAAAATAAGTTTCCACATATTGCCATAGAGAGAATAATATTTACACAAATCTAATCTGCTGACGTATTCCGTAGTGTGACATCGCACCACGGCCAAGCCTTTATTCGAATCGTTTTATTGTCCCACCTCAGCGTGTCATGCAAGGCAGTTTCCTTGGCACGTCTCGTTGAAGCAGAGATTGTGTCCCCTTATTTCGGAATTCTCATCAATACGGGCGGGGGTAACCCAACCGTGCCATTGATTACGACGCTTGGAGATAAGTGAGTTTTAGCAGGCTGGTGGGGACATGTAGTTGCGTCCACCCATATAAGGGGATAAGGATCCACCTTTTGACCTACGCCTTCTTCCTCCTTTGCCTATCCATTTTTGCGCACTCGAGCTCCAGCGCCCAAGTCCGCACTCCCCACCTCAACCTTCTCCAGCCATGTCTGGAGCGGGAGGCCAGTGGATGGTCTCCTCCGTCACGGAGGGACACATCAAAAAACTGAGGAAGGCCAGATACTTGTCTAACAACATCGCGTACCGGCTTCTCGAAGAGGGGCAGCTCCTCCCCACCCCAAGGCCCCATGAGAGGGTAGTGTTCCTTCCCCACTTCCTCCACGGACTGGGCCTTCCTATCCACCCATTCGTCCGGGGACTCATGTTCTACTACGGCCTGGATTTCCATGATCTGGCCCCGAACTTCATCCTCAACATCTCGGCGTTTATCGTCGTGTGCGAGGCTTTCCTCTGCATCCGCCCCCATTTCGGCCTATGGCTCAAGACTTTCAATGTCAAGCCGAAGGTGGTGCGTGGCAACCAGGCGGAGTGCGGAGGCACCATGGTGGGCAAGATGCCCAACGTCTTATGGCTCGAGGGGTCCTTTGTGGAGACCCTGAAGGGGTGGCAATCGGGGTGGTTTTACATCACCGAGCCGCGCGACCTTGAGTGGATCGCAGCCCCCAAGTTCCGGTCCGGACCCCCAACGCGGCTCACGTCCTGGAAAGAGATGGGCCTGTCGTGGGGCAGCAAAGGAGAGGTGACTGGACTACAAACATGCATCCAAACCCTGGTGGACAAGCAGCTCAAGCTTGTCAACGTAGTCCAGGTTATGCACATCCGCCGGATCCTCCCGTGTCAACAACGGGCCTTCAATCTGTGGGAGTTCAACCCGGCGTAGCACCGAACTCTGAGCAGGCTCTTTGACACGACGTACGAAGATGCCTGGAAGGTGCTTTTCAAGGGCGCCGAGGCTCCCGCATCCGCTACCGAGGATCGCGGATTCAGCGCAGCGTCACGCTAGCGCGGTAAGTTGTTTGTACCTTTTAAAGGGTATTAGTTTTTCATAGTTTAACTCTATGCGAGATCTAAGCTCCCTTACCTTTGACAGGTTTGGCAGGCGAAGTCCGGACAGATCGACTGTCCGGCTCCTTTGCCCGAAGACCCAGCCGATGCCCGCTTGGTGAAGCTGCTGGTTCTGGCACCCTATGTGGTGCCGGAGAAGAAGGCCAAGAAGAAGGCCACGGGGACTGAAAAAGTGCCCGGCGCCAGGAGGTGTCGGGTTCATCATCTGACGGCTCCAAGGCGCATTCCTCTCGTGAAGACGAGGAGGAAGAGAGACCTCTCCCCCTCCAGCGGGGGGAGAGAAGAAAAGGAAAGCCGCCCTCACTGGGGAGGCCGAAGGGTCCAAGAAGGGGAAAACCCTTCCTCCGGACTACTCCACCGACGCCGACGACGGCGGAGAGGAGTGGCTGCTCAGGGCCAAGCCCCTGGCGAAATCGTAAGTATCTGGATACCAGAGTAATTCATAGTATTCCTTTATTGCACAGCTTTCCCTTATGTCGAATATGATTATGCAGCCCACCAAAAGACCGGCTCGACGCATCGTCGAGCGGTTCACTGGACTCGTCGGATGTGAATTCGCTTCCGACGGCCACCTCCCCCTGCCCTACGGACGACACCGAAGTATTGTCCCAACAGGTTCCAAGCCAAGAGGAGGTGGTCCTGGAGGCGCCGCAAGGCGACCTCCCGGACTCCAAGAGTAAAGGGGATAAAACCCCCAAGGGCTCCAAGTCCGGCCCTAGGCCGGACACCGCTCCGGAACCTTCAAAGGTTCCAGAGTCCGGCAGGCGACCTCCTTCCAAGAGGAGCAAGTCCGCCGTGCCGGTGACCCCCGTCCAACCAGAGGCGCCAGACAATCTGTTCGAGGTGCTCAAAGGCGCCTCCACCGACGAGGAGCACCGCACCATTATGAGTGCGGTGGTCCAGAAGGTTCAGTCCGCCAAGAGTCGACTGACTGAAGCTTGTGCTAGCCTTTTAACAGGCTTTGGGGTAAGTAAAGAATGTGTAAATAATATTACCGCATACATAGTAGCCCCTGATGCTTTGTTTGGCGTTCGGGAAGAAAAGCCGAATAGAGGATCAAATAAAATTCGCAGGAGTCTAAAAAAGGAGTCAATATGCGTATGCAGGCTTCTCTGCTGGCGTCCGCCGCACTGACTGCGGAAGTGGACACGCTAAAGCAGAACCTCGAGCAGTCCGAGCAACAGCTCGGGCGTGCCAAGAAGCAGCTTGAGGACAAGGAAGGTAAGAAATACCTTGTTTAAATATAAATAAAGAAAGGTGCAATTGCAAAAAATGACAGGATTATCGTGGCTATTGTAGGGGCCACGTCTGAGGTGGTGACCCTTAAGGAAGCGCTGGTCGAGGCCGAGAAGAGGGCGGCCACGGAGCGCACCGAGCGGGAGAAGTATGAGGCCCGGGTTGGAAAGGTGCGGCAAGAGCTCCAGGCTCTCATGAAAAAACATGAGAGTTTGGAGCTGGACTCAAAGACGCGAGCGTCCGAGCTCGCGATGGCTATTGAAAATGCCATGTCTGCCAAGGCCGAATCCCAGAAGACCCTCCAAGAGTTGGATGCGGTAAAAAAGATAGCGGCGGGTAAGGCATTTTTTATGCAAAGCAAACACATAAACGTGAGTTACTTGTTACTTACCCGAATCCAGAGCTCTCCAAGAGCATTCGCAGATCTTCCCTGTAGCGTGTCCGATGCCGCCGCATTCTATGGAGCCAAGGAGGGCAGCTCGACAAAGAAGGTGTTCTGGTCTCAGTATGCTGAGGCCGGACACCCCGTGCCCTTGAGCGACCAACTGAAGCAACTGGTCGAGCTCCACAAGGCGTCTGAACAGGCCATGAAGGGCCTCATAGTTCGGCTATGGCCTGGAGAGGCTCTGCCTGGAAGCTATTTCGGGCTGGTGCAGCGGCTGGTGGGGGCCTGTCCAAGGCTCGAAGTCATCAAGCACTCTGTCTGCATTGAAGGTGCCCGTAGGGCCCTTGCCCGTGCTAAGGTGCACTGGGGCAAGCTGGATGCTGAGAAGCTTGTGAAGGACGGGCCACCGCCGGGGAAAGAGCATCACAAGCCCGAGAATTATTATACGGATGTTCTGAAGGGTGCCCGCATTGTGGCGGATGAATGTTCCAGGGATGTAATTTTTGAGTAAAACTTGCTCGTTTTGTCCTGTGCGCTGAAAACTTGTTCATATGCACTAAGCAATGCTGTTGGAATTTAAAATATTACCTTCTGTGCGGCTGTTTATCAATTCTGAGAGATGGCGAGTCGTCGGCTTCTGCCCCCATCCCGCTAGTGCTGGGGTGTTCAGGGATAAACCTGAGCGCTCTTTTCCCCATGTTTGGGTCCTTCGAGGGAGGCGCTCAGCACAACGAACAAGGCAATCGGACTATAATGCATGAACACTCTCACTAAGCCATAGAATTCTATAATTTTAAATTTCGGCAACGCCCCTGGTATTCGGAAGACCGAGTTCGGGGCGCTATCCACGCCTTGGCCGGACAGAGCCGACTCCTCGCTCTAAGCGGCATAAGTCTTTAGGGACTCGAAAAACCTCTCGAACAGCGACCAGCTCTCGCTTCATCATGACAGTCAGTTTTAGCTTTCTCTACTGAGGTGCTCGACCCAGCTCAACTGGGGCACAATCGCAGTAGTTCTCCTAGTGCTACCTTAGCCGACACAGCGGAACGTAAGGCACCAAAACATAGGAGCCGGGCAAACCCAAGTATTGACACAAGACATGATTCAGAGCCGATGCATATAATGCTATAAGTTCGGGGTGCCGCACTTGTTAAAGTGTTCGGACTTCTCACACCATATTGAGGGGTACTAAAGCCCCTGGCGTATTTTGGCCATACCAAAGTGTACGGGTGCAATATGTCGTTAAGGAACATATATTTGTAAAAAAAAAGAGTAATGCAAAAATAGACAAAAGCTATGCATTGTTTATTAAAAAGGGCTGCGATCAAAGCAGAACGGTACAAATAATGCGATAAGCAAAAGGTTGGACTATTTAATATGTCCGTTCCAGGGGCAGGCCGCGGAATGGTATGCGAAATAGGTATACTTCTCGTGATAGAGACCACCTGGGAGTTCCGTAATGCGGCCTGGCTTGTCTGCTTCCCTGGTTCTTGCATCGTTTGTGCGGCAATTGAACTGCCGAACAGGCCTTCCGAAGAATGGAGTCCTGAAAGTAAGAGAAAATTAAAAAATTGGCAGCCCCTGGTGCGGTTTAAGACGTGTTTTGGGCGTGCCGTGATGGTGCCCCTCCCCCTATACCCATGGTATTTCTAGAGCGTAGTTATGTACGCGAAGCACTGGCATCGCATTTTTGCGAGGGCTGGGGTTGGGGCCGCATTGCTACGCCTGCTCGGGACGTGCCAGGCAGTCTTGTTGTAGGTTACTCCGGGTGCGCTTGACGGCGTTCGGACGTTTAATGGCCGGACTGGAGAACTGCCTGGAGAGGCTGCTTTGTACTTCCGCTGCAAGGGCTGCCGTGAGCTGTCAGGACCCCGACTCAATGTCACATCGATCTAGCCGGTAACACCTCATAGCACTTTGCGGCCTCACGCACGGTATCCCCACGGTGTCGCCTTACCTTTGCCCGGGACCGTTTGCGCATTTTGGCTCACGTATATGATAGTGTCGCTAGCATCCATATGATAAGGAGCCCGGGCTGACATGGCTAGTCGTAAACCCAAAGTGGCACAGACTTACAGGGACAGGCATCCATGACCGAGCATCGAACGTGTCGGTCATCAGCAAGTGGGTCCGGGCTGTAGCACTGGGCTAGCAGGACTCCGGTAAACCGGGCTGTAGCGGGCTAACAGGACTCCGGTACTCAATGCGTGACATTTCCCCGAAGGGACAGACACAGGAACGAAGAAGGACACATGCCGGCCAGCCTAAGTGTTCCAGAGCAGTAGCAAGCTACCATGGCTCGGTGGAAACACTAGGAGACATTTCCCCGTAAGAGAGGCTACTAAAGATAAACAACTAGATGGTCAGATCCCACACATACCAAGCATTTCAATAGCATACACACAATATGCTCGATATGTGCAAATACAACATGGCATCACAACATGACTCTACGACTCAAGTAATTTATTCAAATAGGCTCCGAGGAGCGAGATATTACAATCATGGGTCTCATGACCCAACAATCAGAGCATACAAGTCAAAGCACATGCGGAAGCTTAACATGTCTGAGTACAGACAACTATAAATGAAAAAGGCTGAGAAGCCTGACTATCTACCAGATACTGCCGAGGGCACAAGATCGTAGCTGAGGTAACAAGCTAAACATCGAAGTCCACGTGGAACTACTAGTGAGACCGAAGTCTCTCTGCAAAAACATAAAATAGGCAAACGTGAGTACAAATGTACCCAGCAAGACTTACATCAGAACTAACTACATATGCATCATTATCAACAAAGGGGATGGTGGGGTTTAACTGCAGCAAGCCAGCTTGACTCGGTGGCTATCCTAAACTACGACTGCAAGCGACTCTTTTGAGGTGGCGCACACGAGTCCACATATTCACCATATCAATACACCACTATGGATCCGCTCCCGTCTCCCTACGAGAACGCCATCCATAGCACTCACGCTTATCTTGCGTATTTTAGAGTATCCACTTTCACTTGTCTATGAACTGATATAAGCAACCCAGAAGTCCTTTTCCGCGGACACGGCTATTCGAATAGATGATGTTAACCCTGCAGGGGTGTACTTCTTCATACATGTTTCCACCACTTAGCGTCTGCACACGACATGTGCTCGGCAGACTTCAAGCGAAAGCCGACGTGGGTGTAGACCACGACCTACCTAAACACTCAAGTCTCTAGTCCAGGTTTATCGCCTATTCGGGTTCCATCCATGAGGAGATCCGGCCAGAGTTTCGCTCACATCCCCAAACGATGTGAACAGGGTTCCCGAGATACCAAACGGGCATCCGGTACACCGTGCCACGTACCTACCGCATCACAGCCCACCCCTACGGTCAGCGCTGTCCACGGCCTCCAGTAAGCTACAAACACCAGAAACTACTTGCAACTCCTGGACAGAGGACTAGGGTGAATAAGAAGTCGAGCGGGGTCATATTTCAGGGCCCAATGTATGGTAGTAGCTGAATCATGGATCACAAACACAGAACTCAGTTCCTGAGGACGGCTGCAATGAGACAACCCACCATGTACTCCTACATGGCCTCTCACCGCTACCTTTACCAAATCGTGTTCACACACTTAGCTCACACACAGTAGGACATGTTCACACGCCTCTGATTCATCCCCGATGAATCAGACCTGACTCAACTCTAAGCAGTAGCAGGCATGACAAACAGGCATGAATGAGTAGGCACAACAGGGCTCAAACAATTCCTACTCATACTAGTGGGTTTCATCTATTTACTGTGGAATGACAGGTCATGCAAAGGATAAAGGGGTTCAGCTACCGCAGCAAGTAACAGATGAATCGTTGTTGTCCTAATGCAGTAAAAGAGAGCAGGAGCGAGAGAGTAGGATTGTATCGGAATGAACAAGGGGGTTTTGCTTGCCTGGCACTTCTGAAGATAACATTGAGTCTTCATCAGTGTCAACGATCACATCATCGGTATCATGTCTATCGAGAGGGGACAAATACCGGCAACACAGAAGGGAACACAATCAATGCAATGCACAATATGATGCATGATCATGACATGGCAAAATGAATGTGTTTTGAGCTAATGCAACTAGCAATAGATTAAATGAAGTTGGTTTGAATACAAGATTCAAATTTAAACTCCATATGTGATTATTCAAATGCCATTTAATTGATTTGTGCTAAACAGCAGCTATAAGTTGTTCTAACATGCATGAAAATGGTACAGATGGATTCCTTGAATTTTTCTGATAATTTTTCATATATAAATTATTTAATTTGGAGTTACGGTTAATTTTCTATGAATTATTGAAGTTTATACAATTTTCTGGAATTTCCTGATTATTAATAAATCCAGTAATTGAATTAATGCGCCAGCCTGACGCCAGCATGACGTCAGCGAGTCAACGACCGGTCCAGGTCAAATCTGACAATGCGGGGTCCACACGTCAGCGACACAGGGGCTAATCCCGCGTTGACTCGGCTTTGACCCGCTACGGGGCCCGCTGTCAGTGTCTGTTAGGGTGCTAGTTAGGGGGGGATTAGCTGCTAATGGCAACGCCGCGTCAGATACGCCGGCGATGAGTCGCCGGTGACCACAGTACACGGCGGCGAGCTTCGGAGATCGCCGTTCGGCGACGATTTGGTGCGCGACTAGGCTCTACGGAGAGCTTGGAGTGCTCCGCGTCCAGCGGTGCGGGTGGTTGAGCGTGCGGTGGCCGGGAACGACGCCGGCGAGCGTTTGGGCGGCGGCCGGCGTTCGGATGAGTTGCGGGTTTGGGGTTGCAGCGCGCAAACGAACCAACTAACGCGCTAGCCATGCTCTGTGTGCAGCCTCGAGTTCGTTGGACGCTGGTGCGCGACCAGATGGTCACCGGAGTGACGCCGGCGTCGAGCTCGTGCGGCGGTGGGTTTCGGCCTTGATGGAATCAGCGGCCAGAGCGAGCAAAAGAGAACGGGGGTAGGGGGAATCGGGTCAAGGGCTCACCGCGGAGCTGCAGGGAGGGTTAGTGGGCTCGGGGGGGCGCCGGAGTGGCCGAATCGACGAAGAAGATCCTCGGCGGCCGGCGAGGGGGAAAACGTCGGGGGCGGCGTTTCGGGTCTCTTCTGGTCGCGTGAAACGACGAGGAGGACGAGGGAGGACCGGCGGAGCTCGAGGGCGTGTCGGAGAGGCTTCGGGACGGCTGCGGCCGTGCGAGCGCTGGTCGGCGGCGACGGGCTCCGTTCGGTCGCGGGAGGGAGAGGGGGCAGAGGGGGATAGGGACGGAGGGAAGGAGCGAGGAGAGTGAGAGAGGGAGCCAGGGGCTGCGTGGCGTCGCGGGAGGCGACCAGGGGAGGAGGAGGCAGCCAGGCAGGGAGGAGGTGGCCGGGGCGCGTGGCCGCGCGCGCCGGGCGCGTGCCCGTCCTCCTGGCAGGGAGGAAGACGACAGGGGTAGCGGTGGCGGGCTGGGCCGGCCAGCTACAGTGCCGGGCCGGTTTGGCTACCAGGTGAGCGCCAGGTAGTACCTTCTCTTTCCTTTTTATTTACTGTTTTCTATTTTTGTTCTGTTTGTTTTGGTTTAGTAAAAATACTAAACCATTTTATAAAATCCTGAAAATAATTATGTGGCTAGAACTAAAATATACCAAACCACATAAAATGTTCCAGAATTATTGGACATATATTAATTATATATAAAATATAAATCCAATGCAATTAGTTATTGAATTAATTCAAATGGCCAAAACAAATATTTCTGTGACTCCAAAAATATTGGTTTGAATTTTACCTCTTACCAATATTTCTATAGAATAACAGGAACATTTTCTTGGATTCATTTGAGAAGAATTAAATGTTGGTTATTTTTAGAGGTTTTCTGAGGCTTTTGAAAATTCCTCAATTCAAATTTCATTTGAATTTAAACATGATGCAGTAACCAAGCTAGTCCAAGGCCAGGGTAAAGCTAGGGATGTGACAACTCACCCCCACTAAACAAGAATCTCGTCTCGAGATTCAAGCGTAGGGTAAGGTGAAAGGTAAACGCAACTAGTATAATCTTCACGATCCAGGTTGCACTTCAAATGAACGTTGATTTGTTCACCATCATTTTTTCGAAGTTTTGCTCTGAGAACTCCAACTAACATGACAACGAGAGGAAAGGAAAAACCCTAAAAGAATCGTTCTTCTCGGAGGTCGAACAACTCAGGATTAACTCACGGAATGAGACATAGGACCATCTCTCGGGTTGAGACACGAGATACACATCAAGAGGGGTGGAAAGAAACGGATGACGAAGGTTCACTAGGTGGACAACAATTCCACACTTAAGAAGGTGGTAATCGGTTGTCAACGTAGCGAGGAGTTGAGTTGCCATGATACCACAACGAGACACCTTCGGAACCGTGACTCGTAGATATCTCCCCTTAAGTGGCAAAAGAATTACCTTTGATTCAGAGATCATTGAAACTCTTTATACCAGCTTAAGGCAAATCATAATCGATCATTTAGAGGGGTTCGGTAGAATGGCATACTCAAACTTGGATGATGTGGATTACCTTGTTGAAGACAACGTAATGGATGAATTTTGCTTATCACCGGAAATGGAAGAGACCCATGGTAGAATGGCACATTGGCGGTGCAAGCTGGGAACAAAATGCAAATGCTAGGAATGATTCTGGTAACTGGGGAAGAACCCAACAAAAGAGAGTGAATTCACTGTTTGAAAAGGTCATAGCATTTGCCGAGGAAACTGAGAAGAATCCCAGTTAGAGATGATGATAACACGTAGTGCTTGTGCGTGCTCTCAAGAACTTGAGCATTTCCATAATCATCAAGGTTTTATCAACAACCGCGTCAAGGGTGCTGACAACACAACATACTACCATGATAAATAGCGATGGACGATGCAGATGCGAAGGAGGATAACACTTTCTCAGATTTCACCTTAGCGAGGCCAAGCAAATAAAATCTGGATGATCGACCGAGAGACATTTAGCACTCCGCTTCTAATGTTCTCCTTGATGTGCTAGTATAACCCATTCATAGATATGGTTTGATATCTAAAACAACAAGTAAAAGGTCGGACTTCGGGAACACAAAAATCCATAGGGGCAACTAGGGAGTAAATCCTACAAAATCCTTAGGGGAGGGTGGCCAACTTCCTCAAACAAGATACTATAATAATAGGTCTACCGGTTGGGTGTGTTGGCCACGACATCCACTTTACCGGTTATCGAGGAACCAATATTATAGTTCTTGGGGAAATGTTCCAACCATCATATCTGCCTTAGATTCAGATCTGGTTGGTGTCAGAATATTCCAGACCCATCGAGTCTAGGAAGAAAAATGGAAAGTTTGCGACACAAATCGACGAGATGACGTTGCGGGATTCTCGGGAGATGAACTACGATAGCAAGCTCCAAAACATGAGCTGGTTCTGCTACAAACATGTGAACACGTTGTCCCAGACAAGCATGCCCACATGGTAGTCTTACAATAAAACACTACCGAGTTCTGGTTGGGAACCATCAGCGAGGGTATCGAAATCCCTACATAAGTCCGGATTAGCTCTTATGAAGGAACTCCTTCTCCTTGAACAAATCAATCAGTGGCTTGGTGTGCTAGGGATACATATAGATTGAAGGTTGCAAGTCTTCAAACCACAGCATTCTTCGCACGTGTGCATGACTGATTTGGAATGATTCCAAAGAAAGCAACATTGACTTTCTCGAATCCACGGCAGCAACTTGCATCAGATGCACACGAATTAAAGGAAGTCACTACCTTCATCCAAACATATGCTTCATGAGCTAGCATGAACAAATGCTTTCAAAAATTTCCAACACTAGCTTAATGCTCAACAAAATCATGGAGGAGATAAGGATGTTGTCAATGGGCTCAACAACAATTCATCCGGGTTTCCTTTTAAAAGGAATTCCATAGTTAAGTGAACACGGGGATAGCATTGGTCAGACCAAAGATGTAATGGTGTATGCTCGAGGGATCAACCACGAGTAAGACAACATTACGAGCATCGTTAGTACTGATTTGATTTGACGATGGCCCACACTCAAATCAAAGGATTGATAAGACAATAGGTCCAGCAACTGATCACAGGGACCAATCGATGAAGATATCATCTTTCTTCAACACACACTACACAAGAATATCCCTTTGGAACGAACTAAGTCAGACAAGCTTTTATCTTCCAACTCTCCAAGTTGTTGTCTAGCTTAACCAACTAGCTCAGGGATATCTAACACCGATTCTTGGAGAGAGGGTGGTTCATAAGAAAACCAATTTGATCACGAGCTCAACATAACGGTCAGGTGACGACCTGGTGATACTTCCGAGAAGACATTCAGAAAATCACGAACCACCGGTATGTTACTAAGCTCGAGAACAATCTCGCTTTTGAGGGCAAGACGATATGATCAAATGAGTAAGGATTGGCACTATCCTAACTCACTGATCGGAGAGTGCACCAGAAATAAGGACTAGGTAGCACAATCAACCTTAGGGTGACGATTCAATAATCAACACGCTAAGAATGAGGTTATTGTCCATTTAACTACCAAGCAATGGAGTTGCTAGCAGTATTGATTTCACACGCCATGATTCATTTGTCGGCATTCCGGTTACAATAACACGGAAACCAAGAAGTTATCAATGATGATCAGAAGTATTACTGCGTCAAGAATTCATAAGATGGTGTGCAATTCCCATGATATTCCTGATATAAAGATGGTAATACTTCAAGGTAGAACAGACCAGAAGCTGGATTGGCATTTGATCTGCGGAATACAACTTCTTTGACCCGATCCTGGATATGGATGAGGTACTGGAGTTTGTTTCTCCAAGTCATTCCAGAATAGAATGGCTTGACAGACCACAAGAGTCATAGGCATCGAAGAACGAACGCACGCATACTCTTGACTATCAATTGATAGACGAGGGTCAGAATGCAACTAAAGAGAACAACTCAAAGGAACATATAACTTTCTGAGTTGTGGATGCATAGATTAGTATGTCGAACCAAGTTCAACATATTTCTTCCGGATAACCCATGCAGAAAGGTAGAACTGGCAGAGTCACAATATAGCATGGAGAACTCATAGAGGGCCTGTTGTGATCTTTTGATCCAACAAACTTCTGCCATAATGGTTCATGGTATTTGGAAGAACGATATACCACGGACCTCGAGGACTATCGCAAAGGTTGCTGATATCCTAAAGGCACTAGCAATTACTATCCACATGAAGTAGGTAGAGTGAATCTCGGGTTCAGAACCCAGGAGTAGAATACCTACTACTAAGTAGCATCACGGGATGCTTCCGAGAATAAAGGCCAGAATCTTCACACTAGGACACAAATCATGGCTAGACCACTAGATGATCCCCTAAGCACTTAGGGTCATAATAATAATTCCAACATATATGTCGAGGCAATAATTACCTCAACACACCGATTAGTGTGGTTAATCTGGCCCATGGGAACATTGGGAACAGAAGGAAGGGATTTGCAAATGCATCGGACTATTTAGAAACCTGGGATGACTCGGACAGCATAACGGCTATAATTGCTCAAAAAGATTTGAGACAATCACCAAAAATGGTGGCATAACCACTCAGAAGCACAATATCAAGGTTCCGAGATCAACAATTAACATACGGAAGTAGTAGGAACTGAACTGAGACTTAAATCCAACAATCTTATAAGTCTACTGATTAGTAACACGTGATCCTAATAGAAAGAAGAGATAGCCTAGTTCTTAATCCCCGCAGGAAAGATAAGATAACTCAGATCAGAAGGGCATGAGGTATAAGGAGTAAAAAGAGCCTTACGTTCCATCCCACAATCAATTCCCTTATATAACTAAAGAATTTCTAGACTCAACTTCGACCAGTTTGGCTTGGTAATCCTACAGGCAGTCAAGCTCTGATACCAACACTGTCAGGACCCCGACTCAATGTCACATCGATCTAGCCGGTAACACCTCATATCACTTTGCGGCCTCACGCACGGTATCCCCACGGTGTCGCCTTACCTTTGCCCGGGACCGTTTGCGCATTTTGGCTCACGTATATGATAGTGTCGCTAGCATCCATATGATAAGGAGCCCGGGCTGACATGGCTAGTCGTAAACCCAAAGTGGCACAGACTTACAGGGACAGGCATCCATGACCCAGCATCGAACGTGTCGGTCATCAGCAAGTGGGTCCGGGCTGTAGCACTGGGCTAGCAGGACTCCGGTAAACCGGGCTGTAGCGGGCTAACAGGACTCCGGTACTCAATGCGTGACATTTCCCCGAAGGGACAGACACAGGAACGAAGAAGGACACATGCCGGCCAGCCTAAGTGTTCCAGAGCAGTAGCAAGCTACCATGGCTCGGTGGAAACACTAGGAGACATTTCCCCGTAAGAGAGGCTACTAAAGATAAACAACTAGATGGTCAGATCCCACACATACCAAGCATTTCAATAGCATACACACAATATGCTCGATATGTGCAAATACAACATGGCATCACAACATGACTCTACGACTCAAGTAATTTATTCAAATAGGCTCCGAGGAGCGAGATATTACAATCATGGGTCTCATGACCCAACAATCAGAGCATACAAGTCAAAGCACATGCGGAAGCTTAACATGTCTGAGTACAGACGACTATAAATGAAAAAGGCTGAGAAGCCTGACTATCTACCAGATACTGCCGAGGGCACAAGATCGTAGCTGAGGTAACAAGCTAAACGTCGAAGTCCACGTGGAACTACTAGTGAGACCGAAGTCTCTCTGCAAAAACATAAAATAGGCAAACGTGAGTACAAATGTACCCAGCAAGACTTACATCAGAACTAACTACATATGCATCATTATCAACAAAGGGGATGGTGGGGTTTAACTGCAGCAAGCCAGCTTTGACTCGGTGGCTATCCTGAACTACGACTACAAGTAACTCTTTTGAGGTGGCGCACACGAGTCCATATATTCACCATATCAATACACCACTATGGATCCGCTCCCGTCTCCCTACGAGAACGCCATCCATAGCACTCACGCTTATCTTGCGCATTTTAAAGTATCCACTTTCACTTGTCTATGAACTGATATAAGCAACCCAGAAGTCCTTTTCCGCGGACACGGCTATTCGAATAGATGATGTTAACCCTGCAGGGGTGTACTTCTTCATACATGTTTCCACCACTTAGCGTCTGCACACGACATGTGCTCGGCAGACTTCAAGCGAAAGCCGACGTGGGTGTAGACCACGACCTACCTAAACACTCAAGTCTCTAGTCCAGGTTTATCGCCTATTCGGGTTCCATCCATGAGGAGATCCGGCCGGAGTTTCGCTCACAGCCCCAAACGATGTGAACAGGGTTCCGTGACACCAAACGGGCGCCCGGTATACCCGGCCACGTGCCTACCGCATCACAGCCCACCCCTACGGTCAGCGCTGTCCACGGCCTCCAGCAGGCTACAAACACCAGAAACTACTTGCAACTCCTGGACAGAGGACTAGGGTGAATAAGAAGTCGAGCAGGGTCATATTTCAGGGCCCAATGTATGGTAGTAGCTGAATCATGGATCACAAACACAGAACTCAGTTCCTGAGGACGGCTGCAATGAGACAACCCACCATGTACTCCTACATGGCCTCTCACCGCTACCTTTACCAAATCGTGTTCACACACTTAGCTCACACACAGTAGGACATGTTCACACGCCTCTGATTCATCCCCGATGAATCAGACCTGACTCAACTCTAAGCAGTAGCAGGCATGACAAACAGGCATGAATGAGTAGGCACAACAGGGCTCAAACAATTCCTACTCATACTAGTGGGTTTCATCTATTTACTGTGGAATGACAGGTCATGCAAAGGATAAAGGGGTTCAGCTACCGCAGCAAGTAACAGATGAATCGTTGTTGTCCTAATGCAGTAAAAGAGAGCAGGAGCGAGAGAGTAGGATTGTATCGGAATGAACAAGGGGGTTTTGCTTGCCTGGCACTTCTGAAGATAACATTGAGTCTTCATCAGTGTCAACGATCACATCATCGGTATCATGTCTATCGAGAGGGGACAAATACCGGCAACACAGAAGGGAACACAATCAATGCAATGCACAATATGATGCATGATCATGACATGGCAAAATGAATGTGTTTTGAGCTAATGCAACTAGCAATAGATTAAATGAAGTTGGTTTGAATACAAGATTCAAATTTAAACTCCATATGTGATTATTCAAATGCCATTTAATTGATTTGTGCTAAACAGCAGCTATAAGTTGTTCTAACATGCATGAAAATGGTACAGATGGATTCCTTGAATTTTTCTGATAATTTTTCATATATAAATTATTTAATTTGGAGTTACGGTTAATTTTCTATGAATTATTGAAGTTTATACAATTTTCTGGAATTTCCTGATTATTAATAAATCCAGTAATTGAATTAATGCGCCAGCCTGACGCCAGCATGACGTCAGCGAGTCAACGACCGGTCCAGGTCAAATCTGACAATGTGGGGTCCACACGTCAGCGACACAAGGGCTAATCCCGCGTTGACTCGGCTTTGACCCGCTACGGGGCCCGCTGTCAGTGTCTGTTAGGGTGCTAGTTAGGGGGGGATTAGCTGCTAATGGCAACGCCGCGTCAGATACGCCGGCGATGAGTCGCCAGTGACCACAGTACACGGCGGCGAGCTTCGGAGATCGCCGTTCGGCGATGATTTGGTGCGCGACTAGGCTCTACGGAGAGCTTGGAGTGCTCCGCGTCCAGCGGTGCGGGTGGTTGAGCGTGCGGTGGCCGGGAACGACGCCGGCGAGCGTTTGGGCGGCGGCCGGCGTTCGGATGAGTTGCGGGTTTGGGGTTGCAGCGCGCAAACGAACCAACTAACGCGCTAGCCATGCTCTGTGTGCAGCCTCGAGTTCGTTGGACGCTGGTGCGTGACCAGATGGTCACCGGAGTGACGCCGGCGTCGAGCTCGTGCGGCGGTGGGTTTCGGCCTTGATGGAATCAGCGGCCAGAGCGAGCAAAAGAGAACGGGGGTAGGGGGAATCGGGTCAAGGGCTCACCGCGGAGCTGCAGGGAGGGTTAGTGGGCTCGGGGGCGCGCCGGAGTGGCCGAATCGACGGAGAAGATCCTCGGCGGCCGGCGAGGGGGAAAACGTCGGGGGCGGCGTTCCGGGTCTCTTCTGGTCGCGTGAAACGACGAGGAGGACGAGGGAGGACCGGCGGAGCTCGAGGGCGTGTCGGAGAGGCTTCGGGACGGCTGCGGCCGTGCGAGCGCTGGTCGGCGGCGACGGGCTCCGTTCGGTCGCGGGAGGGAGAGGGGGCAGAGGGGGATAGGGACGGAGGGAAGGAGCGAGGAGAGTGAGAGAGGGAGCCAGGGGCTGCGTGGCGTCGCGGGAGGCGACCAGGGGAGGAGGAGGCAGCCAGGCAGGGAGGAGGTGGCCGGGGCGCGTGGCCGCGCGCGCCGGGCGCGTGCCCGTCCTCCTGGCAGGGAGGAAGACGACAGGGGTAGCGGTGGCGGGCTGGGCCGGCCAGCTACAGTGCTGGGCCGGTTTGGCTACCAGGTGAGCGCCAGGTAGTACCTTCTCTTTCCTTTTTATTTACTGTTTTCTATTTTTGTTCTGTTTGTTTTGGTTTAGTAAAAATACTAAACCATTTTATAAAATCCTGAAAATAATTATGTGGCTAGAACTAAAATATACCAAACCACATAAAATGTTCCAGAATTATTGGACATATATTAATTATATATAAAATATAAATCCAATGCAATTAGTTATTGAATTAATTCAAATGGCCAAAACAAATATTTCTGTGAATCCAAAAATATTGGTTTGAATTTTACCTCTTACCAATATTTCTATAGAATAACAGGAACATTTTCTTGGATTCATTTGAGAAGAATTAAATGTTGGTTATTTTTAGAGGTTTTCTGAGGCTTTTGAAAATTCCTCAATTCAAATTTCATTTGAATTTAAACATGATGCAGTAACCAAGCTAGTCCAAGGCCAGGGTAAAGCTAGGGATGTGACATGAGCTCCTTCGTTCGGAGAGAGCATTCGGTGTTTCCATTGACTGTAATTACTCCTCGAGGGCCTGGCATCTTGAGCTTAAGGTATGCGTAGTGCGGTACCGCATTGAACTTGGCGAATGCGGTTCGCCCGAGCAGTGCGTGATAGCCACTGCGGAACGGGACTATGTCGAAGATTAACTCCTCGCTTCGGAAATTATCTGGAGATCCGAAGACCACTCCAAGTGTGACTGAGCCTGTACAGTTGGCCTCTACACCTGGTATTACGCCTTTAAAGGTCGTTTTGGTGGGCTTAATCCTCGAGGGATCTATGCCCATTTTCCGCACTGTATCCTAGTAAAGCAGGTTCAGGCTACTGCCGCCATCCATAAGGACTCTAGTGAGATGAAATCCGTCAATAATTGGGTCTAGAACCAATGCGGCGCATCCGCCATGACGGGTGCTAGTGGGATGGTCCCTTCGATCAAAGGTGATCAGGCAGGAGGACCATGGGTTGAACTTTGGGGCGAATGGCTCTACCGCGTATACGTCCCTTAATGCGCGCTTCCGCTCCCTCTTGGGGATGTGGGTTGCGTATATCATATTCACCGTCCGCACTTGTGGGGGAAAACCCTTCTGTCAGCTGTTGTTCGGCGGCCGGGGCTCTTCGTCGTCATCGCTATGCGGCCCCGTGTCTTTATTTTCGGCATTTAACTTGCCTGCCAGCTTGAACACCCAACAATCCCTGTTGGTGTGATTGGCCGGCTTTTCGGGGGTGCCATGTATCTGGCACAAGCGGTCGAGTATTCGGTCCAAACTGGACGGACCCCTAGGATTTCTTTTGAAATGGCTTTTTCCCTTGACCGGATTTATAGCCTCTGAATCCGGCATTAACTGTCGTATCCTCAATATTGTCGCTGTTAATGCGGTGCTTCTGCTTGTTGCGACATGACCTGCCACTACTGTCCCTGGTATCCGAATTACCAGGGTTCTTGGTCATATTGTTGCTACGAGCAAGCCAGCTGTCTTCTCCCGCGCAAAAGCGGGTCATGAGTGTCGTGAGTGCTGCCATAGATTTCGGCTTTTCCTGTCCAAGGTGCCGGGCAAGCCACTCGTCACGGATATTGTGCTTGAAGGCTGCTAGGGCCTCTGCGTCCGGACAGTCGACTATTTGATTTTTCTTTGTTAGGAACCGTGTCCAGAATTGTCTGGCCGATTCCTCTGGCTACTGAATTACGTGGCTTAGGGCATCGGTGTCTGGTGGTCGCACATAAGTGCCCTGGAAATTGTCGAGGAATGCAGCTTCCAGGTCCTCCCAACAACTGATTGATCCTGCTGGCAAGCTGTTAAGCCAATGCCGAGCTTGTCCTTTAAGCTTGAGTGGGAGGTATTTGATGGCGTGGAGATCATCACCGCGGGCCATGTGGATATGAAGGAGATAATCCTCGATCCATACCGCAGGATCTGTTGTGCCATCATATGATTTGATGTTTACGGGTTTGAAACCCTCGGGGATTTGATGATCCATTACTTCGTCTGTGAAGCATAGTGGGTGTGTGGCGCCTCTGTACTGGGCTATATCACGACGTAGCTCCAATGAGCTTTGTCTACTGTGTTTGGCCCTACCGGATTTGTGTCCGGCGTGACGGTTACCGTCTCGAGTCGTGGGGTGCCCACGCGATCCGTAAATCGATCTTGTTTACCTTGCCTTGTCCTCCAACATATCTCGCAGGTCAGGCGCATTTCCCCGTGCCTTGGTATGGGGTGCGGCTTGAGTGGAGGGCCGAGAGGCCTCTCTGTCGCGGCCACGAGGTGGCCGGTCGGCCGTATCAAGTACTGGTGATGTAGGTTTAAGTGCTTCCTCCTCTAATCGAGGTAGCAACCTGCGCTTTGGGTAGCTCTTGGAGGGGCGTTCGAGTTTATGCTCTTCGACCGCAAGGACTTCAGTCCATCTGTCGACTCGCAAATCTTGATCAGCTCTAAGCTGTTGTTGTTTTTTCTTGAGGCTTCTTGCCGTGGCCATAAGCCTGCATTGAAAATGCTCTTGCTCGACGGGATCCTCTGGCACGACGAATTCGTCGTCGTCGAGGCTTGCCTCGTCTTCGGAGGGAGGCATATAATTATCGTCCTCGACCTCTCTGTCTGCCGCTCTCTCATGAGGGCTGGCTTCTCCATCCTCCTGTGCTGAATCTTGTTGGAGGGGGTTTTCTTCGGCACTCTCCGGAGTATTATTATCTCCCGTGCTGGAATCACCGTATTTGCTTTGGCGGGATTTTGAGCGGCGCCGCTGACGCCGACGCTTAGGCTGTTTCTTGGAGGGGTCATCCTCCGTTGTTCCATCGCCATCTCCTTCTTTTGGGCTGTCCACCATGTATATGTCATATGACGAGGTGGCTTTCCAGGGCCCAATAGGCGCTGGTTCTTCATCGTCTCCTGCATCGGCGTCCATACCATCGATGTCTTCGGAGTCGAAGTCGAGCATGTCGGTTAAATCGTCGACAGTGGCTACAAAGTGGGTGGTGGGTGGGCTTTGAATTTCTTCATCATCCGTATCCCAACCTAGCTGACCATAGTCCGGCCAGGGCTCTCCTGATAAAGAGAGAGACTTTAGTGTCTTCAAAATATCGCCGAAAGGCGAGTGCTGAAAGATGTCCGCGGCAGTAAACTCCATGATCGGCGCCCAACCGGATTCGATCGGCAGGGGCGCGGAGGGTTCGGAGTCCGGAGAGGAGTCCGGCTCCTTGAAGTCACGAGTCTCGCGGAGTGCGGGGCTGGTGTTCGGCTCGATCGCCGTTGGGATCGCAGCCCCTGAGGCGGCATCCAACCACCCATCCTCGATCGGCGTAGTTGGCTCCGAATTAAGGGTCGAAGCCGATGCGGGTGCGGCCTCCAGGGCACTGTTCGGTGGCAGAGCTAGATCATGCTCGTCGTGACAGTGCGGCGCGCTCGGCAGTGGCTCGAATCCGTCGAAGATCAAGTCCCCGCGGATGTCAGCCGTGTAGTTTAAACTTCCAAATCTGACCTGACGGCCAGGGGCATAGCTTTCAATCTGCTCTAGATGGCCAAGTGAATTGGCCCGCAGTGCGAAGCTGCCGAAGACGGAGATCTGTCCGGGGAGGAAGGTCTCACCCTGGACTGCATCGCTATTGATGATCGTAGGAGCCATCAAGCCTAACGGCGACGACACAGAGGAACTCTCAATGAAAGCACCAATGTCGGTGTCAAAACCGGCGGATCTCAGGTAGGGGGTCCCGAACTATGTGTTTAGGCCGGATGGTAACAGGAGGCAAGGGACATGAAGTTTTACCCAGGTTCGGGCCCTCTTGATGGAGGTAAAACCCTACGTCCTGCTTGATTAATATTGATGATATGGGTAGTACAAGAGTAGATCTACTACGAGATCGGAGAGGCTAAACCCTAGAAGCTAGCCTATGGTATGATTGTTGTTCTGTATGTTGTCCTACAGACTAAAACCCTCCGGTTTATATAGACACCAGAGAGGGTTAGGGTTACACAAAGTCGGTTACAATTGTAGGAGATCTATATATCCGTATCGCCAAGTTTGCCTTCCACGCCAGGGAAAGTCCCTTCTGGATACGGGACGAAGTCTTCAATCTTGTATCTTCATAGTCCCAGGAGTCCGGCTGAAGGTATAGTCCGGCCATCCGGACACCCCCTAATCCAGGACTCCCTCAGCCCTCGATAAAGCAACGGTCACTTGCTACTGTCTGTATGTAGTACTACTTCTGTCATTAAGTCTCTCTATATAGGTCAACTCTTTCATTGCATGTATTTATAATTATCCTCACTATATTATGCAGATTAAAGATCGCCGAATTGAAGAAAAGACAAATCGGTGATATTGGGTTCATTAACACAAATCTCATAGATGCAACTGAGGCTAAATATCGTGCCGAAGATACCGAGGCCAACTTGCTACGATCATTGGTAATAAATGATAACAAAGATATAATACTCTTTCCTTACAACTTCAAGTGAGTGTTACTGTCTTGTGCATATTCTGTTTCCCTTATTAGTCCAGGTTATAGTAATGTAATAGATGAGTTATGCATGCGTGCGCAGCTTCCACTATATTCTCCTAGAGATTAAGCTTGAGCAAGGACTAGTAACCGTCTTAGACTCGAGACGAAAAGATCCCCAGGACTATGCGGACATGACTCAAATGCTCGAGAATTAAGTTAAATTGATCATTATCCACCATATCAGCAACTTTGTTCATTTCCTGATATATCAAGTAATTGTTTTCTTTGTCCTGCAGGGTTTGGAGAAAATTCACCAAAAAAGCTTCGGGACTGTCGAAGAAGCTGCAATTTAGACACCCGAAAGTAAGTACTATATAGTAACATGTTCCACACATCTCCTAGTGATTCAAGCGCTAGTTTCATCAATACCATTTGGCATGCTTGCTTATCAGTTTGATTGACCTCTATTTCTTGTAAAGTGGTTGTGGCAGGAACAAGAGAATTATTTCTGTGGATACTACGTTTGTGAGTCCATCCGCCACACGACCTGTGAACGAGGGTACTCTGACGAACAATATAAAGTGCGTAAGCAATAATATTCACAATTTTATTTTATTACCATCATTTGTGTTGAGTTTCATTTATATATATATATATATATATATATATATATATATATATATATATATATATATATATATATATATATATATATATATATATATATATATACAGCCGGTCTATTCTGATATTATTATCAGAATAACTATTCTGATAACACTTCCGCACTGCATGCTCAACGCGAGGGCACTGCACTTTTTTTAGCTAGAGCACTGCATTACAGAGGCTAGTGAACTTCGTGTCGTAAAAAACTGTATGCAGTGTTTTTTCGGTACTGTTTTTTCTCTAGTTTTTTAAACATTTATCGGAACGAGACGTATGATATTCCGTTGGAAAGCTATGGATTAGGCGCAACTTCGCCATGTTGAACACTTTTCGAGATTTCTCACGGTTTAAGAGCAGTTTTGAAAATGGTGCGGCCCATGACGAGTGGCAGCGAGCGTTTTTTCGCGTTTTTTCTAAACCGCTCGTCGGAATGAAGCAAACGATACACCATATCGTCGAGGCGCATCTTTTTCATATCTATTATTTTCTCTAATTCGTTGCTGTTTAAGAACAGTTTCAAATTTACTAAATCGCGGAATTCTGTTTTTCAAAAATTCAAATTTTCGATACTTTTTTCGCTCCAGTTTTCTAACCGTTTGTCGAAACAAGGTGTGTAATATATCGTTGAAAAGCTACGAACGAGGCGCAACTTTCATATGTTGAAATGATTTTGAGATTCCTTACGATTTTTTGTTAATTTTGAAAATCGTGCGGCTGACGACGAAAGGCAGCGGCCGTTTTCACGAAATTTTCACAAACCTCTTGTCAAAATGATTCAAACGATACGCCGTTCGAAAGATATCAACGAGGTGTAACTTTTTCATGTAGAACGCTTTCTCTAGTTCCTTACGGTTTAAGAGCAATTTTGATTTTAACGAAATGCGAAGACTCTGTTTTTCGCGCCACCCAAATCTACGTGGGTACTTCATCCAACTGAAAACCGCACTGCATCGGATGAAAAAACGCACTGCATCAGATGGGTAAGAGAACTGCATGGTTTCTTTTATTCAAACATAATTTTTTTCAAGCACGAGAAAGTAGAGTGCACTTCACATTAGGTGTAAATGAACCACAACATTATCAAGAAGTGAACCACATTACTTTTTTCCCTTCCGTAACAATTTTTTTGCACTTAAGGGATGAACAACATCATATGGCTGACCGCACTGCTTCAGAATGAAAATTGCGCTGCGTCGGATGGGCAAGCGAGCTGCATAATTTCTTTTGTCGGACGTAAATTTTTCTCAGACGATTTTTGTTGTCTTTTCTCTCAAAAATTTTGTGAACAAGAGTGGACCGCAGAGAGGAGGCAAGTAAACCGCGACATATATCGAAGTGAACCTCAGTACTATCTTTGTTGTTGCGCTAAATTTTTAGCACTTCCATTTTTGGGCACAAGTGAACAACATCACTCTCGAAAGTGAACCACGTTACCTTTTTTGTCATTGTCCAAACATTTTTCGTGTCTTGGATGGCTCTCGGGAGAACTGTTCTTTTTTTACTAGATTTATTTTCTGTCGTGGCGTTCTGCACTACAAGTATCCAGAGGTAATGAACATGTTTTTTGTTGCTAGTCATATCCCGCAATGAACAAACTAAACATCAAGAACCACACGTGCTAGGAGTGAACCCCGTCATTTTGTCTTTTACAAAGAGAACCACCTGCTTCACATAGTGGACTGCATCGATTTTTCAACAAGTTTTTTTACCTTTTTCTCTTTTTTTTCTGCAAATAACTGAACCGCAGTCGTGCCAGAATCAAACTGCACATTACACATACAAGAAAGGGGGTCTGGACGATAGATGCGGCCTGGAAATAGGAGGAACATCCATGTGCAAACAAAAAGAAAATTACATTTGAGGCCGAGGTTTCGAGCACTGCATGCGTTACCCTACCGGACTGCACGCGTAGACGCCGCATACCGCGAGGGACTTTCACCGCCATGCGCACGCTGCTGAAATGCATGACTGACATCCAGGGGCAGAAGCGCCGCAGCGACTTCCATGTTGCTGCCGCTGAAGTAGTTGGCGTCAGCGTCCATCTCTGCTCTGGCAAGTAAACCACAGGCAAGATGTCGTTGAAGAATTGAAACACACATCGACAAATAAACAAACTACAGAGTATATCAAAGAGAAAAAAACATCCACATAGGAATGATGATCTGACAGTCTGACTACAGTGCTAGTTGCCCACACCTTACCAACCTCGCGATCCAGTGGGACCATTTGCACTACACGCCCAGCAAGAGCACTACACGCGCAGCACCACCGGACTGAACTAGATCACACCACAGACCCTCTTGCCGACGGAATGAGAGACGACCCCGGGGGCGCTGGATCCCTAGAGACGAAGACGAGAGGGACGCCTCAACCAAATTTCACGCCGTCGGCTTGCGCACTGCACGCGCACGCTTGGTGTACTGCAAGTGCGTGCCACAACCAAACTTTAGGTTGTCGCTTTGCGCACTGCACGCGTCGGCTTGCTCACTGCACGCGCACGCCTGGTGTACTGCAACAACCAAACTTCACGGCGCCAGGGAGAGGAGGTGAGGTGGTGGACTCTGCCCTGTGCCCTTTCCTGAAGGAAAACGGAAGTTGGAGCTCCAGCACCGCACGACAGCGTTTCCCCTGTCCCATTCCGAAGATGAGCAGGCGAGGGACAAAAATATGTTGCTGCCTGAGTGCCATTGATCCCTAGTTTTCAAGATTGAGAGGAGGAAATGGCAAGGTAGGGGCAGATCCGGTGATGGCAACAACTGCTCCTCATTCAAAGGGACATGGCTACCGGTTGCTTCCAGAGGACACCTAGGAAGAGCAGTTCGCCCACGATCTTCATGCGGCGCAGTCGTCCGATTGTTGCAGTGCATTGTGGATCGGATGCAGTCCACTCGTCTCCCCACCGTCGGCGAACTGCGTGTAGTAGAGGGGAGAGCTGCAGGTGGGGCACTCCACGGGGTGACGACGTGGTGCCGCAGATCGAGTGAAACTACGAAAAGCACACGGAAACAGCACACTGCCATGAACTGCACGGCTCGAGATGCAAACTCACCCTCTTGGAAATGCATGGCGCGAGCTGCTGCCTCACCCGAACTGCATCCAGCCATCGTCACCGATTCTGTAGCATGCTCGCCGGGGGCAAACAAATCATGCAGAGTAGCAAAAGCCAGTGGCTGCGGCGCCGCGGCCGACGACGAGGGAGGACGCTGCTGGCTAGGAAGAAGGTTGTGGAAGGATGTGGCTGCCCGCTGTGGAGGAGGCAAGTCGGATCCGGGCCGTCGCAGCTCCCGGGCGGCGGCCATGGCACGGATCCGGCGGAAGTCGTGCCGCCGGACGAGGATGAAGGCGAGGGGGGCTAGGAGGAAGGTGGTGAAGGGAGGCGGCGCGACTGGAGGGGGTGGGTGGCCGGCCGGGCGGCACGTCGGGAGGGGTCGGTGGCCGGCTGGGCGGAGCGTGGTGAGGGGGTAGGTGGCCGACCGGGCGGCGCGTGGTGAGGGGGT
>NC_041390.1:35809627-35855337 GCF_002162155.2 Triticum dicoccoides | reverse complement strand
GGCAGTGCGTTCGGAGGTGGTGGGTGTCCGGCCGAGCGGCGCGTCGCGAGGTGGTGGTCGGCGGGCACCGCGGGGGTGGGTGGATAATGGGGAGGAAGTGGTCGGGGTGGGTGGGGGGGAAGTAGTGGGGGTGGGTATTTTTTCTTTCTTAGGGAGGGCGGGCGGTTGTTTTTAGTGTTAGGTTCGGGGCGGGTCGGGTGTTATCAGAATAAGGCGAAAGTGTTATTAGAATAAGGTCTTAAGGGGTGTTATTAGAATAGACCCACCCTATATATATATATATTGACCCCCTTCTTCAAATTAGATCTTTCGGATGCGGGATGAACTCCTAGCACCACATCGTATGCGAGCAATTCAAGAGGAATTGGCGGCATTCTTCCTTGACCATGTGATCGCTAAAGACGGAGAATACTATGTGGATCCTGTGTTCGTATATAATTAGGAGATTATATTGTAAGAGCTAATTATTGTATATATGTAGCCGGTAGTGTCGGATAGATATACGAGAACTTGTTGTTCGACCAATCTCTCGAAGAAGGAGAGGTGGTCGATATCACTTCTCTCTGTATGCATATATGTTCATGACGATCTTCTGTTTCCTTCGTTTTCTTACTAACTAGCTAGCGTGTCTAGTCCTCTCTATACATATGTATAGTACGTAGCGTCGACCAAGCACGGACATAAGAGAGGACACTTCTCTCTATTAATTAGCTAGCTAACACAATATATGAAATACCTAAATTAACCCCCCAAAACCTCCAAACCCCCCCTTTCAAAAAAACAAAAACCACAGCCACAGAAATGCTGACGCGTGGATGCCTATTGGTCCCGGTTGGTGCCACCAACCGGGACCAAAGGCCCTCCTGCCTGGGCTCCGCGCACAGGCCACGTGGAGGCCCATCTGTCCCGATTCTGGACTGAATCGGGACTAAAGGGACAGGGCATTAGTAACGACCCTTTAGTCCCAGTTTAGGAACCGGGACAAAAGGCCCTTACGAACTGGGACAATAGGCCTGTTTCTACTAGTGCATGTGATACCAACACGGTTTCGGTCTACCGGAAGGGGTTCCAAGTACGTTTTTCTTTTGACTCCGCCAACCGGCCCTAAACTTTTTCTACACGCTGGCATCACCATCGGCATCACGCGCGCCAATTTGCATATTTTTCCGATGGTCAATGCATTTTCTACAATTTTCCCGGTGAAAAAGACCTCAAACAGTGGCCGGACGTGATGCAACGTTCGTTTGGTGTCCGATTTCATTCCAACCTTGCGTGGTGGCCTACGTTGCCCGTACCCACATGTCTGCACAGTCTGGTGCAGTTGCATGCATGCGATCACGTAGACCATGTGCAACCAGCACCGTTTCGGTCTTTCGGAGGGGGGTTCCGAAGGAGTATTTTTTTTCAACACCGCCAAATGGCCCGAAACTTTTTCCACACGTTGTCATCAACATCGACAGCACGCACGCCAATTTGCATCCTTCTCCTGCGCTCGATGGATTTCCTAGGATTTTCCCGGAGAAAAAAACACTAAAACATTGGTTGCACGTGATGCAATGTTTTTTTTCGTCGATCAAATGCATATAAAACTTTCCATTTCGGCAATGAAGATCGATTTGTACAAAACAAATTTTTGCAAGTTTTCGTCATGTTTAACGACCGCTCGTTCGTTCTTTCATACATATTTCTACCAAATTGCAATGCAATCCACGACACTAATAAATAACTAAAAATTATTCGAACATTCCATTACTCATTACGATATTTTACATGGTTCGTTGGATGAAATTTTACATTCAGAAGTAAAAAGCACTAAAATAAATCAAACTACTCCTCGTTGCTAATCAGATCTACCACTATGGGCTCGCCGCGGTTTCCGCCGCCGTCTTCGCCGCCATCGGAGTCAGAGTCATCGGAACCGGCGAAGTGAGCGAAATAGCCATGCCCGCGAAGCATCGCGCCGGTTAGAGTTGTGCCGCCAGCAGAAATGATCTAGGGTTTGGGTTGGGTGTGTGCGTCGTGAGAAGAGGCGCCGGCCGGGGTGGTTTCTGCTTGCGTGAGAAGAGGCGCCAAGGGAGGAGACGCCTCTTCTGTGACCCTAATCGGATCTGCGACAGGGGCGCCTGCTGGTTACCGGATCCCATGCTCCATGAGATGCAAAACTTTCCATTCCCAAGATATACCAAGGTTTGTTTTTGTGGGTAGAAGCAGAAAAGGGTGAACAAACCGTCCGGCGCTCGTTCTCTAGGCGGGACAGGCGACCCATCGGGGGTGTGGGAGGACGGCGGTCAGCGGGGCGACGGGGCAAAGGGTCAGCGGTGCGTCGCGGCAGCGGAGCGGCGGTGTAGCGCGGCTGCGGGTCTGGCGGCGCAGTGCGGCACCGGCGCAGGCCGAAGCGGAACAGGCAGGGCAGCGGCGCAGTCCGTGTAGCGCGGCAGCATGGGCAGCGGCGCAGACGAAAACGGGCCGGGCAGGCCAGTCACGGCGGCCTAAGAGAGCCTGCATTTTGTTCACGTGAGCCCTGCACTTCTTGTTTCTGTACGAATGTATTCGTCTACGTATAAGACGCGGGTGGGGCGGGCGGCGGGTGGCCTCTTTTTCATAATATGGCCATCATGCCCCTGATTACGAATGGGTATCGAGCAATCTCAGCCCTTCTTGTGTTTAGGGGGGGTGTACCGAAGCAAAAGTGTATTTTGCATTATCCAGTGTAATCATGGATTCAGTTCTTGGTCAGTATGAATATATTCTCTCCGTTGGAAGAACTCATCCTCTCATGAAAAAATATATGGAATATATCTTAAATTTTCCTCACAATATTCAGATAATATAGCCATTGAGCAAAATGAAGCTTACCACTACAAATGGCATAAATAGAAATCCAATATTGTTGTTTCTTGTGAAGTTGGTTCACTTTATTCCCTTCCTGTTAGAACTGCTGCTTGGGATCTAGGGCCTAAACAACTTGTGATAATAGACTACTTAGAGTTGTCCTATTTGATATTCAATGCAACCCTTCATTTGTTCTATTGCATCTTTGAGCCATATTAGCATTCATTTCCAATTAACAATGGACTACTTCATGTAAGTTGTTACTATCTCTTAGAAATTCTTTCTGCATTCGTCCTATAAACAATTAAATTCACTATCAGCCTTGAAGTTCACTGCAAGTTTGCTGCAGATTTTTTATTTAAGAGACAGGAGTACATGTGATTTCTTTTTGTTTACGTTTGTTGAATATGAATAATTCATTCGAGAACGCAGACAAAACATGATAAGAAAGGGAAAGAACTACCCTATAGGAAGCTTGGTCAAGGTCGCCGCTCATGTTTGGTGGCATTGTTTCTAGCGCCACCAACGTCGTCAATGCCTGTTACCTACGGCACCGTTGCTGCTTTCCTCTGTCGGGCGTGGTCGACCAGCCACTACCTGCAGGCAATAGAATTGAGGCCAGCAACTGTCGCTGATCTAGGCTACAGATCAACACATGGATGGGGAGAGGAGGCAGTGGTTGGCATCGTGGCAGGGAGAGGAGGCGACGGTTGGTGGGGAGAGGAGCCGGCGGACGATGATGTGGTAGGACAAGAGTCGAGTGGCATGGTGGGAAGGTGGAGATTACGCCATGTGAGTTTCTGAAGTTGTGCCTTGTGCGGCGGGGATAAGGGATGTGTGATGTGCTTGTGTGGTGAGAGACGAGGAGTTGCTTTTCCTTTTTGCGGGAGGCTGTTCATATTTTTCTAGAACAGATATGAGTGGCTGCTTTTCCTCTTTCATTCCCTTGTGAATTGAGAGCAGGGACGGGCCGGTAAAATCCGGAGCCCTGTGCGAAACTAGAAAAAAAGAACTAACTCCCGTCCAGATGGTAGCTACGGCGTGAGACTCCCGTCCAAATCGCAGAAAAAGTTTATAGTGTATATAATATAATGTTTACATAATAATTGTGTATATAAAAACATACATATTCAACTCCCGGTTACGTGAAGCACTCGAAGCATGAAAGCCGTGAGACGGTAGCTACGGCGTCGGCGCAATCGCTGTTTTGCGTTGAGATCCATCTAACTCCCGTCCAGATGATACTCTTTTTTCTTTTTCTTTTTTGATGAGATGAGACGATCCCCTGGACAACCGACGAGAAAAATCAAGCAGGTGCGCGTTGGACGGAGTCATCGAGAGCAGCGCAGCAGGCTGGTTCGCAGCGCGGACGCCAGCGGGCAGCGGCCCAGCGCCCAGCAGCCCATTAGAACAACTTAAAAAAACAAATACATACAAGGCCTATAAATATTTGGGGCCCCTCAAATTTATGGACCCTGTGCGTGCCGCACATTTATAACACACCTATGGGCCCGGACCTGACTGAGAGCAGTGGCTATCGTGCCATGATAGAATTGTCAAATATTCTTGAAATAGCGAAAATTCTTTTGAGAAGAATAGCCAAACAAGTGATCTAGAAAATGTCCTACGTTACTCCAAAGCGGGATGCCACCCACTCCACTCAAAGAAAAACATGCTGCGACCCACTCAGCTTAAAGCGATCACGTGCTTGCATTCTAGCGGCTGGCCAATGTATTCTTTGGCCAGTTCATTATATATTTTGGACACTACATCCAATTGATAGACAATAAAACTATGAGATATTGAAATTACTGAAATTTTCAAGGGACTTCAGCAACGCATCTGAAATAGCGTTTGGCAACTTATATTCTCTACCGGCTGGTATTCCAACAAGCACAGGCAAGTATATTTATCTATTTTATTTTCATATTCAAGATACATTCAATTATTTCTCTATTCTTATAAAAAAATCTGAGTTGATGATGATGGTGTGCCTGTCATTTTACAATATAGACCGTCCGATTTATATCTAACGGATAGAAAGCAAACTATGACAATTTTGCAAAAAGATACCCGTACCTCTCTCCATATTTGCAGATAAGACATTTTCTCGTTCATCCTTATCTCCCACAACCTCATTGTTGAGCAATTAAAAAAGAAAAGCCTCAGGAATAATCTGGCATGGTGGCCGCTGCCGGCGTCGTCCATCCCCATGCCTCCGCTCAGTCCGACCACCAATCACCACCACGCTCCACTCCTCCTCACCTTATCTCTCTTTCTCGAGATACCATTAGTCTTTACACATGGGATTACTTCCGCATGGGTCAATCACAACAGGTGTTTTATAAAAAATGCATCTTAATGTTCCATGCAATGCACGGGCATCTTGCTAGTATCATCATTATATTTGAGATACTAATAGTTTATTTATTGCAGAAATGTGTTTGGTTACTTTGTTTTTTATTTCAATATGCTATCGTGGAATGGTAAAAAATTGGTTCATCCAATTTACAGGGTGAGTACTCTATGTTTGCACATTCTTACATTTTCAAGTGAAATCTTCATGCTAACTACATATAGTGCTTGTGCAGGATGGTTACAAGTCAATGATTTTTTATTATATTTGCTCAAGTACTGCGTGAATGAAGCTGAAGACAATATACCTGGTATTGTAGGGGAATATCATAAGAGCATCAAGTAGATCTTAGCATATAGCAAATCAGTAGTTGAATCATTGCTCCCTATGCATATGTCGACAAATTACATTTTTTTTAATGTAAGTTCATTGCAACTGAAGTGAAATAATGTTGATGCAAGTGAAGTGGGATAATGGAAATACATTGCATCAATCACATTTTTGGTTTGTTACTGTAATTTTTTTCTATACATATTAAATTTGAAGTGCATTATATTTACATATGCAACCAGCAAAAAATTTAAAAGGCCCGTGGCAACGCACGGGCCTTCTACTAGTAAATCAAGATTTTCCAAAGCAAACTATATGAAAAAGGTCACAAATGGGTACGCCTACGATGTATATTACCTGAATTATCATGAAACACACATGGAAGTAAATACATCTGGTATTCTATTGTGAAAAGTCGCGGGTTGATATGTGTAACCTTCCCTGACCGAAAAACATACTCAGTGACAAGAAAAGTGAACTCCGCGCAAACGAGGCGAGAGCCAATTTCATATTCCAGTTCTGTTCATGAACTACTTTAGCTTGTGCCGCAAAATCAATATGTATATGTTACATCATGTTTTTTACGTTTGCAAATTTATGAAAATGCAAGCGAGTGCATAGTTTTTATTTGTAATGCCTACATATTTCATATATAAAGGAGTCCATAGTTTCTAGTAAGACAAAAACTATCTAAATTATCATGAAATGACATGGGGGTAATACACCATGTAGTATGAAAAAAAACAATGATGGTACCTACATTTCCTAACAGGTGGGCACCATATTTAGCATATTCGTATGGGTTTACTTTCCAAAGCATTTTAGTTGTGATCACGGAGCTATTGGTGCTTTAACATTAGTGATCCAAACACTCTTATATTTCTTTACCGAGGGAGTATAAAGAATTAAAGTGTGTAAGGTTTACATGTACTAGGCAAACATAGCTGGAGGCAAAGGGGACCAAGTTACGTTCACCGAGATTAATGCATGATTAGTCTTTATCTTTTGAGTAGTAAGCACATGGATGTCCGCTCGGAAGGAACAATAGTGTTCAGTAGAATTTGATGACTCTGAGCCTACCTTTAACTTCAACTCCATCCAAGAACGTACGGCTACAGCAACCACATACCTCTTTAAGAATCGTGACTTGCCAATGGTACCATCGAAGAGTCGGATTTCTCCGTTTGATCCACTCGTAAAACAACCAAGACACAAATGGAAGCCCTTTTGCACTTCTGATACGAGAACTTCTACAGTCGCCTCAACGGCATGTTCAAGATGAGATATTGATATGTCAACTGCGCCACAGTCGCCATGGATGCGTCTTCTGAGTGTGTGACGGTGCGATGTGTCCACTCTACCAATGATTGATGCACCACCGATCATCTGTAGATCATGCTTTGCTTGTTCAGCCACCTTGATCCTCAAGTCATATTCAATTGCAATTTCATCACAAAATTATATCCCTCTTTTAGGGCCAGTCATGATTGAAAGAACATGCGGTGCCCCCATGTTTGATTTTGGTAATTGATGACAATCTCTATAGACTAATGGTTGCCTTGAGTTATATTTGAAGGTTTTGTCCATAGGCTTTTCTTGGAGTACATGTGTCGGTTTGAAGGAGAGTTTGTGTCGACCAATGTGCTATTCAAGGAATTACCTAAAGATTGGTCTTGTGAGAGGTTGATCAAGACTAAGTCAAAGAGTGAATCAAGTTGATCAACCCACAAAACGTAGAAGATGTACCGAGAGGGATCAAGTGATCCCATGGTATGGTAAGCATTGTCAATTACGCTTTGTGTACTAACCCATGGTCTTCTTGAGAGTTCTTTGTGGGGTTAGGTTGCGGTGTGCAAGTTCAAGTGGAGCATCATGAAGAGATCAAATGCTTGAAGCTTGCCGTCCATTGTGGTAACAATTGATTCATGAAGATGTGCGGAAGAGTGGCTCACCCATAATGGAGTATGGGGAGCAATCAACTAGTCTTCATCGAGCCAACGCAATCAAGAAAGGTGGTCCAACTTGAGGGAATCAAGATCGTCATCATCTAGGTCAAGTGGACCATGTGCAAGCCAAAGGTTTTCCCTTGATAGGTTTTCTATTTTTCCGGTCCTATGGTGGTAGTTGGGAGACCGGGTTATAGGATCGATTGTCGTACTATCAAGGGGGGCTCTCGATGAGTAGCTTGACCGTATCGTTCATAGAGAGCTCAAACCATTGCATCCTTGCATCATCTTTTTTGGTTCTTGTTTGGTTCTTCTCCTTGTGAGATTTGGAGCTTATGGTCATTTTCATGACAAGCTCGTTTTCATCGAAAACGGAGTTCACGTGCATCTTCTATGATGTTTTCGATGTTGGAGGTTATGTCGGTTCTTCCTTTTTGGAGGTTTCGCTATTTTGATGCTACTTGTCGTCTTGTATCCAACAAGCTTGAGTTTGCTAAATTCGGAGCTCATTTGCAGAAGTTTTGGCAGTTCTGGTTTTCCTTGGAGTATACTTGTTTTCGTGGAAGTGGCATAAGGATGGCGCCAGCGGTAGTACCGCTGGGCCGGAGCAGCAGTATCGCGTATCGCCACAAGCGGTAGTACCGCTATCCCACTGCGGTAGTACAGCCTATGGCCATAAGCGGTAGTACGGCTCCGGTTCCGTGCTGGTACCGCCTCAACTCGAGACGTGGTTTTCTCGTGTCGGGTTCAGCGACAGTAGGAGCGGTAGTACCGCTCGTGTGCGGTAGTACCACGGCTACCACCGCCCCTAGTGCCGCTCAATGGCCCTCCTCCTTGTTCTTTCTCCCCTATGCTCGTGGTAGGCGCTGTGCACGGTCCCAGCGGTAGTACCGCTGTGCCAAGCAGCAGTACCGCTGCGGCCTACGGTAGTACCGCCGACTCCAGCGGTAGTGCCACTCATATGGCTCTGCCTCGCCCTCTGTTTTGCTCCGCTCTCTTGTTCTACCGCCCGGGCGGTAGTACCGCTCCCCTGGGCGGTAGTACCGCTCATGCGCGGACTGAGCACATAAGATTGAATTCGGGAGCTCCTATAAAAGGGGGTCTTCTTCCCCATTCAACCCTATCTTTTGAGCTCGTGTTCTTCCCCCATTGTTGACCTTCTTCGAGCTTGCTGACTCTCAATCCCTCCATGGATTCTTGCTAGTTTTTGAGGGAAAAGAAAGAGGAGATCTAGATCCACATTTGCACCAATCACTTTCTCCTCTATGTGAGGGGAACCCCTTGGATCTAGATCTTGGAGTTCTTGGTGTTCTCTGTCTTGATCTTCCTCTCATTTTCCTCCCTAGCATTAGTTGTTTCGGTGGGATTTGAGAGAGAAGGACTTGGGCACTCCGTGTGCCCCTGCCATTGCATTTGGTGCATCGGTTTGAGTTCTCCACGGTGATACGTGGAAGTTACAAGTTGAGAAGCTTATTACTCTTGGGTGCTTGATACCCTTGAGCTTGTTTCTCTTGGGTGCTTGGGCGCCCTAGACGGTTGGTGGTGTTCGGAGCTCAATCATTGTGGTGTAGAACTTCGAGCAAGCGTCGGGGTCTCCAATTAGGTTGTGGAGATCACCCCGAGCAATTTGACGGGTTCCGATGACCGCCCTCAAGGGTTGCCAAATTGTACGGGTTTGGTGACCGCCCCCAAGGGTTTCCATTTGTACGGGTTCAGTGACCGCCCTCAATGGTCCCTTAGTGGAATCACGACATCTTGCATTGTGCGAGGGCGTGAGGAGATTACGGTGGCCCTAGTGGCTTCTTGGGGAGCATTGTGCCCCCACACCGCTCCAAACGGAGATTAGCATCCGCAAGGGTGTGAACTTCGGGATACATCGTCGTCTCCGCGTTCCTCGGTTATCTCTTAGCCGAGCCCTTTACTTATGCACTTTACTTTGTGATAGCCAAATTGTTTCTTGTCATATATATTGCTATCACCTAGTAGTTTATATTGCTTAGCATAAATTGTTGGTGCACATAGGTGAGCCTAGTTGTTGTAGGTTTGGTGCTTGACAAATTAACCGCTAGGTTTATTCCGCATTTGTTCAAGCCTAAACCGTAATTTTTTTAAAGCACCTATTCACCCCCCCTCTCTAGGCGACATCCACGATCTTTCAATGGTGGTGAGAGAACCCTATAATATTATCATCATTATTTAGTAGTTTTCATTTATAACAAGAAATATCTAAAGCTAAACAATTCATTGTGATATTCAACTTGTAAGAATATTGTGCAACTGATGTAGCTGGAGCATTGTTTTCTTTTCAAACAACGAGCATGCCTCATAGATTTCCATTAAACAAACCACCAGTGTTTTCACAAGGACAGAAGAAAAAGCAAACAAAAGGAAGTGCTAAATGTCCAGTTGCAAACCTATAAAAAATTGCCTCTAATGCAAAGTGCTAATACGAACCAAAGGCATAAGGATGAGAACATAAAGGATTTCACCATCCAAACTAAATAATTAAAAAAATGCATGATTGTGTTAGAGAAGGAAAATGGCCCCGTCAAGTTATTTGGTTTGTATTTAAATGCCAAATGTTTAATTGCATAAACCTGTTGAAAGGAATAAAAAGTAGAGAAAAAAGTAGTGATGGGATCATTCATCTATGCATCTTCATATACCTATAAACAAACTGAAAAGAGTAATATTTGAGTTTATTGGGACAAGTGATACTCTTATAGTTTCATAATTTAGAACTATTTTCATAGTACATCAGGATTTCACAATATCATACTGGTATAGTAGTGACTGAGGCGTTTTGGAGCTCGGCCTCCATGAAGGCCGAAATGTTTGGGGAAAAAATAATCAAAATTTGAACTTTTTAGTTTGAAAATTTTGATTTTTTTGTACAAGTAGACAAGGATGTGATGTGTATGTGTGTAAAAGTTTAGAATGAAATACGTTGAAATGCAACCTGTACAAAAAAGAAAAATTCATGCACTTTGAGGATGAATAGTAACATGTGCTAAAAAAGCCCTTTTTTGCATAGCCCTCATTTCAACGTATTTCGTTCTGAAAATTTACAAACATGTGTGTTATGCCTTCATGTATCTCTCTATTATTTTCAGATGTTTTTGAAACTTAGAAATATGAATTTTGAAAATTGCAAATGGAGCCCTCCATGTAGCTCGGCCTCCAAAAGCAATTTTCGGTAGTGAGTGACTTATAAAATCCAAAGTGTTATTCAGCTCTCTTGGACAAATTAATCACATGGAAGCATCAAAGAGATTAAGTAGTTGTAGTAGGCTATCGAAAGTGTGTATGGTCCATCTGATCAGTTCTTTGCATGTGAAACTGAATAAAAAAGGTAATTTGAAATAACAAATAAATCTAGTTAGCCCACTCAAGTATAATAAAGTAGCAAAAAAACATCAAGTATCGAACTTCGTCAGCCTAACTCCCTGAAGTAACATTGTACAAAATTTAAACCATTTTCCAGGGTCAGTTTAGTAAGTGGTTTTCCCCATATGGCAGCATCCACGTAACGTCCATGTGGGCAAACAATACATCCCAAACTGGCACAAAAGGTGAAGATAGTATTTAATACGTTAACGGGCGAAATCTCTGGTTTTATACTTTGCGGGGGTTAAGTAGACGTACATCAATACTTGGGGCAGTTAGATAGACTCATTTCTTGATAAAATTGCAAATAAGTATGGGTGTGCACCTTCTCCACAATGATGGGATCATCCCTAGTAAATCTGACGATATAATTAAGCATTGCATCCAGGTGATCCCGGACTGCTATGTATCCGTACAACTGTACTAACCCATCATCAGCTATAATTTCAGTCAACTTCAAAGAGAAAATTTGGAACATGCGAGTAGGTGGATGCCTCAGGCAATATCCATTGAGGAAGAAGCAATTTGGAGGTTCCGTTAACATCATTGCGTCCAAACAAGCTTCATAGAAAGACATAAAGTTATTTGGTAATCAGAAATTGATACAGTTAAGAAATATTGGCCATACAAAGAGTGAACATGCGCTTGAGGATTCCATGCATGGCCCAATGAGAATTTTCCTTTTCATAGTAGTGGAAACTATATATCTATGTTCTTTTCACTAGGAAGTTTATGCCGTAGAAAAGTTCTCTGAGAAAAACACAAATAAACAGAAAGTTATATATCAACTAAGCAAGTAAAAGTCCATTTATTCACCCAAAAACATTTCATAATTCCCTATCATACTTTTTTGTTCACTTTGCCCGCAAGAACTATTAACACAGGCCATTTCACCCCTTTCTGAAAATTTTCTATTGTTTCTATTTCTAGAAGTCAGCTTTTAAGTTGATTTTTCCCCGATGGTAGATACATCGTACCCCGTGTTATACCATATTTTCCCTATCACTCCAAGTTCACCACTCTTGCGCTTCTCCAAAGCATCAATTTCTCATGAATTAAATCCAACAGAGCATTCCCAGTTAGATGTGGATCAGGGAGTCGAAGCCCTTTCATAATTTCACATGACTATTTGCAGAGGTTGGGATGTTAGAAATATAATTGGGTTTAACTTAGAGATAAGAAGATAGAGATAGAATTAGTTTAAACTACATGTAACTTATCTTGTACTCCAAGTCTCTACCCCTCTTGTATTCCTATATATACCCCATACGAGGGTCATATCATTAAAACACAATATTTCTAGACATCCATAATTTCTATATGGTATTAGAGCGGTTAGTCTCACGACGCCGATCCTAGGACCACTCACCACTTCCGCAACGCGTGCCGCCTCCAGGGAGATTAATCTCTTCTCCTCGGGGGCTCAGCACTCGATCAATCAAATATTAGATCGGTCTCATAGTTTAGATCCAATTTTTGAGTCTCCATCATTAGATGACCCCGTAGAGTAGATCAATACCAAAATTCTAGTAGATTGTTTTTTCTTTAGCCTCCAAATAAATCTGATCGATCCTTTGAAATCCAGCAGATCGGTTCTTCGAACGGTGGCCGAGCGTCGCCAACCTCCCGCGATGGGCGACACATCGGTGAGTGTTGAACCCGCCACGACCGCCCCAGCTAGCTCTTCACCGAGCGACTTCTTCGACGACAGACGAGCCCCACGTGCTCCCCGGGCGGGACGGTCTCGGACATCGACATGTAGATCCGAACAGTCGGCCGGGACGCGCCGGCACAAACTTCATCAACCCGTAGCGACCATCCTCGGCCTCATCGACTATGCACAGAGGCCGACCACGGGAGGGCGACGAAGGCAAACTGCAGCTACATGCTCCAGCAGCGCGGCTCTCCCTCCATGCGCGTAGGCCGCGCATACGAACGGAATCGGAAGGCTGGCGCTACCTCGATCCTGTTGGGGAACGTAGTAATTTCAAAAAAATTCCTACGCACACGCAAGATCATGGTGATGCACAGTAACAAGAGGGGAGAGTGTTGTCTACGTACCCTCGTAGACCGGAAGCGGAAGCGTTATAACAACGCGGTTGATGTAGTCGTACGTCTTCACGGCCCGACCGATCAAGCACCGAAACTACGGCACCTCTGAGTTTTTGCACACATTCAGCTCGATGACGATCCCCAGACTACGATCCAGCAAAGTGTCAGGGATGAGTTCCGTCAGCACGACGGCGTGGTGACGATCTTGATGTTCTACCGTCGCAGGGCTTCGCCTAAGCACCGCTACAATATTATCGAGGATTATGGTGGAGGGGGGCACCGCACACGGCTAAGAGATAAATGATTAATCGTTGTGTCTCTGGGGTGCCCCCTGCCCCCGTATATAAAGGAGTGGAAGAGGGGGCCGGCCAAGGAGGGTGGGGCGTCCAAGGGGGGAGTCCAACTCCCACCGGGAGTAGGACTCCCATTTTTCCTATTAGGAGTAGGAGAGGGAAGGAAGAGGAAGGAGGGAGGAAGGAAAGGGGGGCCGGCCCCCTTCCCAATTCGGATTGGGCTTGGGGGGGGGCCTCCCTTGCTCCTTTCCCCTCCTTTCCACTAAGGCCCAATAAGGCCCATATACCTCCCGGGGGGTTCCGATAACCTCCCGGTGATCCGGTATTGTCCCAATCTTACCTGGTTTTGCGATGTCCAAATATAGTCGTCCAATATATCGATCTTTATGTCTCGACCATTTCGAAACTCCTCGTCAAGTCCGTGATCACATCCGGGACTCCGAACAACCTTCGGTACATCAAAATATATAAACTCATAATGAAACTGTCATCGTAACGTTAAGCGTGCGGACCCTACGGGTTCGAGAACAATGTACACATGATCGAGACACGTCTCCGGTCAATAACCAATAGCGGAAACTGGATGCTCATATCGGCTCCTACATATTCTATGAAGATCTTTATTGGTCAGACCGCATAACAACATACGTTGTTCCCTTTGTCATCGGTATGTTACTTGCCCGAGATTCGATCGTCGGTATCTCAATACCTAGTTCAATCTCGTTACCGGCAAGTCTCTTTACTCGTTCCGTAATACATCATCTTGCAACTAACTTATTAGTTGTATTGCTTGCAAGGCTTAAGTTATGTGTATTACCGAGAGGGCACAGAGATACCTCTCCGGCAATCGGAGCGACAAATCCTAATCTCGAAATACGCCAACCCAACATGTACCTTTGGAGACACCTGTAGAGCACCTTTATAATCACCCAGTTACGTTGTGACATTTGGTAGCACACAAAGTGTTCCTCCGGTAAACGGGAGTTGCATAATCTCATAGTCATAGGAACATGTATAAGTCATGAAGAAAGCAATAGCAACATACTAAACGATCAGGTGCTAAGCTAATGGAATGGGTCATGTCAATCACATCATTCTCCTAATGATGTGATCCCGTTAATCAAATGACAACTCATGTCTATGGTTAGGAAACATAACCATCTTCGATTAACGAGCTAGTCAAGTAGAGGCATACTAGTGACACTTTGTTAGTCTATGTATTCACACAAGTATTAAGTTTCCGATTAATACAATTGTAGCATGAATAATAAACATTTATCATGATATAAGGAAATAAATAATAACTTTATTATTGCCTCTAGGGCATATTTCCTTCAGTCTCCCACTTGCACTAGAGTCAATAATCTAGATTACACAATAATTATTCTAACACCCATGGAGCCTTGATGCTGATCATGTTTTGCTCGTGAAAGAGGCTTAGTCAATGGGTCTGCTACATTCAGATTCGTATGTATCTTGCAAATCTCTATGTCTCCCACCTGGACTAGATCCCGGATGGAATTAAAGCGTCTCTTGATGTGCTTGGTTCTCTTGTGAAATCTGGATTCCTTTGCCAAGGCAATTGCACCAGTATTGTCACAAAAGATTTTCATTGGACCCGATGCACTAGGTATGACATCTAGATCGGATATGAACTCCTTCATCCAGACTCCTTCGTTTGCTGCTTCCGAAGCAGCTATGTACTCCGCTTCACATGTAGATCCCACCACGACGCTTTGTTTAGAACTGCACCAACAGACAACTCCACCGTTTAATGTAAATACGTATCCGGTTTGCGATTTAGAATCATCCGGATCAGTGTCAAAGCTTGCATCAACGTAACCATTTATGATGAGCTCTTTGTCACCTCCATATACGAGAAACATATCCTTAGTCCTTTTCAGATATTTCAGGATGTTCTTGACCGCTGTCCAGTGATCCACTCCTGGATTACTTTGGTACCTCCCTGCTAGACTTATAGCAAGGCACACATCAGGTCTGGTACACAGCATTGCATACATGATAGAGCCTATGGTTGAAGCATAGGGAACATCTTTCATTTTCTCTCTATCTTCTGCAGTGGTCGGGCATTGAGTCTTACTCAACTTCACACCTTGTAACACATGCAAGAATCCTTTCTTTGCTTGATCCATTTTGAACTTCTTCAAAACTTTGTCAAGGTATGTGCTTTGTGAAAGTCCAATTAAGCGTCTTGATCTATCTCTGTAGATCTTAATGCCCAATATGTAAATAGCTTCACCGAGGTATTTCATTGAAAAACTCTAATTCAAGTATCCCTTTATGCTATCCAGAAATTATGTATCATTTCCGATTAGCAATATGTCATCCACATATAATATCAGAAATGCTACAGAGCTCCCACTCACTTTCTTGTAAATACAGGCTTCTCCAAAAGTCTGTACAAAACCAAATGCTTTGATCACACTATCAAAGCGTTTATTCCAACTCCAGGATGCTTCCACCAGTCCATAAATGGATTGCTGAAGCTTGCACACTTTGTTAGCTCCTTTTGGATCAACAAAACCTTCCGGCTGCATCATATACAACTCTTCTTCCAGAAATCCATTCAGGAATGCAGTTTTGACATCCATCTACCAAATTTCATAATCATAAAATGCGGCAATTGCTAACATGATTCGGACAGACTTAAGCATCGCTACGGGTGAGAAGGTCTCATCGTAGTCAATTCCTTGAACTTGTCGAAAACCTTTTGCGACAAGTCGAGCTTTGTAGACAGTAACATTACCGTCAGCGTCAGTCTTCTTCTTGAAGATCGATTTATTTTCAATTGCTTGCCGATCATTGGGCAAGTCAACCAAAGTCCACACTTTGTTCTCATACATGGATCCCATCTCAGATTTCATGGCTTCAAGCCATTTTGCGGAATCTGGGCTCACCATTGCTTCTTCATAGTTTGTAGGTTCATCATGATCTAGTAGCATGACTTCCAGAATAGGATTACCGTACCACTCTGGTGCAGATCTTACTCTGGTTGATCTACGAGGTTCAGTAGTAACTTGTTCTGAAGTTTCACGATCATCATCATTAGCTTCCTCACTAATTGGTGTAGGTGTCACAGAAACCAGTTTCTGTGATGTAGTACTTTCCAATAAGGGAGCAGGTACTGTTACCTCATCAAGTTCTACTTTCCTCCCACTCACTTCTTTCGAGAGAAACTCCTTCTCTAGAAAGGGTCCATTCTTAGCAACAAATGTCTTGCCTTCGGATCTATGATAGAAGGTGTACCCAACAGTCTCCTTCGGGTATCCTATGAAGACACATTTCTCCGATTTGGGTTCGAGCTTATCAGGTTGAAGCTTTTTCACATAAGCATCGCAGCCCCAAACTTTCAGAAACGACAACTTTGGTTTCTTCCCAAACCATAGTTCATAAGGCGTCGTCTCAACGGATTTTGATGGTGCCCTATTTAACATGAATGCGGCCGTCTCTAAAGCATAACCCCAAAACGATAGCGGTAAATCTGTAAGACACATCATAGATCGCACCATATCAAGTAAAGTACGATTACGACGTTCGGACACACCATTACGCTGTGGTGTTCCGGGTGGCGTGAGTTGCGAAACTATTCCGCATTGTTTCAAATGTAAACCAAACTCGTAACTCAAATATTCTCCTCCACGATCAGATTGTAGAAACTTTATTTTCTTGTTACAATGATTTTCAACTTCACTCTAAAATTCTTTGAACTTTTCAAATGTTTTACTTATGTTTCATTAAGTAGATATACCCATATCTGCTTAAATCATCTGTGAAGGTGAGAAAATAACGATATCCGCCATGAGCTTCAACATTCATTGGACCACATACATCTGTATGTACGATTTCCAACAAATCTGTTGCTCTCTCCATAGTACCGGAGAACGGCGTTTTAGTCATCTTGCCCATGAGGCACAGTTTGCAAGTACCAAGTGATTCATAATCAAGTGGTTCCAAAAGTCCATCAGTATGGAGTTTCTCCATGCGCTTTACACCGATATGACCTAAACGGCAGTGCCACAAATAAGTTGCACTATCATTATCAACTCTGCATCTTTTGACTTCAACATTATGAATATGTGTATCACTACTATCGAGATTCATAAAAAATAGACCACTCTTCAAGGGTGCATGACCATAAAAGATATTACTCATATAAATAGAACAACCATTATTCTCTGAATTGCATGAATAACCGTCTCGCATCAAACAAGATCCAGATATAATGTTCATGCTCAATGCTGGCACCAAATAACAATTATTTAGGTCTAATACTAATCCCGATGGTAGATGTAGAGGTAGCATGCCGACCGCGATCACATCGACTTTGGAACCATTTCCCACGCGCATCGTCACCTCGTCCTTCGCTAGTGTTCGCTTAATCCGTAGTCCCTGTTTCGAGTGGCAAATATTAGCAACAGAACCAGTATCAAATACCCAGGTGCTACTGCGAGCTCTAGTAAGGTACACATCAATAACATGTATATCACATATACCTTTGTTCACCTTGCCATCCTTCTTATCCGCCAAATACTTGGGGCACTTCCGCTTCCAGTGACCAGTCTGCTTGCAGTAGAAGCACTCAGTTTCAGGCTTAGGTCCAGACTTGGGTTTCTTCTCCTGAGCAGCAACTTGCTTGCTATTCTTCTTGAAGTTCCCCTTCTTATTCCCCTTGCCCTTTTCTTGAAACTAGTGGTCTTGTTGACCATCAACACTTGATGCTCCTTCTTGATTTCTACCTCCGCAGCTTTTAGCATTGCGAAGAGCTCGGGAATTGTCTTAACCATCCCTTGCATATTATAGTTCATCACGAAGCTCTTGTAGCTAGGTGGAAGTGATTGGAGAATTCTGTCAATGACGCAATCATCCGGAAGATTAACTCCTAGTTGAATCAAGTGATTATTATACCCAGACATTTTGAGTATATGCTCACTGACAGAACTGTTCTCCTCCATCTTGCAGCTATAGAACTTATTGGAGACTTCATATCTCTCAATCCGGGCATTTGCTTGAAATATTAGCTTCAACTCCTGGAACATCTCATATGCTCCATGACGTTCAAAACGCCGTTGAAGACCCGGTTCTAAGCCGTAAAGCATGGCACATTGAACTATCAAGTAGTCATCAGCTTTGCTCTGCCAGACGTTCTTAACGTCGTCAGTTGCATCAGCAGCAGGCCTGGCACCCAGCGGTGCTTCGAGGATGTAATTCTTCTGTGCACCAATGAGGATAATCCTCAAGTTACGGACCCAGTCCATATAATTGCTACCATCATCTTTCAACTTTGCTTTCTCAAGGAACGCATTAAAATTCAACGGAACAACAGCATGGGCCATCTATCTACAATCAAACATAAACAAGCAAGATACTATCAGGTACTAAGTTCATGATAAATTTAAGTTCAATTAATCATATTACTTAAGAACTCCCACTTAGAAAGACATCCCTCTAATCTTCTAAGTGATCACGTGATCCAAATCAACTAAACCATAACCGATCATCACGTGAAATGGAGTAGTTTTTAATGGTGAACATCACTATGTTGATCATATCTACTATATGATTCACGCTCGACCTTTCGGTCTCAGTGTTCCGAGGCCATATCTGCATATGCTAGGCTCGTCAAGTTTAACCTGAGTATTCTGCGTGTGCAAAACTGGCTTGCACCTGTTGTAGATGGACGTAGAGCTTATCACAGCCGATCATCACGTGGTGTCTGGGCACGACGAACTTTGGCAACGGTGCATACTCAGGGAGAACACTTTTATCTTGAAATTTAGTGAGGGGTCATCTTATAATGCTACCGTCAACCAAAGCAAGATAAGATGCATAAAATATAAACATCACATGCAATCAATATAAGTGATATGATATGGCCATCATCATCTTGTGCTTGTGATCTCCATCTCCGAAGCATCGTCATGATCACCATCGTCACCGGCGTGACACCTTGATCTCCATCGTAGCATCGTTGTCGTCTCGCCAATCTTATGCTTCTACGACTATTGCTACCGCTTAGTGATAAAGTAAAGCATTACAGGGCGATTGCATTGCATACAATAAAGCGACAACCATATGGCTCCTGCCAGTTGCTGATAACTTGGTTACAAAACATGATCATCTCATACAATAAAATTTAGCATCATGCCTTGACCATATCACATCACAAAATGCCCTGCAAAAACAAGTTAGACGTCCTCTACTTTGTTTGTTGCAAGTTTTACGTGGCTGCTACGGGCTTAGCAAGAACCAATCTTACCTACGCATCAATAACCACAACGATAGTTTATCAAGTTGGTGCTGTTTTAACCTTCACAAGGACCGGGCGTAGCCACACTCGGTTCAACTAAAGTTGGAGAAACTGAGACCCGCCAGCCACCTGCATGCAAAGCACGTCGGTAGAACCAGTCTCGCGTAAGCGTACACGTAATGTCGGTCCGGGCCGCTTCATCCAACAATACCGCCGAACCAAAGTATGACATGTTGGTAAGCAGTATGACTTATATCGCCCACAACTCACTTGTGTTCTACTCGTGCATATAACATCAACACATAAAACTTGGCTCTGATACCACTGTTGGGAACGTAGTAATTTCAAAAAAATTCCTACGCACACGCAAGATCATGGTGATGCACAGCAACGAGAGGGGACAGTGTTGTCTACGTACCCTCGTAGACCGGAAGCGAAAGCGTTATAACAACGCGGTTGATGTAGTCGTACGTCTTCACGGCCCAACCGATCAAGCACCGAAACTACGGCACCTCCAAGTTTTTGCACACGTTCAGCTCGATGACGATCCCCGGACTCCGATCCAGCAAAGTGTCGGGGATGAGTTCCGTCAGCACGATGGCGTGGTGACGATCTTGATGTTCTACCGTCGCAGGGCTTCGCCTAAGCACCGCTACAATATTATCGAGGATTATGGTGGAGGGGGGCACCGCACACGGCTAAGAGATCAATGATCAATTGGTGTGTCTCTGAGGTGCCCCCTACCCCGTATATAAAGGAGTGGAGGAGGGGGCCGGCCAAGGAGGGTGGCGCGCCCAGGGGGAGTCCTACTCCCACTCCCACCGGGAGTAGGACTCCCCTTTTTCCTATTAGGAGTAGGAGAGGGAAGGAAGAGGAAGGAGGGAGGAAGGAAATGGGGGGTCGGCCGCCTACCCAATTTGGATTGGGCTTGGGGGGGCCCTCCCTTGCTCCTTTCCCCTCCTTTCCACTAAGGCCCAATAAGGCCCATATACCTCCCGGGGGGTTCCGATAACCTCCCGGTGATCCGGTATTGTCCCAATCTTACCCGGAACCTTTCCGGTGTCCAAATATAGTCGTCCAATATATCGATCTTTATGTCTCGACCATTTCGAGACTCATCGTCAAGTCCGTGATCACATCCGGGACTCCGAACAACCTTCAGTACATCAAAATATATAAACTCATGATGAAACTATCATCGTAACGTTAAGCGTGCGGACCCTACGGGTTTGAGAACAATGTAGACATGACCGAGACACGTCTCCAGTCAATAACCAATAGCGGAACCTGGATGCTCATATTGGCTCCTACATATTCTACGAAGATCTTTACTGGTCAGACCGCATAACAACATACGTTGTTCCCTTTGTCATCGGTATGTTACTTGCCCAAGATTCGATCGTCGGTATCTCAATACCTAGTTCAATCTCGTTACTGGCAAGTCTCTTTACTCGTTCCGTAATGCATCATCTTGCAACTAACTTATTAGTTGCATTGCTTGCAAGGCTTAAGTGATGTGTATTACCGAGAGGGCCCAGAGATACCTCTCCGACAATCGGAGCAACAAATCCTAATCTCGAAATACGCCAACCCAACATGTACCTTTGGAGACACCTGTAGAGCACCTTTATAATCACCCAGTTACGTTGTGAAGTTTGGTAGCACACAAAGTGTTCCTCTGGTAAACGGGAGTTGCATAATCTCATAGTCATAGGAACATGTATAAGTCATGAAGAAAGCAATAGCAACATATTAAACGATCGGGTGCTAAGCTAATGGAATGGGTCATGTCAATCACATCATTCTCCTAATGATGTGATCCCGTTAATCAAATGACAACTCATGTCTATGGTTAGGAAACATAACCATCTTCGATTAACGAGCTAGTCAAGTAGAGGCATCCTAGTGACACTTTGTTTGTCTATGTATTCACACACATATTACGTTTCCGGTTAATACAATTCTAGCATGAATAATAAACATTTATGATGATATAAGGAAATAAATAATAACTTTATTATTGCCTCTAGGGCATATTTCCTTCAGATGCGACCTTACTTATTTCGCGTCGTCTGCTTCAATCTGTCCGGCCGGGTCGGCCAGCTCACACGCGACACGACTCGAGCGACTCCACGTTGCAACTCCAAGCCAATGGCCGAGGCATGGTACAGGGCTCCCGGCGGGAGTGCAGCCGACAGGGCATGCGCACAAGCCCAGGCGGAGGTAGCCTGGTTCCCTGGTGTGCGCGCTTGCAACCTAAGAGCATCTCCAGTCGTTCGGCCCCCCAGGGTGCTAAAAAAGAGCGGTCTGGGGGCGAACCGGCGCAAGTTCGGCCCCTGGGGGCGACCTAGCTCCCAGTCATGCCCCCAGGCGCCACCCTTAGGACGCGGAAAATTCGGACTTGGTCGTTCCCGCTCACAAAAGATGCCACAAGTCTGGCGATCGCAAGTCATAGTTCGGCGTACAAAAAATAGAGCGGCAGAAGTTCGCGTGCGCAACGCATCATTCGGCGGGCTCTTCCCCAGGCGTCGGCGGAGTTGGCGTGCGCGGGTTTGGCGGTGTCGGAGCTGCTTCTGCACTGGGCGGTGTCGGTGTGGCTTCGGTGGTGCTGTGCGTCTGGAGGCGTCATCACGTGGGCTTGGCGGTGGCGTCGGCATGGGCGTCGGCGTCGGCGGCACTGTCGAGGGAAGCTGGTTCAGGATGAGGCCGCGCTCCGCCAAGTACCAAGCAGGAAAGCCAGGTCGGTGTTTCTCTTCTCCGCGGCGACGTTGGTCCAGAGCAGGTCGAGCTTGACGGCGCTGGTCGACATGAACGCCGACCACCGTGCATCGGTCTTCTCTTCACGAAGGACGGCCCGGGCATCCGCGTCGGCGAGGCAGTGCTCGATGGACTCCTGCACTCGAGTGGTAGCCGCGCCTGCGTATTTCCCCTTCTTGGCACCTTTGTTGCCGTCCGGCCGCCCTTCCGATGCGCCAGGGGTCAGCGCATCCGGCTTGTAGGTCTCCTTGGTCTTGTCGAGGATGCGCCGGAGATACTTATCAATGCGCTTGTAGACGTGGAGATACTTGAATTCGGCGTCGCTGTTGCTCTGCCGGTACAGGGCGAACATGCGCAGCAACTGCGCGGAGGAACAAACAGTTGGCGGGCGTACACAGCGAAGAGAGGCGGGAGACCGGCATGGCATACCTGATCCTCAACGCTGGCGCCGCTTCCCGGGCGAGCCGCGACCTCCTCGACGACCCCATGCCATTTGTTGCACGCCCCTGGATACGCCCCCAATGGTTCGCCATCGCCTTGGAGCCGCCCTGCATGTAGACGCCTTTGAAGTAGGGGTCGACGAGCTTGCGCTCGTCGAACTCGGCCTTGATGCGGTCCCAGTACATTTCGATGCTCTGGTTCGTGCCGGTGGTAGGGTCGAGGCAGACGACTTTCCATGCTTCGGCGAGGCATTCCTCCTCCTTGGACGCCCACTTGATGCACGGCTCGCCTGACCTAGATGCCCGCTTCTTCTTCTTGCGCCCCTTCGCCAGAACAGGCGCCGGCTCCTCCTCCTCCTCCTCCTCCTCGTCCTCCTCCTCCTGCTCCTGCTCTTCCTGCTCGTCCTCGCCGTAGACGTAGCCGAGCTCGCCGTCCATGCCACCGCTGAGATCCACCGTCTCGTCCTGGGTGACGAACCCGGGAGACGCGGCGACCGCGGCCGAACCTGCCGCGATGATGTCGTCAATGTCGGCCTCGGTCTCGTCGGTGTCGCCGAGGTGCGAGAAGGGCAGCGGGCCACGATGGAGTGGGGGCGTCGGGGAGGAAGCGTAGGCGGGCGGCGAGTAGTTGTATGGAGGGTACTGCATGCCAGCGAAGGCGGGAGAGGGCATGCGCTAGGCCGGGTATCCATGGGGGAAGGTGACGTTTGGGTTGAACCCACCGTGCGCATCCCCGTCGGCGTAGCCCGGCGAGGGTGATCCTGCTACGTCTTGAGCTTGCGTTGGTTTTCCCCGAAGAGGAAGGGATGATGCAGCAGAGTAGCGTAAGTATTTCCCTTAGTTTTTGAGAAGCAAGGTATCAATCCAGTAGGAGGCCACGCTCAAGTCCCTCGTACCTGCACAAAACGATAGCTACTCACAACCAACGCGATTAGGGGTTGTCAATCCCTTCACGGTCACTTACGAGAGTGAGATCTGATAGATATAATATTTTTGGTAATTTTGGTATAAAGATGCAAAGTAAAAAAGCAAAGGCAGAGTAAAAGTCAAAGCAAAATTAAAGTGATGGAGATTGATATGATCAGAATAGACCCGGGGGCCATAGGTTTCACTACTGGCTTCTCTCAAGAGCATAAGTATTCTACGGTGGGTGAACAAATTACTGTTGAGCAATTGACAGAATTGAGCATAGTTATGAGAATATCTAGGCATGATCATGTATATAGGCATCACGTCCGTGACAAGTAGATTGAAAGGATTCTGCATCTACTACTATTACTCCACTCATCGACCGCTATCCAGCATGCATCTAGAGTATTAAGTTAAAAGCAGAGTAACGCCTTAAGCAAGATGACATGATGTAGAGAGATAAATTCATGCAATATGAAATAAACCCCATCTTGTTATCCTCGATGACAACGATACAATACGTGCCTTGCTGCCCCTTCTGTCACTGGGAAAGGACACCGCAAGATTGAACCCAAAGCTAAGCACTTCTCCCATGGCAAGAACTACCAATCTACTTGGCCAAACCAAATGGATAATTCGAAGAGACTTGCAAAGATAACCAATCATACATAAAAGAATTCAGAGAAGATTCAAATATTATTCATAGATAGACTTAATAAAAAAACCCACAATTCATTGGTCTCAACAAACACACTGCAAAAAGAAGATTACATCGAATAGATCTCCACAAAAGAGGGGGAGAACTTTGTATTGAGATCCAAAAAGAGAGAAGAAGCCATCTAGCTACTAACTATGGACCCGGAGGTCTGAGGTAAACTACTCACACTTCATCGGAGGGGCTAGGATGATGTAGAAGCCCTCCGTGATGACTGCCCTCTTCCGGCGGAGCTCCGGAACAGGCCCCAAGATGGGATCTCGTGGATACAGAAAGTTGCGGCGGTAGAATTAGGTTTTTGGCTCCTGTTCTGATCGTTTGGGGGTACATGTGTATAAATAGGAGGAAGGAGTACGTCGGTGGAGCATCGAGGGGCCCACGAGGCAGGGGGCGCACCCTAGGGGGGCGCCCCCACCCTCATGACCTCCTCTTTGACTCCTTGGAGTAGGGCCCAAGTCTCCTGGATCACGTTCGGTGAGAAAATCATGTTCCTGAAGACTTTATTCCGTTTGGACTCCGTTTGATATTCTGTTTCTTCGAAACACTGAAATAGGCAAAAAAACAACAATTCTGGGCTGGGCCTCCGGTTAATAGGTTAGTCCCAAAAATAATATAAAAGTGGAAAATAAAGCCCAATATAGTCCAAAATAGTAGATAATATAGCATGGAGCAATCAAAAATTATAGATACGTTGGAGACGTATCAGGCATCCCCAAGCTTAATTCCTGCTCGTCCTCGTGTAGGTAAATGATAAAAAGAGAATTTTTGATGCGGAGTGCTACTTGGCATAATTTCAATGCAAATCTTCTTAATTGTGGTATGAATATTCAGATTAGAAAGATTCAAGACAAAAGTTTATATTGACATAAAAATAATAATACTTCAAGCATACTAACAAAGCAATTATGTCTTCTCAAGATAACATGGCCAAAGAAAGTTATCCCTACAAAATCATATAGTCTGGCTATGCTCTATCTTCACCACACAAAATATTTAAATCATGCACAACCCCGATGACAAGACAAGCAATTGTTTCATACTCTAACTTTTTCAAAAAAAATTCAATCTTAACGCAATACATGAGCGTGAGCCATGGATATAGCACTATAGGTGGAATAGAATGGTGGTTGTGGAGAAGATAAAAAGGAGAAGATAGTCTCACATCAACTAGGCATATCAACGGGCTATGGAGATGCCCATCAATAGATATCAATGTGAGTGAGTAGGGATTGCCATGCAACGGATGCACTAGAGCTATAAGTATATGAAAGCTCAAAAAGAAACTAAGTGAGTGTGCATCCAACTTGCTTGCTCATGAAGACCTAGGGCAATTTGAGGAAGCCCCTCATTGGAATATACAAGCCAAGTTTTATAATGTAAAATTCCCACTAGTATATGAAAGTGATAACATGAGAGACTCTCTACTATGAAGATCACGGTGCTACTTTGAAGCACAAGTGTGGTAAAAGGATAGTAACATTGTCCCTTCTCTCTTTTTCTCTCATCATTATATATTTATTTATTTATTTATTTATTTATTTGGGCCTTTTCTCTTTTTTTATGGCCTCTTTTATTTGGGCTTCTTTGGCCTCTTTTATTTATTTTTCGTCCGGAGTCTCATCCCGACTTATGGGGGAATCGTAGTCTCCATCATCCTTTTCTCACTGGGACAATGCTCTAATAATGATGATCATCACACTTTTATTTTTCTTACAACTCGATACTTAGAATAAAATATGACTCTATGTGAATGCCTCCGACGGTGTACCGGGATATGCAATATGACAATGATGGAATGTGTCATGAACGGAACGGTGGAAAGTTGCATGGCAATATATCTCGGAATGGCTATGGAAATGCCATGATATGTAGGTATGGTGGCTGTTTTGAGGAAGGTATATGGTAGGTGTATGATACCGGCGAAAGGTGCGCGGTATTAGAGAGGCTAGCAAAGGTGGAAGGGTGAGAGTGCGTATAATCCATGGACTCAACATTAGTCATAAAGAACTCATATACTTATTGCAAAAATCTAGAAGTTATCAAAGCAAAGTATTACGTGCATGCTCCTAGGGGATAGATTGGTAGGAAAAGACCATCGCTCGTCCCCGACCGCCACTCATAACGAAGACAATCAATAAATAAATCATGCTCCAACTTCATCACATAATGGTTCACCATACGTGCATGCTACGGGAATCACAAACTTTAGCACAAGTATTCTTTAAATTCACAACTACTCAACTAGCATGACTTTAATATTATCACCTCCATATCTCAAAAGAATTATCATGCTTCAATCTTTTCTTAGTATTCAACACACTCAAAAGAAAGTTTCACAAATCTTGAATACCAAGCATATTATTATTAAGCAAATTACCATGCTATTAAGACTCTCAAAATAATTTAAGTGAAGCATGAGAGATCAATAGTTTATTTAAAACAAATCCACCACCGTGCTCTAAAAGATCTAAGTGAAGAACATAAAGCAAACTTATAACGCTCAAAAGATATAAGTGAAGCACATAGAGCAAAATTACTTAGCTCAAAAGATATAAGTGAAGCACATAGAGTATTCTATCAAATTTTAATTCATGTATGTATCTCTCAAAAGGTGTGTACAGCAAGGATTATTGTGGCATACTAAGACACAAAGACACAAATAATACAAGACGCTCCAAGCAAAACACATACCATGTTGGTGAATAAAAATATAGCTCCAAGTAAATAACCGATGAAAGTGGACGAAAAAAGGGATGCCTCCCGGGGCATCCCCAAGCTTTGACTTTTTGGTGTCCTTGGATTATCTTGGGGGTGCCATGGGCATCCCCAAGCTTAGGCTCTTGCCACTCCTTGTTCCATAATCCATCAAAAGAATTCACCCAAAACTTGAAAACTTCAGAACACAAAACTCAAAATAGAAAACTCGTGAGCTCCATTAGCGAAAGAAAACAAAAGACCACTTCAAGGTACTGTAATGAACTCATTCTTTATTTATATTGGTTTTAAACCTACTGTATTCCAACTTCTCTATGGATTATAAACTATTTTACTAGCCATAGATTCATCAAAATAAGCAAACAACACACGAAAAACAGAATCTATCAAAAACAGAACAGTCTGTAGTAATCTGTAGCTAGCGCAAGATCTGGAACCCCAACAATTCTAAAATAAATGGCTGGAGGTGAGGAATTTATCTATTAATCATCTGCAAAAAGAATTAACTCAATAGCACTCTTCAAATAAAAATGACAGCAGTTCTCGTGAGCCCTAAAGTTTCTGTTTTTTACAGCAAGTTCAACAAGACTTTCCCCAAGTCTTCCCAACGGTTCTACTTCGCACAAACACTAATTAAACACAAAAAACACAACCAAAACAGAGGCTAAATAATTTATTTATTACTAATCAGGAGCAAAAAGCAAGGAATAAAAATAAAATTGGGTTGCCTCCCAACAAGCGCTATCGTTTAACGCCCCTAGCTAGGCATAAAAGCGAGGGTAGATCTAAGTATTGCCATTTTTGGTTTTAGAGAGAAAGAGAGCAAACTTGTTATCTATGGAATTAATCTTTCTATTTTGACAAAGTACATGTCCATTAATGGTAGAAGAAAGATTAAGAATGTTGCGGAAATTGGTATCTATTCTAGCTTTTATCTCTTTAATAGATTCGTTTTGGTAAGAAAGCAAGAGAGATGTGATTTCAGCTTTCTCATTAATGGGGTGCCCAAATATAGTTTTCATCCTCTCATAGGTATCTATGGGGTCCCATTCAAGGAAACCCCCTTCGAAAATAGAATCTAAAACTTGTTTGAACGAAGCGGGTAACCCAACATAAAAGCTTTTTAAGTAAACCTCAATTTGATATTGGGGTACATAGCTAGCCCGGATCCTTAATAGCCTATCCCAAGCATCTTTCAAAGATTCATCAAGTAAATAACGAAAAATTCCAGAATCATCTTCATCAAAATTACTAAGGTTCTCATTGATAACTCCGGCAAGTTGTTCTATACCATTCCGATTTATGAGTTTAGATAAGATAGCAGGATTGTCTAAAGCACTAGAACTTGGGAGAGAAACCCCAACTCTTTTTGGTTCTGACATGGCGAGGGAAAAGAGGCAAATAGAGAGGGAGGATAGAGAGAGAGAGAGGCGAATAAAATGGCAAGGGTGAAGTGGGGGAGAGGAAAATGAGAGGCAAATGGCAAATAATGTAATGCGAGAGATAGGGATTGTGATGGGTACTTGGTATGTTGACTTTTTGCGTAGACTCCCCGGCAACAGCGCCAGAAATCCTTTTTGCTACGTCTTGAGCTTGCGTTGGTTTTCCCCGAAGAGGAAGGGATGATGCAGCAGAGTAGCGTAAGTATTTCCCTCAGTTTTTGAGAACGAAGGTATCAATCCAGTAGGAGGCCACGCTCAAGTCCCTCGTACCTGCACAAAACGATAGCTACTCGCAACCAACGCGATTAGGGGTTGTCAATCCCTTCACGGTCACTTACGAGAGTGAGATCTGATAGATATAATATTTTTGGTATAAAGATGCAAAGTAAAAAAGTAAAGGCAAAGCAAAAAAGCAAAGCAAAATTGAAGTGATGGAGATTGATATGATCAGAATAGACCCGGGGGCCATAGGTTTCACTAGTGGATTCTCTCAAGAGCATAAGTATTCTACGGTGGCTGAACAATTACTGTTGAGCAATTGACAGAATTGAGCATAGTTATGAGAATATCTAGGCATGATCATGTATATAGGCATCACGTCCATGACAAGTAGATCGAAACGATTCTGCATCTACTACTATTACTCCACTCATCGACCACTATCCAGCATGCATCTAGAGTATTAAGTTAAAAACAGAGTAACGCCTTAAGCAAGATGACATGATGTAGAGAGATAAATCATGCAATATGAAATAAACCCCATCTTGTTATCCTCGATGGCAACGATACAATACGTGCCTTGCTGCCCCTTCTGTCACTGGGAAAGGACACCGCAAGATCGAACCCAAAGCTAAGCACTTCTCCCATGGCAAGAATTACCAATCTAGTTGGCCAAACCAAACGGATAATTCGAAGAGACTTGCAAAGATAACCAATCATACATAAAAGAATTCAGAGAAGATTCAAATATTATTCATAGATAGACTTAATAAAAAAACCCACAATTCATTGGTCTCAACAAACACACTGCAAAAAGAAGATTACATCGAATAGATCTCCACAAAAGAGGGGGAGAACTTTGTATTGAGATCCAAAAAGAGAGAAGAAGCCATCTAGCTACTAACTATGGACCCGAAGGTTTGAGGTAACCTACTCACACTTCATCGGAGGGGCTAGGATGATGTAGAAGCCCTCCGTGATGACGGCCCTCTTCCGGCGGAGCTCCGGAACAGGCCCCAAGATGGGATCTTGTGGATACAGAAAGTTGCGGCGGTGGAATTAGGTTTTTGGCTCCTGTTCTGATCGTTTGGCGGTACGTGTGTATAAATAGGAGGAAGGAGTACGTCGGTGGAGCACCAAGGGGCCCACGAGGCAGGGGGTGCGCCCTAGGGGGGGCCCACCCTCGTGACCTCCTCTTTGACTCCTTGGAGTAGGGTCCAAGTCTTCTGTATCACGTTCGGTGAGAAAATCACGTTCCCGAAGACTTTATTCCGTTTGAACTCCGTTTGATATTCTGTTTCTCCGAAACACTGAAATAGGCAAAAAAACAGCAATTCTGAGCTGGGCCTCCGGTTAATACGTTAGTCCCAAAAATAATATAAAAATGGAAAATAAAGCCCAATATAGTCCAAAACAGTAGATAATATAGCATGGAGCAATCAAAAATTATAGATACGTTGGAGACGTATCAGATCCCCATCGCCGCGGAGAGCCGACGCCTTGCTGGCCCCAGGGCGCGTACTGGGCGTGGCTTCCGGATGGATTCATCATCCCCGCGCGACTCGCCTCGGCCTCGGCTTGGTCCTCCGATGAGGCAGCCGCAGCCGCGTGCGCAGCGTTGTCGCGGGCCTTCTTGGCGATGACCCTGTTCCACCGGTCGGCGGTGACAGCCTCCCGTCGCTAAACTTCCGCCCTCCACTCGGCGTTTGACATGCCCGGTGGCTTGGTCGGCGGCGTCCTCCGCTTCCTCTGCTTCGGCTGGGCGACGGAGGCGGTCGCGGTTGCCGCCGCGCGGGGGGCGACGTACTTCTTCGGTGGCATGACGGCCAGCTGGAAGAGTATGGGAGGGAAGTGGGGAAAAGGAGGGAGATTGGCGGGAGGAAGAAAGAGTATGGGAGGGAAGTGGGGAAAAGGCGGGAAGAAACGGTGAGAAGAGGCACTCGACTCGCTGACAGGACAGACCCACGTGCCCTTTTCGCTTGTGCCGGGGCCCCAGGCGCCCCCAAGGCACCGGGTTCGGCCTGGGTCCGCCGGCACCAATTTCGGCCCAGGCCAGTGAAAAACGAACTTCTGAGAGCGCGACTGGACCGTTTTTCAACGCCGGCGCGATAAAAACGTCTGGAGAGACCTATTAGGGGCGCGGCTGAAGATGCTCTAACTTGCGTCCGCTCAAGCAGCCAAGAGCCACTTCATCAACAACACCGACAAAATAACCACGTACGTGCAGCGACACCGAGAATTGCACCCGTCTACATCGGTTGCTTCTGCTCTGGACTACGCCAAGCAAACTGCACCGAGCGAGCGAGATTGCGCACCATGCATATGGCGCACGTCTACACTGAACCAACTTAGCGAACCTGCATCAAGCTGCCAATCTGCAACTACACCGACACCATCCGAGCCGAACGACACCGAGCCGTAAGACTATATCGAGCTACGAGCCAACATACTTCTTCGACACGGCACGGCATCGACACTTCATCGCCGCGAGGGACACCTTCAAGCAACATCATCATCGACATGCCGCTGCAACACCATAGCTGACACTTCATCGCCAAGGTCTTCATCAACATGGTCTAAGCCAACATCTTCGTCAACACACCGCCGCCGCTTCGTCCACAAGATGGACACCTAGCGTCCTCTGATAGACTTTTCTGCAAGACACACGACCTTGACGATGGCAATGACCGCGTCACGACAACGACATCGACCATGTCGTTCATGACGGCACGACTGCATTGACACGGCATCACTACAGTGACGACCCTACATGGCCACATGGTTCTGGCAAAACCTATGTGTTCTCGATGGGTTTCCTCCAGTCTTGGCAAAACCGGTGGACTCATCACCGACGGCACCCTCTGACATTAGCAAGGTGCATTGTCCACGTATGCAGCTCCGTCATAGCAAAAAAAAATTTGCGCCTTCGGCTTTGTGCGGCTTCATCATCCACGATGACTACACCATCGACCACGACTACATCGACCACGGCTACATCACCATGATCGGCTACCTCGACATCGACATTAATGACTTTGTCTACAGCAACACATCGACAACAACTCCAGTTAACAGCGTTCACGTTGTCACCAGCGTCGACGCCACTCCCGCTGTGACTGCGGGGGGGGGGGGAATAGAGGAGAGTCAAGGGAGGCACCAGAAGGGGACGCAGTCACCGCCCTAGGTGCCAACCCATCAGAGACACATTTGATGATGGCGCAGCGCAGAAGACGACGAAAGCACAAGACTTCAAATTCAGTCGTACTCGTCCGCTTCATTCCCACTGCGACTGAGGGGGAATATTAGAAATATAATTGAGTTTAACTTAGAGATAAGGAGATAGAGATAGAATTAGTTTAAACCACATGTAACTTGTCTTGTACTCCAAGTCTCTACCCCTCTTGTACTCCTATATATGGGCCAATAGCTCCTGTGCGACGTGTTTGATGTGAATTTGCTTGAGTGCGACGTTGTTCGAGCGAATGGCTGTGGTGCGACACATTTAAGCAGGTAAATAGCCCAGGGCCACATGGGGTGTTAAATGTGGTTAAATTGGTCGTCAACCAAGCCCGTTTATGTTAGGACATGTGGGTCCAACTTAATTGCTCCTCAAAATAGCTGACCGTGCCCTGCCGCCCGACCGTGCCGGACCTGCCACTCTGCCCCCTCCCCCCTTCTTCTCCGGTGGCGGCGGATCTTGCATTCTCAACGGCGGCGGCGGAGCCCTCGTTCTCAACGGCGGCGGAGCCTTCGTCCTCAAAAAATGGTGAGTGAAAACCCTAGTCCCCCTCCCGTTCCTCTCTCGGCCCCGTAGATCTCAGCTCGTTTCCTCTGTTTTCGCTTGTTGAATCGATAGGTTGTGAGGGGAGCCCGTGGGCATACTGAGATGGAGCCCCCAGATTCAACTTCGAATAGGTAATGCTCCTCTCTCTGATCCAATTTTGCATGCAATTAGGGCCTAGTCTGCTCTTTCTCACGGGCTCACACTGTCCGCCACTGACAGAGGGGATGCTGCCGCTCGGACCTTCGAATTGACGGTCAATTTCTTTCCATCAAAGGCAAAATTAGTTGATGGTAGCATTCAGAACATTGAGAGAGACACAATTGTTAAATGGGAGGTTGAGTTTACAGAGATTGATCCACAAGTTCTACAGAACATGGGAGAGAAGGCAGTGAAGAAATGGGTGGAAAAAATTGGGGAGAATGTTGTTTGGGGTCCAGAGCAAGAAGTATCACTGTTGCGGTTTGATGATTGGAAAGGAGAGTATGTGAGAATGGAAGATGGTGAACAGATTGTTGATGAAATCGATCGGCAAAACGGCTGGACAAGCAAACGAGCTAATTTTTTTGCTGAGCTAGTTGATCTGAATATTTTTTCAAAGGTTGGATATGTGCCATCACAATTGGCTGCGCAGATGGTAGATGATGATTGGGCTACACAGAGGCCATTGATTCCCATGTATACTGAACTTACAGTAATAGCCGAAGAGGGACAGGTGACTGGAATTGAAACTGAAACTGCAGCAACTGTTGATTGGAATGTAGTTGAATTAGATGAGCCTACTGATTTGGTCATTGCACCAATGCCTGACATTGAGATGGCCAAACTTTTTGGCATTCCAGTCGATGACAGAGATAAGCAGGAGAGGGGAGAATCTAGTTTCCTGCTAATGTTGATGAAGTTGTAGACGGACAATTGATGGAACAAGCTGCAGATGAAGTAGATGATGCACATGATGATGAGCTGGTGCATGTGTATGACAAAGAAAACCCTGTCATTGAAGTGGGCAAGTTCTTCCCAAGCATGAAGGAGTTTAGGATGTGTTTCAAGACTTATGCAGTGAAACATGAGTTTGATGCCAAGACTGTTTGGACTGATAGAAAGAAGTTTTATGCGAGGTGCAGAGGATTTGATGGTAGTGTCAAGCCTTGCAAGTGGTACATATCTGCTAGACTGCAACCTGATGGAAGTACTGTCAGGGTTAACCAAATCCCCAATCAACATACTTGTATTACAAGTTCACAGAGAGTATCAACCATGACATCACAACTTTGGGTTGCAGAAAAGATCACCCCAATTTTAGCCAAAACACCAAACACTACTGCCAAGAAACTCAAAGTAGACTTGGAAAAGATGTACCCCATTAAACTGAAATATACCACAGTGTGGAAGGCAAAACAAAGGACAATGAAAAACTTATATGGTGATTGGGCAAATACATTTAGGATGCTTTACAACTTCAAAGCAGAGGTGGAAAAGAGGTCACCTGGTAGTGTTGTGGAGATAGATACAGAGGTATCAGCCAAAGGTGAAGTCAAGTTCTCCAAGTTTTTTATGGCTTTGAAGCCTTGCAAAGATGGCTTCAAAGCAGGGTGCCGTCCATATTTGAGCATAGACTCATCATTTTTGACAGGCAAGTGGAATGGTCAGTTGGCAGCATGCAATGCTCTAGATGGACACAACTGGATGTTTCCTATTGCTGTTGGCTTGTTTCAGTCAGAAACAGAGGCTTCACGGACATGGTTCATGATCCAGTTGAAAAGATGCCTAGGGCCAGTGTCACCTTTGGCTATACACACAGATGCATGTAAGGGGCTTGAAAATTCAGTGAAAAATGTTTTCCCACATGCTGAGCAGAGGGAGTGCTTCGGTCATTTGTGGATGAATTTGATCAAAAAATTTAGAGGAGAAGAATTTGGGCGCATGTGGCCAGCAGCAAGATCTTACACTAGACAGACACACAAATATCATCTTGATAAGATAATGGCAGCATGTGATGAGTTTGGTCCATGGCTGAACACCTACCATTCTTTGTTATGGTACAGGTCAGCATTCAACACTGCCATCAAGTGTGACCACATCAACAACAATTTGGCAGAGAGTTTCAACAATAAGGTGAAGGAGTTAAAAGATTTGCCTGTGCATGACATGGTTGACCAAATTAGGATCATGCTCATGCGGTTGTGGGAATTGAGAAGAAGGATAGGTGATTGTCTGCAAGGTGATAAGCTTCCAGCAGTGGTACAACAGGTGGTCAATAGGAGCAGAAGTCTTTCACATTTGTTTGTTGAAAAATCTTCACCTTGGGGTGCTGAAGTTAGAGATAACAAAACTGGAAGGAGACATGTTGTTAACACTGAATTGCATGATTGCACTTGCCTCGAGTGGCAACACACTGGTAAACCATGTGAGCATGCCATTCTTTTCTTAGCATCCCAACCGAAGATAAACATGCACCCGTATCTGCATGAATATTATTCGGTAGCAAGATTCAAAGCTGCATATGCTACTCCAATTCCAGCACTTACAGATCAGTCTCAGTGGCCTGAAGTGGACATTGAATTTTCCATGTGTCCTCCCTTGACGAAAAGAAAGGCTGGCAGGCCTAAACAGAGTAGGTTCAAGGCATGGTTTGAGAAAGGTGGGAGTAGTAAGAAGGGAAAGAAAGATGAAAAGCCAAAAAGGGCCCAAAAAGGTAACAAAAACAGATGCAAGTTGTGCCAGGAACTTGGGCACAGAGTGGGATCTATCAAATGCCGTTACACTCCTGATAAGCCAAAGTATGTTCTTGTTTATTTGTCTGTGTTTTGATTTGGTGCTTTTTTCCAATTAGTATATCTATAACATTTTCTGCACAGGAGGAAGCGAGCAAGTCAGCCCCTTGTTGTTGAACAGTGTTGGCCAACCAAAAAAGCAAGAGTCAATGGCGGTAGAAAGAAGAGAAGTGTGCCTGAGCCTGAGCAGACCGAAGAAAATCCTGCTGCAGTCAACATTCAGACTGAAGAAATTGATGTGGAGGTGCACACCGAAGAAACTGAATTTGAGCGTGTCGAGGTTCAGACTGAAGAAACTGAACCTGAGCGTGTTGAGGTTCAGACTGAAGAAACCCATGTTGAGGTACACACCAAAGAAACTGAAACTGTTGTCAACATTGAGACTGAAGACACTGATCACGAGGGTATTGGCGAGGTGTTGAAAAGACCAGTGAAGAAAACCAAGATGATCAGTGAACTTGTGTGTGTAGTAGAACCAAAAATAAGAAGGGCTAAGGCGAAGAAGGGCACACGACGTGGTAGGAAGAAGTAGAACAGAGAACAGTTTGAAAATTTGGGACATGTAATAATATTTGTAACTTGGTGCGTACTGGTAGTCACTATGTATCCCCATATTTCTATTCGAACTTGTTTGTCTAAACCAGCCAAATAAAATTCAAATTTAAATTTAAATTTAAATTTAAATTTGGGCTATTGATGTTTTAGTGCTATCTAAAGTACCTCAACTGAAATATGTTTGCTTGCTGATCATTCCGAGCCCTTTTGGTAAGTTGAACTCATAGTCATGAAAAGTGTGTTTCAAATGACCTCTAAAGGTAGGGTAAACGGCCTCATATTTAAGCAAGTTTTTTTGGCACCTTGTCTAAACCAGCCAAATAATTTTTCTACACATCTATTCTACCTATATAGTGTAAATCTAAAGTCTCACTATTTATTGAATTAATTTTCTATTTTTTCTTTTCTTTTTGAAAAAACAAGGTTTAATAGAAAATTATATATAAAACAAGTTTAAAACATGAAAATGAGAAAAGTAAGTTCAGATCTTTCTTAGTCAATCCAAAATGAAGTTTTGGTGAGGTTTTCACACTTTTCATTTTTAAAACTCCACCTACTCTCGGGTGCCCACTACTCTCTCCCTTCAACTCCATACTACATTGTTTGAGGAATAACAATTTTGTGAAGGATTTTTTGTAAAAATGTATGTAAACCATATTTATATTTTTTTTCTCGTTACTATACGACATAATAAGACTATGTGCACAAGTTTTATATTTTTTTGATTTTTTTTGAATTAGTTATGCTCAACCCTAATCAGTCAAAACCTCTCAAAACCCCTCAAAACCCCTCTCAAAACCCCTCAAAACCCCGCACACTACCTGGTCGTCGATCGTTGTGCGTGGACGGTTGAGATCAGGCGCTAGGGTTAGCTACAGTGTGCAGCGATCCGCATGAGACGCGCTGATTGGTTGACGCGGTGGGGTTTGGATCAGCCTCTCTCGTTGGAGCATCAGGACCGTTCATTTGAATTCAACGGCAAGAGTTGACGCGGTGCATGGACCAAGCCTACGGAGTGCCCTTTCCATCGTTGCATGCGTGCCCGTGCCTACCCGCAGCATGCATGCCCACCCGCAGGACTGCGCCCGTGCGTTGCATGCATGCCTCGACGTAGCCCTGCTCCGCCACCCCTATCAACGCAGTAACCTGTCGCATGCCTACCATTAGAACCGATGCAGCGTCGCATCAAAGCATGCACCCGGTCACAATGCAGCAGCCCGATGAAGACAACCAAAAAGCCAACGCTGCGTGGCGTGGTGTGCACGCTGTGCATGGCGTGCTCCTCTTTGAGGACGCAATACTGGCATGGTATCGATGTGGGTATCGATGCAGTTCAAATGGCGTGCTGCCCGTTACAAGATGGGCAAAAGAAGGCGTACATTATTGTCACGTCTCCCATCGACCGAACCTTGCCCTCTAGCCAGGCCCTAGCAAGATGAGCAAATTAATGGGCAACGGCATGCATGCACGGGCGGCACACGCAGAGAACCCGGGGAAGGCGTGTCCCCTTGACCCACGACGGCACAGACGCGTGCGTGAGCCCGTCCCCCTTGACCCACGACCGGTGGCACAGAAGCGTAGCAGTCCATTTACCACGGCCACGCTCGTGTACATGCTTTCATGGGGCGCCACCAAACGCCGCCCGCCCATTAATTCTAGGGTTTCGACGGGGTGAAACGACGTCGCACTTGGGCTATTTAAGCCGGGCACTATCGTCCTCTCCCTCCTCATCCATCATACCCCATCCTCTGCCTCCTCTGCCCTTCTTCTTCATTCTTCTCCATCAAACCCGACCGAGCACTCGAGCCACCCCGCCACCATGCAGTACACCGCCCCCACCTACCGCTTCCCCCCAACCGTGCCGGAAAGGCTCTACCCGGCCGGAGTGTATGTAGAGAGAACCCTTAGGGTTTGGGCGATCTCGAGATGGAGGGGCGCAAGGGAGTTAACGGAGTTCTTCCTTGCGGCCGGCTTCCGCCACCTCCCCCGCGGCTCTCCTCGGATGTACCATGTTGAGGAGGTCAACCACAACGGCGTTGTGGTTGGGCTCCTCGCCACGTTCACTAACCCTTTCGATGCTTTCCATCTCCTCGGGCGAGCGTATTGGGTTGGTTGTGAGTTCATAGCTTTCACCACCTACAGTATCTTCACCGACTTCCAGAGCATCTTCCCCAACAACGGCGTTATGCACACGCTCCCGTACCCCATCAACAACGGGGAGGAGTGAAGGACGGCGCCCGGAGGAGCGAGGTGGCGTTGTTCCCCGGGAGGAGGAGAAGAAGAGCCCGAAGAAGAACCCGCGTTTGGTGCCCCCGATCTATCTAGCTTATCGTATTAGTTTTTTTAAGTTGTATTAGTATTTTAAGTTGTAAGGCTATCATGGAGTTGTAAGGTTATCGTGGAACTATGGGTTGCAATAGTTATGCTACTATATATATTGTGTGTTTTGTGCTATTATTTGAAGATTGCTATGGGTTGTTCTTGCTTATTATTTGTGTATTGCTATGGGTTGCTACGAGCCCGGGTTGCTACACCTCAATCTCACCACACACACACCATCTTCAAAATATTGGCCAAACCATGGACATGCAACTAGGAGCCCCATGCAAACCCACTATGGACATGCCACTAGGAAATGCAAACTAATTTACTTTATGCGACTCATTTAGTTCATGGAACCGTAGACATGCATAAAAACAATTAACATTTGGTTTTATTGCATCAAAAAATGATCCATCACAAAATTTAGTGCAAGAAAAAGGCCAAAGTAAAAATAAGTAACATTTTATTTGCCGAAGTTAGAGGTGGGCTGGTGCCGCTACGCGGGTGGGCTGGTGCCCCTATGCGGGCGGGCTGGTCTCTATTTTGGGCATGGTTATTTTCTCAGGGTCCATTTTCTCACGGCCCAACATCTATTCGGCAGCCCAGTTTTGTTTTTTTACTAGAAACTGAATTTGGGTGTGTACTCTGTTAACTGAAGAACAAAAACAGAGGAAACAGAGCATCAACACTGAATATGGCCCCTGAGAATATCATTACAATAATTCAAGCAAGTTTTGCTTCACACGAATTCAAGTTCATCTAACAAATGATCCCGGCTAACTCAAACTACTGGGCACCCCTGAAACTAGCTGACTAACTAACTGAAACTATAACAAATTCTAGCGATTGATGAACATCAAGTAAAATAAACCCATAGCAATGACACAACCATAAAATGCTCCCGCCATCATATTTGCTTGTTGCTTCAAATCGATCAGATGCTTTAGTTGCTTGCCGATTTTCTTCAATTCACACTTCAGTTCTGCACTGTGCATCATCGGATCGGCTCTGTCCGCCAAATTGGGGGCTTGTTCCACGGCAAGCCGCCCCCCAAAATTGAGCTCTTGGGTTGGGGTTGATCCCTCCAATTTCAACCTTTCAACATATTCATCGAGCCACTCAAAATGCCCACATTTCTTCAGAACCTGAAAACAGGGGGCCGGCGGCGCATGAATCCTAGATCCACCACCCAGATCCACCGCCCTAATTCAAGGGAAAAAGAAAGAAATCGGGAGAAATTAGACCATAGAATTGGTCAAGAACACAGATCTAACCTGCCCCGGCTGTGGCTTGCTCAAACATTTCACAAACTCGCGCCCACGGTTGCCATTTTCTTCCCTCACACAAGTCAAACGCTTGAGAGGCTCCATGCGTGGGCAATCGGGGCATCTTGTCAACGGCAGTGGACCATACTGCGTCCATGGTTGGCAGGTGGCTGAAGTCGAGCTAGACATCACTCGCCGGCGGCGCGCTTCGTTGCCGGAGTAGAGGAAGAAGAAGGTGGGAAAGGAAAGGGGCAGGGTAAGCAATGGAGGGGGGCGGGCTGGCTCGGGTCGGGGCACGCTGATGAGCACGGGCATGCTTGTGTGGATAAGTTGTGGGTCCCACCCGCATGCGAGTAACTGGTGGGTCCCGCGTGTCATAACTCAAATCGCTAACCCTCGTGTTTTTCATTTCACGGTTAAACAGAGCCATGTCGCATTGGAGCTATTTACCTACTTAAATGTGTCGCACCACAGCCATTCTCTCGAACAACGTCGCACTCAAGCAAATTCACATCAAACACGTCGCACAGGAGCTATTGGCCCCCTATATATACCCCATACGAGGGTCATATCATTAAAACACAATATTCTAGACATCTACAATTTCTACAGGGAGCACCTAAAACAGTTTAGCACTTGGATACTTGCGAGGTAATGAACATATTGCATAGCATAAGGCATGAGCCTGTTTAGCACTCGCAAATTTTTAATATAAAACATATGAGGATCCAAAAAGATAAAAATCGTTATGGAGTGAATTGAACCCATTTTAGTAAATACAGACCTTGGAGGGAAAAGGGCAAGAGGGTGGAAAGTGGACCGAAAATAGTATAGGGAGGATTTGGTGGAGACATAATTTCCAATGAATTGCAACAATGATTAAGACACAGCTAATGGCGCGAGCTGCAATTCGCTTAAGCCACGCACTTAATGCATGTCGTAATATTCAGTCCCGTTCCCAAATACTTGCAGTGGATAGTGGCACATTCTTCAGGTAGGAATATATATTAACTTTAGCTATATGAGCTGGGCTTTCAGCTAGGAATAGATCGATCTGACTCCAAGTCAGCCCCCCGCCCCCCGCCCCCCCGCGTCGCCCCCGCCCGGGCGACTCGGGCGGGATCCCAACCCTAGCCGCCGGGGCTCCCCCTCCTTCCATCCCTCCTTCCGCCGCCGCCGAAGGACGCCGCCGGCCTTTTGCCCGGGGGCTGACGGTGGTGGCGGGGGCCTTTCCTCTCTCCCGCGCCATGGGGATGGTGCGGAGCTCCGCGGCGTGAGGTGGCACGGCCGATCTGGCCTTCGTGGCGTGGCGGGCCTGCCTTGACCGGCGGCAGCGCGGCGGCGGCCTCGTCCTAGGGCGGTGGTGGTGGCGGTTGCGGCGGCCGGCCCTGCGTCGGGCAGCGGCCTTGGCTGCGTTCGGCGGTGGTGGCCGGATCTGCAGCGGCGGACCATCTGTCCTCGGATCGGCGGTGGCGGTATGGAGGGCCTGGTGGTTGGGTCGGCGCCATGTGTGGTTTGCCCTCCGGACAGATCCGATCTGCCCGGTGCGGCTTGCTCGATGTGCGGCGGCTCAGATCGGCGGCGACCCGTGCGCACAATACGTGATGGAGGTTCTTCGAGCGGATCCGGGTGAAAACCTTGTGCTCGGCTTGTTGCCAAGACCGGCGTTGGTGGCACCCTGTGGTGTCATTACCTTCTTGAAGGCATCGCCGTGGAGAAGCTCTAGACCTCTATCCGCTACCTCCGGGGGAAACCCTAGATCAGTTGATCGGATGATGGCGACGCGTTGGTGTCGTTTCCTCCTTGGGGGCGTCATTCTTGGAGGCGTACACGGGATCGAGGGACCAGCGGGTGCCTTATTGGTGGAGCGGTACTTCATCCTTCACATTGATGACGGCGAATCTCGGCGGCGTGGTGCAGTGGAGACTCGGCGCCCGATGCGCGGGGATGGACTCGCGCAGGTGGAGGTAGTTGTTTGGCGTCAAGGTGGCGTTGATGACGGAGTGGCCTGACAAGGTAGAAGCCTCAATATCTGCTCTGAAGACGGACCTATGAAAGATGGCGGCGACGACACATGTGAGTGCGTCAGACCAGTTTATGCCCCAGACCCGGTATGTGGCTAGGCTGGAGCTTCTGGCTTTTGATGATAGGTTTAGGTGAGTAGACCGGGTATGTGGCCCAGGTAGCACCCCTTCATCATATGGATAGGAGTAGTGGCATATGTTGCCAAGATGGCGGATTCAGGCATATTGTTGTAATACTTTGTAAGGTCCTCGAGAATAATTAATAAAGTGGCCGTATGCATCTCCCAGATGCAGAGGCCGGGGGTCATCCTCCTTTTCTAAAAAAAAAGCTATATGAGCTGCAAATGTGTTTGGTATTAAAAATGACTAATGGTGCAAGCTCCAATTCGCTTATGTCAGACACTTGCATGCCGTAATACTCCTTCCAATTCCTAAATACTTGAAGAGGTTTCGATATATATATATTGGCACAGTCTTCAGGTATTCACTTTGACCGCGACTTCCTTTCACGATATAATTTCATAACCTAATGGAATTTTATATCATGTAAGTCATTTTTTTCGAGACAGATCCATTGACTGACATACTCCACCCAATCAATATATTTCCTGAATTACTAAGGGTCAAAGTTCTAAAAGCATGGCCACGACCTTGTCCTAAACGTATGTCAAAGTACTTGGGAGACGGAGGGAGTATATAATAACAAACAAAAACAGGAAAGAAGACATAGATGGAGAGAAAGAATCACTTACTCTCGTCACGGTCTGTGATGCGGTATTGTTTCTTCCACTGATGCATGGTGTTGAACTTGTATATGGAACCATCACGGTGGCCCGTTTTCGGCATTATATTCAGAGGGGATACACCGTCGTCACGAGACATCAACCAGCCAAGATATTCTTCGTCGTCATTATTGCCCACATTTCTCTCCTCACCACCGAGATGTCGCACACAGTTCTCCCCTGTGTACGTTTGCCACCTATAACATCAGTAACTTTCATCGCTTCCCTAGAAGCACCTTCATCGCCATGTGCGACACCCATGCAGGTTTCTTCATCGGTTTTTGCTTCACTGCTGCTGGCCATGTTCCGAGACACCTGAGGAAACCTACCACCAAAGAGCATAAGCAACCAGCTCAAGAACCGACACAAGTAAAATGGGATCGATTGAAATCGCAATGTGATATTATATCAGCATAAAATCAATATATATTTTCTTTCAGCCATGTTTGCGACTCGGGAGTCATACGGGATTATGGAAGGAAATTTTTCTCCCCGTTTGCCTTGAGAAATCAACACAGTAAGGGTTTTTGATTAAATAACATAATAAGGGTGAATAAAAACCCAATTTTTGGCAGATTCCAGATCCAAAACCATACAAAACAACTAGAGGCGCAAGCTTTAGCATCAACAGAGCAAGTAAACACACCCGTGAGCACGACGGGCGGGTGGACTCGGAGGCTCCGTCGGTGGGAAAACCCGTCGCATGAGCGCTGGTGGCCACCGGCGAGGCGGAGAAGAGGCCGTGGAGGGTAGGAGTGGTCGCGAGCGTGAGCAGAGGCGGTGCATTCATCAGGGTGGAAGGGGCGGAGGCGGTGGCAGCGTCAGTGTGTGTGTGTGTGGGGGGAGGGGGGGGGGGGAGAGACGAAGGATCGGCGATCAAGCGGAGGATTCAGGTATGCGTCTGAGGCCATATTTGGTTCAACATTTATCAACGGATTCCGCTGCCGCGTAGCAGAATCTGAACCAAAGGCCGAACCCAGCAGAATCCGATTCTAGAAATCCACTATCAAAATCTGAACCAAAAACGGAAGCAGCCCAGGACGTGCTTTCCAAAATCTGATTCCGCCGTGGACCAAAATCTGAAAAAGCTATATCAGGTGGTTTGCCAAATGACCTACATCTTTTTTACATCAGATTTTTCACAGCTGCTTCTACAAATCCATAGCCGAACCAAACACAGCATGAGCGGGCGGCGGTGCCGGGGAAATAACCAACCCAACTCTGCAGGCACATAGCGTGCAGGGGATCACGAATTGGGCTGGCCTGTTAACCACGGCCTGCCTGCTAACATCATGTTACTTTTTGTTTTTTTCCTTCCCTTTTCATTCACTTTTTTTCGTTTTTCTTCTTTATTATTTACTTTGTTTATATTTCGAAATATTTTAAATATACATTAAAAATTCACATAAAAGTTAGAAAATTGTAAATCTTACATTTGAAAAACGTTAAACATGGATAGAAAGAGGTTTTTAATGTATAAGGAAAATGTACAATGTTGATGAAAAAGTATAAAATGTTAATCATGTATACATAAAATGTTTATACATTGTAAAAAAAATGTTCGCGTAATTCAGAAAAACTGATTCTTAAGTTAAAAAAATGTTAACAAGTATCAATTTTTTTGGGACATTTTCAAGCAGATGTTTGTACAATGTAAAAAAGTTTGCTTAGTTTAGCAAAAAAATATCATTTAAAAATGTTCTAACATATATTTAAAAAATGTTTAACATGTATTGAAAAAATATAAAAAAATGTTAATATGTATACAAAAATTGTGCGACGTGTATGAAAGAAATTAGACATCAAAACATATATTAAAAAAGTGTTAATCATGTATTAAAAAAATGTAAACATACATAAAAGGAGCGGGCGGTTAACGGTCGTTAACGTGAACGGTTGGCCATGCTAGCACCTGATTTGTGGGCCTAACCTGTCAGATTTGTGCTTAGAGTGGGCAAGCAGGCGGTTCTCTGACATGGTAGTTTTTTGTCACGGTTTAGAAAAAAAATGATAGTTTTTGACACAAATTTATAAAGTGGTTGTTTTTCGGCACGTTCCACGAAATGTGGTAATCTTTTGTTAAATACTCACTATAGTTTGGAGGGCTGCTGTTAGAGAGTAAATTGCAGAAAACCACCAGTTTAAGGGTTAGGTCACCAGAAAACACTAGGTTACAGTTTCTTGACAAAAAGCACCACTTCTCTTGTAAACATTTTGCAAAAATCACTGCAACGGATTAGTGTTGTTTGAGCGCATTTATGACAGGTGGGCCCCTTTTTTTGTTTACGTGTCATCATTGTTTGGGTTTAAAGCATAAAAGCCCTTAACTTTCTTCCCCTCGTGCCCCCCTCCCCTCCCCTCTCGCGGGAAGCCGCCGTCGTTCCCTCCGCAGGCCACCGCCGCCATTGCCGCTCCCTACGCAGGCCACCGCTGCTCCCTCCGTAGGCAACAGCCGCCGTCGTCCCCTACACAGGCAACCGCCGCCGTTGCCGCTCCCTCCGCAGACCACCTGAAGGAAATATGCCCTAGAGGCAATAATAAAGTTATTATTTATTTCCTTATATCATGATAAATGTTTATTATTCATGTTAGAATTGTATTAACCGGAAACATAATACATGTGTGAATACATAGACAAACAGAGTGTCACTAGTATGCCTCTACTTGACTAGCTCGTTAATCAAAGATGGTTATGTTTCCTAACCATAAACAAAGAGTTGTTATTTGATTAACGGGATCACATCATTAGTTGAATGATCTGATTGACATGACCCATTCCATTAGCTTAGCACCCGATCGTTTAGTTTGTTGCTATTGCTTTCTTCATGACTTATACATGTTCCTATGACTATGAGGTTATGCAACTCCCGTTTGCCGGAGGAACACTTTGTGTGCTACCAAACGTCACAACGTAACTGGGTGATTATAAAGGTGCTCTACAGGTGTCTCCAAAGGTACATGTTGGGTTGGCGTATTTCGAGATTAGGATTTGTCACTCCGATTGTCGGAGAGGTATCTCTGGGCCCTCTCGGTAATACACATCACATAAGCCTTGCAAGCATTGCAACTAATGAGTTAGTTGTGAGATGATGTATTACGGAACGAGTAAAGAGACTTGCCGGTAATGAGATTGAACTAGGTATTGAGATACCGACGATCGAATCTCGGGCAAGTAACATACCGATGACAAAGGGAACAACGTATGTTGTTATGCGGTCTGACCGATAAAGATCTTTGTAGAATATGTAGGAACCAATATGAGCATCCAGGTTCCGCTATTGGTTATTGACCGGAGATGTGTCTCGGTCATGTCTACATTGTTCTCGAACCATAGGGTCCGCACGCTTAACGTTACGATGATAGTTTCATTATGAGTTTATGTATTTTGATGTACCAAAGATTGTTCGGAGTCCCGGATGTGATCATGGACATGACGAGGAGTCTCGACATGGTCGAGACATAAAGATCGATATATTGGAAGCCTATATTTGGATATCGGAATCGTTCCGGGTGAAATCGGGATTTTACCGGAGTATCGGGGGGTTA
>NC_041390.1:35808770-35809335 GCF_002162155.2 Triticum dicoccoides | reverse complement strand
TTCCTCCTCTTTCCCCCCTTCTCCTTCTCCAACTAGGAAAGAAAGGAGTCCTACTCCCGGTGGGAGTAGGACTCCCCCTTGGCGCGCCCCTCCTTGGCCGGCCGCCCCCTCCCCTTGGCTCCTTTATATACGGGGGCAAGGGGCCACCCTAGAACACACAAGTTGATCTTCGTGATTGTTCCTTAGCAGTGTGCGGTGCTCCCCACCACGATATTACACCTCGGTCATATTGTAGCGGTGCTTAGGCGAAGCCCTGCGACGGTTGAACATCAAGATCGTCACCACGCCGTCGTGCTGACAGAACTCCTCCCCGAAGCTTTGCTAGATCGGAGCCCGGGGAGCGTCATCGAGCTGAACGTGTGCCAAGAACTCGGAGGTGCCGGAGTAACGGTGCTTGGATCGGTTGGACCGGGAAGACGTACGACTACTTCCTCTATGTTGCGTCAACGCTTCCGCTTCGGTCTACGAGGGTACGTAGACAACACTCTCCCCTCTCGTTGCTATGCATCACCATGATCTTGCGTGTGCGTAGGATTTTTTTTGAAATTACTACGTTCCCCAACAG
>NC_041390.1:35753317-35808463 GCF_002162155.2 Triticum dicoccoides | reverse complement strand
AGAGAGAGAGAGAGAGAGAGAGCCGTCGCCATCGCTTGCCGTCCGCACGGCCACCGACTAGACCTCTCCAAGAAGGAATATCCAGGAGGTCCCCCTCGTCACCCTCGATCTCTCCACGGAAGAAATCAAAGCAAAGGATCCTGGAGATGCCCGAATCGAGCTCGTCCTTGTCCTCTGCCCCGACGGTCACCGGCGTCGATTCACCATCCGCAGCTCCTCACCGAGCCCACTAACCATCCCTGCAGCTCCGCCGTGAGCCCTTCTTGATTTCCCCCTCATTTCCGTCACCCCATTCGTTCGCTGGCTCCGGTTCCCACCATGGCCGAAGCTCACCGCCGCCCTGGCCGACGAGCGCATCGTTTCCGTGCCCTCCTTCTATGTCTGGGGACATGGGCACGCTCCCCGTGCCCAATAGCTAACGCCTAGCCACCCAATTCACTCGCTCGCAACCCGTAGCTTCGCGCCCATGTGACCCCAGCTCCGGCCGCCGTTTGAACTCGTCGTCGTTGGAGGCACGGGCAACGCTCCCTCTGCAGGCCGAAGCCGCCGTGGCCGCTCCCTCTGCAGGCCGTCCTCAACAAGCTGGAGTTGGCCGGCCAGTGGCGCGCCGCCGCTCCCTAAGCCGTGATGGTGAGCCCTCTCGCCCGTGACGAGACCCATGGTCCGCCCCATCCACCTTCCTTCTGCTCGCATGAGCCATGGGCGCCTTGCAACCAGGTTTGTGCACACGAGCGCCTGATTGCGTTTTTTATTTTTTTATTAAGGGGTGTCTATATAAAATTGTTGGGACTAGTTTGTAAATATAGATAAAAACCCATTTGGCATGAAAGGTTATGCCATGTAAGCCAAATAGGGGCCCAACTGTCATAAACGTGCTCAAACGAGACTAATCCGCCGATCAGTGATTTTTGCAAAATGTTTACGAGAGAAGTGGTGCTTTTTGTCAAGAAACTGTAACCTAGTGTTTTCTGATGACCTAGCCCTCAAACTGATGGGTTTCTGCAATTTACTAGTCTATAATTGTCTCTTGACTCTTCTCCAAATTTTATATAAAAATAATATATAACTCTGTTTTATGTTTCCTTTGTGTAGAGACGGCAGAAGCCATGTGTTAACTTTTATTAAATATGTAATTTGCATGCATATACTACCACGTCGGTGTCTCTTTGAGTCTGCCATGGATTGAGCTTATTAAAGGCAGGAAAGACATATAAATTACTGGGTGACAAAAGCATGATGTCATGCATGCAATTGACATTCAATTTGGACGGCTGTCCGAATTGGGCCTACTTTATCGCCAACCGATATCATTTAGACGACACGGAGGCGATGTTCCCATCCAGTCATTTGTACTTGTGTTTCAAGAGCATCTGACAGTGGAGAACTTTTATCGGGCGCACGTCGTGTGGACATCCATTCCGATGTACATATAGGTATGTTTTTTTTGTGAGGGTACGTATAGGTATGTTAAGTATTCGATCTATTTTTTCCTTCTATTATTCTTTTGAAATATTTCCTTTTTATTGTATTAGAGATCTCTCACACACATTTGTACTTGTCTAGGATAAGATCTGTGGTAGACTTGTACCTGAAAATATTATGTAACATGCCTGCTTAATTAGGTACTGTTTTTTGTGCTATCTGATGTATCCTATTGGGACACGGATTGGCCTTTCATAATTCCTAGCCATGTGCTTGTCCTGGTAGTACACGGCTTTTTTTTTTGAATTGCACGGCTTGTCTTTTTCTTAATAAAGGAACGTACGCTGCAGTTCTCCCTGTAAATTATACTAGCGAAAAAACCCGTGTATTGCAACGGGAAAGAAAATAACACACATTCTTAACCCAATAACCATGACTCAAGACCTTAATAGGCCCACATCTTTTAGTTTCACATGGCATCACATTTGTATTTCCCCTATACTCACACACTCGCTCAAAAAAAAAGCCCGTGCATTGCAACGGGAAAGAAACTAACACACACTCTTAATCCAATAACCATGACTCAAGACATTAATAGGCCCACGTCTTTTAGTTTCACATGGCATCACATTTGTGTTGCCGACAGTGACCTCTGTGCTCACACAATGAAAACACGTTTGAATGTGGTTAGTCTTAATGTCTCTCTCTTTTGCGCGCGCGCACGTGCGCACACTCGCTTGGAATAAGATAAAAAGTATGTTGTTTTTTTTCCGCAAGGTTTTTCATAGTTGTGTATGCACGGTTCTCGATGTTTTTTCTCTCACTCTAGTTTTAATAGATGTTTATTTGCAATTCGAATCACCGACGGTACAAAAAAAACAGACCATACACTATATATTAAATTTGCATCAAAAATTATATTTTAGAAATATTTAATAGCTAAAAATAACTTCATATTTAGATTCTACATATTTTTCTAATCAAGTTTCATATATAACATGTTAAAATCTAAGTTACGGTTTAAAAGATATGAATAATCTTATTTTACATAAACTATAGATTGATTAACCAAAACGTCAAGGGGTTTTCTGTTAAAACTAAAAAAAACGTTTCGGCTGACTTAAATATGGACGGCGGGTTGATTGTCTAAAACGTTAGGGGGTTTTCTGAGAAAATAAGAAAAAACGGTTCGGTTATAACTTAAACGTATACTGCGGGTTGATTTACAGAAAACTGGGGGGTTTATTAGTAAAATGGCGTGACGTACGACCATATATATATATAATATAAGCATGGACTGTTTCTGGTCGTCCGTCACGCCATTTGAATGTTGAACACCTCCGTTTACATCTCTTGTCCATCACGTTGGCTTTGGTTGAAAAAAAAACCTATTTGTACGTGACATGTCTAATTGTTTTTTTTTTGAGGATCCTGTCTAATTGTTTGTACGTAACAATATTTGCATGTAACGCTTACATCTTTAAATCTCAGCCCTTAATATATGAAATTAGTGGTCAAGATAATTTAATCTATATGGACGAACATGATGGCTTGTTTGCCTCTTGTTTTAATTATATAAATAGATAGATAAATAGGAAAAAGTTAAATTCCACTCCACGTAAAACGAAACTGAGATTTAGCAAACCATTGTTAAAAATGATTTCATTTTTGTTTCATAGTAGTATTAATTATAGTTAATTTATTAATCTATTCAGGTTTTTCTAGGAGTATTCAGGTTTCACAGGTGTGTGATGCATTGGACGGCTGGGCTGGGCAGCTAGATTGGGTTTTGGCAATTTTTGGCCCTGTATCCGTGTCATGCATATGACATTAGTCTAAATTAATATTTTTGTAGTGCAAAGTAACATACTCCCTCCATTACAGTTTGTTGGGTGCCTCTTCAAAACCAGACTTTTTCACAATCCCATAGAAATAGGCGCAACTCCTTAACTATCCTATTAATTGGGGCACATTAGGCTGCTTCCGTTTCTCTTCCTCAGCCGCATGCAAGTGGGAACATGAATGGTTTGTGCAGGGCATGCAAGTGTGAACATGAGTGCAAGTGGGAATCGGTTTCTTATTTGCTCCGCATGGCGTTGGTTTAGCGATTCATTAGACGCATCTCCTTCAATAACGTAGCTCCAGCGCCTCCTTATTTCCTGTCAATTGCACCGCACCTTGGGCCCAGAGCGGCGCGAGATACGCCCAACAAACTGCGGTTGAGGAGGAGAAACGGAAGCAGCCTAATGCGCCTCAATTAATAGGATAGTTAAGGAGCTGCGCCCTATTTCAGTGGGATTGTGAAAAAGTCTGGTTTTGAAGAGGCGCCCAACAAACTATGATGGAGGGAGTAGTAGTATTATAGATGGCTTCATTTATTAGCTTGTAGACTCATCATTTCTCGGGAAGGGCTATGTTACAGTAACTTATTATGTTATTCTAAACACTTCTCTCCTCATTAACTACATGCTACATAAGCAAAAAAATTCTTGAAATGCGCTATATTACTATCTAAGTTACTCCCACTATGACTAGCCTAATTGATGTTAGAAATAAATCATTTATATAGGAATACTTCATCTCAAGAAATGTGTATACCCGACAAGTGATATGAATACGACATGCATCACGATGCAGGGTGTGATACCAGCCTCGCATGGTACCATGTCCATCCATGCATTTGTGTGTCGTCTTCTCGTTTCTTGAGAACAACATCCTCCTATCCCCATCGCATACCGCAGTGCATATAGATTTTATTTTTAAAGTCAAACTTTGCAAATTAGGACCAAGTTATACATCAAATATTCGCATCTAGAATATCGAATACATATCATTAGATACATCGTGAGACATATTTTCACTCTAAACTTGATCAAAGTTTATAAAGGTTGACTTTTGAAAATAATAATATGTATGCACTACATTATAAAACGGAGGCAATACTAAAGAGTGCTCAATTTCCTTATTTCTGCCCAAGAGTGCTCATGAATCAGGGTAAACAATTCAAGAAAATGAAATTGATCTTATTTGCTAACAATCACTTCAACCCTTCTCCACATTCACTTGTGCTTTCCTCATGCTCCATGCCCTGAGCTGCGGCACCCTGGCCATGGTACTTCCATTGTTGAAGACATACATATGGGCCCCGCCGTCATCGACAAGCGACACCGGATAAACTCTAGCCGTGATGCAGACACTGCCACCACCACCAAAGCTCTCCACCGCAGATCGATCGATCTGCACGGCAACATCCAGCCATCCATTCTCAATTCTGGTATCAAGTGCATGAAATGAATAACATGAGAAATGGCATAGCCTCCCAGCTTACCAGAGTTCTCAAAGATATTTTCCTTTCCTTTTCAAGATCAAATTCAAAGAAGCGTCCATAGGCTGGTGTGCAGAGTCCTGGTCTCATGGAAGACCTGTGCAAGAAAAGAAAATATTTCAATTTGCTTCAGACGTTTATGGAGAAGACTAACCAAAATAAAGACAAAAACCATAAGCACTACTGGCCTTCTTAGATCAGAGCACATGAGTATCATGTACTTTTGCTGTGACTTGTAGACTCTGAAGTGCACGGTAGTGTGCTCCTCCATGTTGTTGGAGGCCAGAATAACAAGTCCAAATGGCCCTATACCACCATGAACCGATGCACCTGCTTCACAACAATGCTTCTCGGTGTCCAAAAGCCATGAAGGATCAAAAGGATCGGCGTCATCGATGGACGTCAACTCAAAATCTATCTCCACATCCGCCTATTTCAAGAAAACTTGTGTCTGATTAGTTGCAGTTGCTCTAAAAAATATACAACACACCTACAGAATGTATACCTGTCCTTTTGCTGCAAAAATGCATTATTATATAATTAGAAATTATCAGAAGGCCCTACATTTCTTAATGGCATGACACTTTTTTAAATAAAATAAATTCTCTCGAAGACCAAGTAAGCCTGTATGTGAAAAGGAAACTACCTGAAAATTGTCAACTCCATTGATCTCAAACAGATCTCCCTTGTTGAGCTCTAGTCCTTGATGGTTGATTTCATTTGTTCGAAGGGATTCAATCTCATCAACTGGCCATTGCAGCAACTGCTTGCCATCATTGTCTAACCAAATCGTCCTCGGGATTGTCTAAACATAATAAAAAATTTAACTTAAAGATGTTACACTGATTTGCTAAATAAGTTAAATTTTTATTTCAGATGATATGAAGCACAGTCAATTAGGGGCGGATTTTCTTACATGGATTCCTGCCCAACCTTTTGCAACATCATCTGAACGACAATCTGCTTCCTTAGACCAACCCCATATGATCCTCCTGCCCTTTTTCGAGTCGAAGAATGACTTCGAAGCATAGAAATTGCCGTAATCGATCTTCAACCACAGCCGACAGTCATCTACGATAGTATCTGGCACAAAGGCATCACGTTTGAGATCATACACCCCAATCAAGTACTTGTCAAAGTAACCCATGCTCATTTTGAGGGCATGCTTGGCGCCTCTTGGGATCGCTACGGACATGTCCAGTCCACTGTTATTGCCCGGCAATACCGCAAAGAAATCCAGGCACTCCCACATATTGCACTCCCACATATTGGATGAGTTCTGTGAATACAGTGGGTGACCAACTATTGTCCAACTCAGAAAGTCTTCACTCTTGTACAACAGTGCAGCAGTGTAGCCTTTCAGCTCGGCACCAACTGCTATTCTCCATAGTCCATCTGATCCGATCCAACCGGTCGTCGGATCCCTGAATTGACTTCTATTCAAACCAGGTACTACCGGTTGGATCACTGGGTTATTGCCGGTTTTTGTCCATTCTCTCAGGTACGGGTCATACGGGTTCTTGGGAAGCACAAGGTTTTGGACCTGACACTTGTCTCTACTGCCACCGGTGTATAAGATGACCGGTTGACCACCAGACAGAATTGTGGCTGAACCGGTCCAGCAACCGTCTATGTCACTGGGGTTATCCGGTTCTATCACGGGTTCAAGCTCGATCCAGTTGACAAGGTCTGTTGAAACCGAATGGCCCCAAGTTATGTCACCCCAACACCAAAGCGCGCAGTGGGGGTTATACTGGTAGAAATTATGGTAGATGCCTTTGTAGTACATTAGTCCTGAAATATTTATAAAGGAAGTATAAGTTGTAGAATACTTCAACTCCTCTTTTTTTTGTTTAGAGGTGTTTGTGCCTGAGATATCCATACCACATGGATCTTTTGTGTCGTCGTAGATTCCCAAGTATCGCCAATCCATAGGATTTTTGGAAAAGTGAGAGAATGTCAGTTTCATGCAACAGATATAGAATGATCCATGTGGCCAGTTCTAGAGTATTTAACCAAAAACTACCACAATTCACGGAAACGTGACAGAAAACTACCACTTTACGATTTTGTCCCGAAAACTACCACTTTTTTATTAATCCGTGGCAAAAAACTACCAAGTGTGAAAACTACTCGCTTTGCCTGGGTTAAACCCGAATCTGACTGCCCGACCCCACACATAAGCGGGCTAAAAATGCAATCGGGTCCCTAGTTTTTTTAAAAAAAAGCAATCGGGTCCATATCCCTCGTCTTCTCTTTTTGGAGCAGGAGCTCTACAGCCATGTCGCGCCGCCGTCGTCGAGAGGAGAGCCTCGCCGCGCCCGGATCCGCTTCCTCAACCCTCCCATGGCTCAGCTCTGGCGGGAACTCGTCGTCGCCACCTCATATCACCCTCCCGGCCTCCGCGCCGCCGCGGCCCCTGGACGGGCAGGTGTGGGTGTCCCTCACCCTGGTCGCCACGCTCGCCTTCCTCTCCCTCTGCTCGCTGCTCCGGGTCCTGGAGGTGGAAGAGCTGCTGCAGCTGGCCCTGGAACGCCGGGACGCTCTCGGCGGCGGCGTCGCGGGCCGCCCTCCGCCGGCGCCGCAGCCGCAGCAGGTGGCGCGCCAGCAGGTGCAGCAGGCCGCAGACGAAGAAGACGATCGCCAGCACCGCCATGATGAAGAGGATGCTCGGGCTGATCTCGGTCTCCACCGTCTCCAGCGCCGACGACCCCGGCCCCGCCGTCCACGACGTGGACTCGCCGCAGCAGTAGCCGTTCCCGTCCGCCGGCGGCAAGCGGCTGGGGAAGGAGGAGGCCGGCGACGAGGAGGAGAAGGAGGCGGAGGACCCGATTGCTTTTTTGAAGAAAAACTAGGGACCCGATTGCATTTTTAGCCCATTTATGTGTGGGGTCAGGCTGTCAGATTCACGTTTAACCCAGGCAAAGCGAGCAGTTTTCACACTTGGTAGTTTTTTGTCATGGATTAATAAAAAAGTGGTAGTTTACGGAACAAAATCGTAAAGTGGTAGTTTTCTGTCACGTTTCCGCGAATTGTGGTAGTTTTTGGTTAAATACTCCCAGTTCTAGTTCTGGAAGGAAAAGCGTCATACTTTTCCTACCTGAATTTGATCTGGCCAAAAGTAACACGCAAATATGGACAATGTGGAAGTGGCATAAATCTTGATGACAAGGTACATATCACTATTTCTGTAATGAATACTTCTATTTTGCGCAAGAATCTGTGGCTATCATCATCTTATGGCAGTATTAGTCAAAATCTAATTGCAGCATTCAGCAAGAGACTTGCACAAGCAATGACCTGGCCACTAAACTTTTCCCTCTTCGATGATTATCTATGACACAAAAGGCAGTTCTGTAGTGATACTACTGCCAAAAATATTATGTACTGTAGTACATTTTAACAAGCATATATTTTTTTAATATTGGCACACAAAATTACATTGAGTAGTGTATTCAGCTCGGCTTCTCCACGTGGGGAAGCCACTAAACGATCAGATCGCATGATTTTTCATGGATAAAGAACAAGAAAAGGCACAGGAAAGCAGAGTGGCATAGACCAACGGATGATCCAAAAAGCAGAGATGAAGCCCAAAGAAAATAAGCAGAGATGAAACCAAAGCATCGACAAGATCACACGAACATACCATTGATCCAGTTCCTGGGAGGCCGGAAGTGGTAGGCAGTCTTGTACCTCGTGCTGAAAATGGAGGGGACCTCTGGAGACTGTGGACAGCGGGAGACCTCTGGAGGCAGTGGACAAAAGGAGACCTCTGGAGACTGTGGACAGAGGGAGCATCTCCCTCCAACCCCATTGCTGATGTTGCTGGAGAAGAAGTTTGATACACATGAGGGGAGGAAGAATAGGGAAGGGAGGAGGACGAAGGCCCATGGTAGCGCCATGGCGACAGAAGGAATGAGAGAGTGGGGAGTGAGGTGAAGAGATCAAATAGTTATGGGGGTGTGTTGTGACATGTGAAGGCATTGTCATTTAATTAAGGAGTCGTTTCGTTAGCTGACACTCAAGAGTCTCTTTTAGATAGATTTTTCTGGGGGACCTCCGAAAACTGTGGATAGTCTAAAAAAAGGAGGAATCTCCCTATTTACTGCTACAGAGGAAGAGGTTGCATGAGGAGGAGGAGGAGGGCAGCGGCGCCGGCATGGGCTCAAGGTGTTCGTGCTGGAAGAGGCGTGCCTTTAGAGAGGATATAGACGAAATGGCATGGCAGAGCATGAGCACCGAGGCAGCTATGTTACGCATCGGCGACACGGGGGCATACGGCGCCCGGTTGGCTGGGCTTAATGCAGTCACCGTGGTTGAACACGGCGCCGCACCGCGTTGACGGAACGGAGCCAATGCAGAGCAGCATGACTATCATCGCGTTCCCGGCGGCAAGTGCGTCTAGAGCTGTGGCGGCCGGGCGTGGGGAGACAGAACTTAAAATGTTTGACGGAATGCCACACTAAGGTATTCCTAGTTGACCCGGCATAATGCAAAAAACACCATGATAATTTTTTTAGAACAAAGACTCAAGAGCCCGGCTTTAAATTAATAAAGCCATCGACCGACCAAGATTGCAACCAACAAGAATGACAACCGGAGAGCTAGGAAAAGGAAAGCCATGAACCGAAAGATACAAGGATGTTAATAGAACATCTTACAACACAACCCACTCAACAAGCACTCAAACTGAAAGTAATGAAGCGTCACTTGAAGAAGGGGTAGCCCTTGACACCTGGTTAGTGAAGCAGAAGACGAATACACCACAAAAGAAGCAGCCGACTGAAGGAAATATGCCCTAGAGGCAATAATAAAGTTGTTATTTATATTTTCTTATATCATGATAAATGTTTATTATTCATGCTAGAATTGTATTAACCGAAAACTTAGTACATGTGTGAATACATAGACAAACAGAGTGTCACTAGTATGTCTCTACTTAACTAGCTCGTTAATCACAGATGGTTAAGTTTCCTGGCCATGGACAAAGAGTTGTCATTTGATAAACGGGATCACATCATTAGAGAATGATGTGATTGACTTGACCCATCCGTTAGCTTAGCACTACGATCATTTAGTTTATTGCTATTGCTTTCTCCATAACTTATACATGTTCCTATAACTATGAGATTATGTAACTCTCGAATACCGGAGGAACACTTAGTGTGCTATCAAACGTCACAATGTAACTGGGTGACTATAAAGATGCTCTATAGGTGTCTCTGATGGTGTTTGTTGAGTTGGCATAGATCGAGATTAGGATTTGTCACTCCGTGTATTGAAGAGGTATCTCTGGGCCCTCTCGGTAATGCACATCACTATAAGCCTTGCAAGCAATGTGACCAATGACTTATTTACAGGATGTAGCATTACAAAACGAGTAAAGAGACTTGCCGGTGACGAGACTGAACTTGGTATGATGAGACCGACGATCGAATCTCGGGCAAGTAACATACCGATGACAACGGGAACAACGTATGTTGTTATGCGGTTTGACCGATAAAGATCTTCGTAGAATATGTAGGAACCAATATGAGAATCCAGGTTCCGCTATTGGTTATTGACCGGAGATGAGTCTCGGTCATGTCTACATAGTTCTCGAACCCGTAGGGTCCGCACGCTTAATGTTCGGTGACGATCGGTATTATGAGTTTATGTGTTTTGATGTACCAAAGGTAGTTCGGAGTTCCGGATGTGATCACGGACATGATGAGGAGTCTCGAAATGGTCGAGACATAAATATTGATATATTGAACGGCTATATTCGGACACCGGAAGTGTTCCGGGTGGTTTCGGGTAAAACCGGAGTGCCGGAGTGTTACCGGAACCCCCCCGGGAAACTAATGGGCCTAGATGGGCCTTAGTGGAGAGAGAGAGAGAGAGGGGCGGCCAGGGCAGGCCGCGTGCCCCCTCCCCCTTGAGTCCGAATTGGACTAGGAAGGGGGGCGGCGCCCCCCTTTTTCCTTCCCCTCTCTCACTCCTTCCTTCCCCCTCCTAGTAGGACTAGGGAAGGATGAATCCTACTCCTACTAGGAGGAGGATTCCTCCTCTCCTTGGGCGCCTCAAGGGCCGACCGGCCTCCCCCTTGCCCCTTTATATACGGGAGCAGGGGCAAACAAGAACACACAAGTTGACATTGTTTAGCCGTGTGCGGTGCCCCCTCCACCATAATCCACCTCGGTCATATCGTTGCAGTGTGCTACCTCTTGAGCATGCGTTGGTTTTTCCTTAAAGAGGAAAGGGTGATACAGCAAACTAGAGTAAGTATTTCCCTCGGTTTTTGATAACCAAGGTATCAATCCGTTAGGAGACTACACGCAAATCCCTCATACCTGCACAAACAATCAAGAACCTTACAACCAACACAATAAAGGGGTCGTCAGTCCCTTCACGGCCACTTGCAAAAGTGAGATCTAATAAAGATAATACGATAAATATTTTTGGTATTTTTTTGTATAGATTAAAAATTAAAGATTGCAAAATAAATGGCGATAGAAATAGCTAGTTGACGGAAAATAATATGATGGAGAATAGACCCCGGGGTCATAGGTTTCACTAGTGGCTTCTCTGAAGATAGCATAATCTACGGTGGGTGAACAAATTACTGCCGAGCAATTGGTAGAAAAGAGCATAGTTATGAGAATATCTAGGCATGATCATGATATAGGCATCACGTCCATGACAAGTAGACCGAAACGATTCTGCATCTACTACTATTACTCCACACATCGACCGCTATCATCCAACATGCATCTAGAGTATTAAGTTCATAAGAACAGAGTAACGCATTAGGCAAGATGACATGATGTAGAGTGATAAACTCAAGAAATATGATATAAACCCAATCTTTTTATCCTCGATGGCAACAATACAATATATGCCTTGCTGCCGCTGCTGTCACTGGGAAAGGACACCGCAAGATTAAACACAAAGCTAAGCACTTCTCCCATTGCAGGAAAGATCAATCTAGTAGGCCAAACCAAACTGAAAATTCGAAGAGACTTGCCAAGATATTTAAATCATGCATAAAAGAATTCAGAGAAGAATCAAATATTGTTCATAGATAATTTTGATCATAAACCCCCAATTCATCGTATCTCGACAAACACACCGCAAAAAGAATTACATCGAATAGATCTCCAGGAGAATCGAGGAGAACTTTGTATTGAGATCCAAAGAGATAGAAGAAGCCATCTAGCTAATAACTATGGACCCGAAGGTCTGTGTTAAACTACTCACACATCATCGGAGAGGCTATGGTGTTGATGTAGAAGCCCTCCCTGATCGATTCCCCCTCCGGCGGAGCGCCGGAAAAGGCCCCAAGATGGGGTCTCACGGGTACAGAAGGTTGCGGCGGTGGAAATAGGGTTTTGTGGTGCTCCTGGATGTTTTCAGGGTATATGAGTATATATAGGCGAAAGAAGTAGGTCGGTGGAGCCACGAGGGTGGGGGCGCGCCCTCCTGCCTCGTGGCTTCTTCGCTGTTTCCTTGACGTCCACTCCAAGTCTCCTGGATTGCTTTTGTTCCAAAAACGATCCTCACGAAGGTTTCATGCCTTTTGGATTCCGTTTGATATTCCTTTTCTGCGAAACACTGAAATAGGCAAAAAAAATAACAATTTGCACTGGGCCTTCGGTTAATAGGTTAGTCCAAAAAATAATATAAAAGTGCATAATAAAGCACATTAAACATCCAAAACAGATAATATAATATCATGGAACAATCAAAAATTATAGATACGTTGGAGACGTATCACAGTGCTTAGGCGAAGCCCCGCGCCGGTAGCTTCATCATCACCGTCATCACGCCGTCGTGCTGACGAAACTCTCCCTCGACACTCAGCTGGATCTAGAGTTCGCGGGACGTCACTGAGCTGAACGTGTGCAGATCGCAAAGGTGCCGTACCTTCGGTACTAGGATCGGTCAGATCATGAAGACGTACGACTACATCAACCGCGTTGTCATAACGCTTCCGCTTACGGTCTATGAGGGTACATGGACAACACTCTTCCCCTCTCGTTGCTATGCATCACCTAGATAGATCTTGTGTGTGCGTAGGAATTTTTTGAAATTACTGCGTTCCCCAACGGTGGCATCCGAGCCAGGTCTATGCGTAGATGTTATATGCAGGAGTAGAACACAAAGGAGTTGTGGGCATGGGTATATACATATTGCTTGCAGTCACTAGTTGATTCTTGATTCAACGGTATTGTTGGATGAAGCGGTTCAGACCGACATTACGCGTACGCTTACACGAGACTAGTTCTACCGACGTGCTTCGCACACAGGTGGCTGGTGGGTGTCAGTTTCTCCAACTTTAGTTGAATCAGATTCAATGAACAGGGTTCTTTATGAAGATCAAAAAGCAATCACTATACCGCGTTGTGGTTTTTGATGCGTAGGTAAGAACAGTTCTTGCTCAGCCCGTAGCAGCCACATAAAACTTGCAACAACAAAGTAGAGGACGTCTAACTTGTTTTTGCAGGGCATGTTGTGATGTGATATGGTCAAGACATGATGCTAAATTTTATTATATGAGATGATCATGTTTTGTAACAAAGTTATTGGCAACTGGCAGGAGCCATATGGTTGTCTCTTTATTGTACGAAATGCAATCGCCATGTAATTCCTTTACTTTATCACTAAGCGGTAGCGATAGTCGTAGAAGCAATAGTTCGCGAGATGACAACAATGCTTCGATGGAGATCAAGGTGTCAAGCCGGTGACGATTGTGATCATGAAAGTGCTTTGGAGATGGAGATCAAAGGCTCAAGATGATGATGGCCATATCATATCACTTATATTTATTGCATGTGATGTTTATCCTTTATGCATCTTATTTTTCTTAGTTCGGCGGTAGCATTATAAGATGATCTCTCACTAAATTTCAAGGTATAAGTGTTCTCCCTGAGTATGCACCGTTGCTACAGTTCGTCGTGCCGAGACACGACGTGATGATTGGGTGTGATAAGCTCTACGTTCACATAGAAGGGTGCAAGCCAGTTTTGCACACGCGGAATACTCAGGTTAAACTTGAAGAGCCTAGCATATGCAGATATGGCCTCAGAACACTGAGACCGAAAGGTCGAGCATGAATCATATAGTAGATATGATCAACATAGTGATGTTCACCATTGAAAACTACTCCATCTCACGTGATGATCGGACATGGTTTAGTTGATATGGATCATATGATCACTTAGATGATTAGAGGGATGTCTATCTAAGTGGGAGTTCTTAAGTAATTTGATTAATTGAACTTTAATTTATCATGAACTTAGTACCTGATAGTATTTTTCATGTCTATGTTGTTGTAGATAGATGACCCATGTTGTTGTTCCGTTGAATTTTAATGCGTTCCTAGAGAAAGCTAAGTTGAAATATGATGGCAGCAATTACACGGACTGGGTCCGTAACTTGAGGATTATCCTCATTGCTGCATAAAGAATTACGTCCTAAAAGCACCGCTAGGTGACAAACCCACTACAGGAGCAACGCCAGATGTTGTGAACACCTGGTAGAGCAAAGCTGATGACTACTCGATAGTTCAGTGTGCCATGCTTTACGGCTTAGGACCGGGACTTCAACGACGTTTTGAACGTCATGGAGCATATGAGGTGTTTCAGGAGTTGAATTTAATATTTCAAGCAAATACCCGGATTGAGAGATATGAAGTCTCCAATAAGTTCTACAACTGCAAAATGGAGGAGAATAGTTCTGTCAGTGAACATATACTCAGAATGTCTGGGTACCACAACCACTTGACTCAGTTGGGAGTTAATCTTCCTAATGATAGTGTCATTGACAGAGTTCTTCAATTACTTCCACCAAGCTACAAGAGCTTTGTGATGAACTATAATATGCAAGGGATGGATAAGACAATTCCCGAGTTCTTCGCAATGCTAAAGGCCGCGGAGATAGAAATCAAGAAGGAGCATCAAGTGTTGATGGTCAACAAGACCACCAGTTTCAAGAAAAAGGGTGAAGGGAAGAAGGGGAACTTCAACAAGAACGGCAAGCAAGTTGCTGCTCAAGTGAAGAAACCCAAGTCTGGACCTAAGCCTAAGATTGAGTGCTTCTACTGCAAAGGGACTGGTCACTAGAAGCGGAACTGCCCCAAGTATTTGTTGGAAATATGCCCTAGAGGCAATAATAAAAGTGTTATTATTATATTTCTTTGTTCATGATAATAGTCTTTTATTCATGCTATAACTGTATTATCCGGAAATCGTAATACACGTGTGAATACATAGACCCCAATATGTCCCTAGTGAGCCTCTAGTTGACTAGCTCGTTGTGATCAACAGATAGTCATGGTTTCCTGGCTATGGACATTGGATGTCGTTGATAACGGGATCACATCATTAGGAGAATGATGTGATGGACAAGACCCAATCCTAAGCCTAGCACAAAGATCGTGTAGTTCGTTTGCTAGAGCTTTGCCAATGTCAAGTATCTCTTCCTTAGACCATGAGATCATGTAACTCCCTGATACCGTAAGAGTGCTTTGGGTGTACCAAACATCACAACGTAACTGGGTGATTATAAAGGTGCACTACAGGTATCTCCGAAAGTGTCTGTTGGGTTGACACGGATCGAGACTGGGATTTGTCACTCCGTGTAAACAGAGAGGTATCTCTGGGCCCACTCGGTAGGACATCATCAGAATGTGCACAATGTGACCAAGGGGTTGATCACGGGATGATGTGTTATGGAACGAGTAAAGAGACTTTCCGGTAACGAGATTGAACAAGGTATTGGTATACCGACGATCGAATCTCGGGCAAGTAAAATACCGCTAGACAAAGGGAATTGTATACGGGATTGATTAAGTCCTTGACATCGTGGTTCATCCGATGAGATCATCGTGGAACATGTGGGAGCCAACATGGGTATCCAGATCCCGCTGTTGGTTATTGACCGGAGAACGTCTCAGTCATGACTACATGTCTCCCGAACCCGTAGGGTCTACACACTTAAGGTTCGATGACGCTAGGGTTATAAAGGAAGTTTGTATGTGGTTACGTAATGTTGTTCGGAGTCCCGGATGAGATCCCAGACGTCACGAGGAGTTTCGGAATGGTCCGGAGGTAAAGATTTATATATGGGAAGTCCTGTTTTGGTCACCGGAAGAGTTTCGGGGTTTATCGGTAACGTACCGGGACCACCGGGAGGGTCCCGGGGTCCACCTAGTGGGGCCACCAACCCCGGAGGCTTGCATGGGCCAAGAGTGGTGAGGGACCAGCCCCTTAGTGGGCTGGTGCGCCTCCCACAAGGGCCCATGGCGCCTAAGAGGTGGAAAGGGGGCAAACCCTAAGGGGATATGGGCCTTAGGGCCCATATTGGTGCGCCTCCCTCTCCTCTCCCCTCTTGGCCGCCACCCCCTTTGCCATCTAGGGCTGCCGCCCCCCTAGGGGTGGGAACCCTAGAGGGGGGCGCACCCTCCTCCCTCTCCCCTATAAATAGTGAGGCATAGGGCTGCCCATAACACGCGATTTGATCTCTCGTTGGTGCAGCCCTGCGTGTCTTCTTCCTCCTCTTCTAGCCACGCTCCTCCACCACCACCACGCCGTTGTGCTGCTGCTGGATGGAGTCTTCCTCAACCTCTCCCTCTCTCCTTGCTGGATCAAGGCGTGGGAGACGTCACCGGGCTGTACGTGTGTTGAACGCGGAGGTGCCGTCCGTTCGGCACTAGGATCTCCGGTGATTTGAATCACGACGAGTACAACTCCTTCAACCCCGTTCTCTTGAACGCTTCCGCTTAGCGATCTACAAGGGTATGTAGATGCACTCTCCTTCCCCTCGTTGCTGGTTTCTCCATAGATAGATCTTGGTGACACGTAGGAAAATTTTGAATTTCTGCTACGTTTCCCAATAGTATTTGGCGGAGAAGAAGGATGGCAAAGTGAAAGGTATATTTGATATACATGTTATTGATGTGTACCATACTAATGCTCGCAGTAGCGCCTGGGTATTTGATACTGGTTCTGTTGCTAATATTTGCAACTCGAAACAGGGGCTACGGATTAAGCGAAGAGCGGCTAAGGACGAGGTGATGATGCGCACGGGAAATGGTTCCAAAGTCAATGTGATCGCCGTCGGCACGCTACCTCTACATCTACCTTCGGGATTATTTTTAGAGCTAAATAATTGTTATTTGGTGCCAACGTTGAGCATGGACATTATATCTGGATCTTGTTTCATGCGAGACGGTTACCCATTTAAATCAAAGAATAATGGTTGTTCTATTTATATGAGTAATATCTTTTATGGTCATGCATCCTTGACGAGTGGTCTATTTTTACTAAATCTTGATAGTAGTGATACACATGTTCGTAGTATTGAAGCCAAAAGATATAAGTTTAACAATGATAGTGCAACTTATTTGTGGCACTGCCGTTTAGGTCATATTGGTGTAAAGATATAAGAAACTCCATGCTGATGGACTTTTGGAATCACTTGATTATGAATCACTTGATGCTTGTGAACCATGCCTCATGGGCAAGATGACTAAGACTCCGTTCTCCAGAACAATGGAGCGAGCAACAGACTTATTGGAAATAATACATACTGATGTATGCGATCCGATGAGTGTTGATGCTCGCGGCGGGTATCGTTATTTTCTTACCTTCACAGATGATTCAAGCAGATATGATTATATCTACTTGATGAAACATAAGTCTTAATCCGCTATCGTTTATTAGATATGGTACGAATGAAGTGTCCGAATGTCGTAATCGCACTTTATTAGATTTGGTACGATCTATGATGTCTCTCACTGATTTACCGCTATCGTTTTGGGGTTATGCTTTAGAGACGACTACATTCACATTAAATAGGGCACCATCAAAATCCGTTGAGATGACACCTTATGAACTGTGGTTTGGCAAGAAACCCAAGTTGTCATTTCTTAAAGTTTGGGGATGTGGTGCTTATGTGAAAAAGCTTCAACCTGATAAGCTCAAACCAAAATCGAAGAAATGTGTCTTCATAGGATACCCAAAGGAAACTGTTGGGTACACCTTCTATCACAGATCCGAAGTCAAGATATTCGTTGCTAAGAATGGATCCTTTCTAGAGAAGGAGTTTCTCTCGAAAGAAGTGAGTGGGAGGAAAGTAGAACTTGATGAGGTAATTGTACCTACTCCCTTATTGGAAAGAAGTTCATAACAGAAATCAGTTCCAGTGATTCCTACACCAGTAAGTTAGGAAGCTAATGATGATGATCACGAAACTTCTGATCAAGTTACTATCGAACCTCGTAGGTCAACCAGAGTAAGATCCGCACCAGAGTGGTATGGTAATCCTGTTCTGGAGGTCATGTTACTTGACCATGACGAACCTACGAACTATGAGGAACCGATGATGAGCCCAGATTCCGCAAAATGGCTTGAGGCCATGAAATCTGAGATGGGCTCAATGTATGAGAACAAAAGTGTGGACTTTGGTTGACTTGCCCGATGATCGACGGGCCATAGAGAATAAATGGATCTTCAAGAAGAAGATTAACTGAGGGAGTCCTAGATTAGGGGGTATCCGGACAGCCGGATTATATCCTTTGGCCAGACTGTTGGACTATGAAGATACAAGATTGAAGACTTCGTCTCGTGTCTGGATGGGACTCTACTTGGCGTGGAAGGCAAGCTAGGCAATACGGATGTGCATATCTCCTCCTTTGTAACCGACCTTGTGTAACCCTAGCCCCCTCTGGTGACTATATAAACCGGAGGGTTTTAGTCCGTAGAATAACATACAATCATACCATAGGCTAGCTTCTAGGGTTTAGCCTCTCTGATCTCGTGGTAGATCTACTCTTGTACTACCCATATCATCAATATTAATCAAGCAGGACGTAGGGTTTTACCTCCATCAAGAGGGCCCGAACCTGGGCAAAACATCTTGTCCCCTGCCTCCTGTTACCATCCGCCTTAGACGCACAGTTCGGGACCCCCTACCCGAGATCCGCCGGTTTTGACACCGACATTGGTGCTTTCATTGAGAGTTCCTCTATGACATCGCCAGAAGGAAGGATGTCTCATCTCGTCTTTAAATACGGTACTACTGTTGGGGGAGCTTTGGCTGTCGGCCAAACTCTCCGGCTAGGCGGTTTCATCATGACCGCTTGTTTGGCCGCCGCGCCGATGATGACTTCTCGGGTCATTGAAAACAGCCTCCACGTCAAATTGGCACTCGCCGAACAGATGGATCCGGTGGAGCTTGCCTCCCTAAACGAGATATTGGATCGCATCGCCGCCCTGGGAGTCGCTACGGACTATGATCGGATTGGGCTTAAACCCGATCAAAGGGAGATTAACTCTTCGCCGGTCACCCATCATATTGCAGTGGTAGAGGAACAATGCGGCAACCTCTCCTCCATATTAAGGACCAACTATGTCCGGATTCCTGAGCTCTCCGAGCCGGATACCCGTTCGTGGGAGGACAGCATCCAATCCCTGAACTTAGAGTCAGGCAGCGGGCCAGGATTATCGGGCAACACCCCGGAACCAGAATTTCCAAAATTGGAAATTCCTCGGCCCCTGGATCCCAGATCGGGTAAGGGTTCGGATTCAATTCCACCCACCCACCCAAACATAAGCGATCTTTCCCACATCAGGCAAGAGCCCCAGGAAACAGTACATCACTATTGGGCCAGATTCCTCCTTGCGATGAACAAGGCTAAGGACTGTCGCGAGGAAGACGCAGTCTTATTTTTCTGCAATAATTGCACGGACAAGGGAATCCTTAACACCATAAATCACCGTGAGATATCACGCTTCGCTGACTTGGCGTCCATAGTACGAAAGTACTGTGCGATGGAAAGTGTCTGGAAAACCGAAACAAACTTTTGGGATAATCTGGCCCTAAATACGAACCCAGACCGAAATAAAAGGGTGCACTATCAAAAGACACCCGGGTCAACTACCAAAAAGCAAAAACCATCTATAGGGCATGGAACCGTACTGGAGGGATGGCTCAATGGACCCTGCAACATTCATAGTACAGCGGATACAATACCAACGCACAGCCTTAGAGCATGTTGGATACTCCGGCAGGTGGCCAAAAGTGGTGAGGATCTTCTTATCCCAAATGCCACAGAGCACCATCCCGTGGATAACAATACGGTGTTAACAGTGTTTGAGACATTTGCGTCAAATAATAGGCACGAGCGAACACTCTGCAGCATGGCCGAAGTCTGCCACGTAGCAGCAATAAATCCATGGAGTGACATGGCTATTACCTTCAATGCCAGTGATGAACCTAAATTCCAAACAGCCCGAGCACCAGCCACACTGGTCCTCAGTCCAATTGTGGACGGCTTTTGACTCACCAAAGTACTCATGGACGACGACAGCGGATTAAACCTCATCTACGAGGAAACTCTTCAAAAAATGGAAATAGACTGGAGCCGCATTGAGTAAAGTAGCACAACCTTCAGAGGAATCATACCCAGTCGGGAGGCACGATGCGCTGGGAAAATCACACTAGATGTGGTATTCGGTACGCCGGAGAATTATAGGTCCAAAGAAATTACATTTCAAGTGGCCCCATTCAGCAGTGGATACCACGCCCTTTTAGGACGTGAGGCGTTCACGATCTTCCAAGTTGTACCCCATTATGGGTACATGAAGCTCAAAATGCCCGGGCCCAACGGAATCATCACTCTCGCCAGTGATCCGGACACAACACTCCACGCGGAAAACAAAACAGCCGCACTGGCCCTCGAGGCATTATCCGAAGCCCTCTCGGCCGAGGAATTAACCACGCTACGCTCCACAGTGGACTGGGACAATGTAATACTCGATAAGAGATCCAAGTCCACCTCTTTTAAACCAGCGGATGAAATAGTCAAATTCCAAGTTCTCCCAATGAACCCTACAAAAACAGCCTCCATTGGGGCACAGTTAAACCCCGTCGTGGACGCCGCGCTACGAGAGTTCCTACGCGAGAATTGGGACATATTCGCCTGGGACCCCTCAGACATGCCAGGAATCCCACGCAAGCTGGCCGAGCATAGCCTCAATATCCTAAAGGGATTCAAGCCGGTCAAGCAAGCTCTTCGGTGTTTCTCCGAACCTAAGAGACAGGCCATGGGAGAGGAACTAGCCAAGTTATTGGAGGCCGGATTCATCAGAGAGATAAAACACCCGGACTGGCTAGCAAACCTGGTGATGGTACGAAAGAAGGATAAATCCTAGCGCCTTTGTGTCGATTTCAAGGACCTCAGTAAAGCTTGCCCAAAGGATCCCTTCCCCCTCCCTCGCATAGATCAAATTATCGATGCTACCGCAGGACACGAGTCATTGTGTTTCCTCGACGCATACTCCGGTTACCACCAAATCAAGATGGCGGAGGCCGACCAAGCCGCAACGGCATTCATCACACCATATGGTCCCTTCTGTTTCAACACAATGCATTTTGGGCTCAAAAACGCCGGCGCAACATATCAGCGCATGATTCAGACATGTGTGGAGAAACAAATTGGCAAAACAGTAGAGGCATACGTAGACGATGTGGTCATCAAAACCAAGCACGTTGACTCTTTGATAAATGACTTGAGGCTCACATTCGACAACCTCCGAACATACGACATCAAGCTCAATCCGGAAAAATGCGTTTTCGGCATACCAGCCGGAAAGCTCCTAGGTTTCATTGTCTCCAGTAGAGGTATTGAAACTAATCCGGCCAAAATCCAAGCTTTGTCACAGTTGGCTACCCCAACAGACCTCAAACAAATCCAGAAGTTAATTGGATGCGTGGCGGCTCTAAGCCGCTTTATCTCCCGCTTAGGAGAAAAGGCTTTACCCCTTTATCGCCTCCTTCGGCGCACCAAACACTTTGAGTGGACGGACACTTCCACAGCCGGATTGGAAGAAATAAAGGCCATTTTGGCAACCAACCCAATCCTGGCCGCGCCAAACATCGGCGAACCAATGCTGTTGTACATTGCGGCAACTCATCAAGTTGTAAGGGCAGTGCTCATCGTCGAATGAGAAGCTGCCGGACATAAATTCCCTCTTCAAAAGCCGATATACTATGTATCCACTGTCCTCACTCCATGCAAATCACGGTACCCACATTATCAAAAGATAGCCTATGCGGTATTCATGGCATCCCGGAAGCTGCGACACTACTTTCAAGAGTGTTTGATTACAGTAGCCTCGGAAGTGCCACTTAATGATATTATAAACAACCGCGACGCTATGGGCCGGATTGCTAAATGGGCCATTGAGCTCCTCCCGTTCGACATAACATACAAACCTCGACGGGCCATTAAGTTGCAAGTATTGGCCGACTTTGTCGCCGAATGGACGGAGCCCAAACTTCCTAAAGAGTACGGCGCATACTCCAATTGGATCATGCACTTCGACGGTTCTAAAATGCTAGCTGGTCTAGGGGCTGGCGTCGTCCTGACGTCCCCAACCGGAGATACCGATCAGTACGTACTGCACATATTGTATACAGACTCCAACAACACAGCCGAATACGAAGCTCTGTTGAATGGTCTTCGGATGGCAGTCTCCATGGGCATTCAACGCCTGGAGGTGCGTGGGGATTCAAAACTTGCAATATCCTAAATAAATGGAGACTTTGACGCTAAGGATCCGAAAATGGCGGCCTACCGAAACACCATCCTAAAAATGTCAGCTCGGTTCGAGGGACTCGAATTTCACCATGTGGCTCGGGAAAACAATCAAGCGGCGGATATCCTCGCCCGCATCGGCGCAAAATGCGACGCGGTCCCCTCCAACATATTTCTGGAAAGGCTGTTCAAGCCATCCGTAGTATGGGAAGGTGATACATCTCCAACGTATCTATAATTTTTGATTGCTCCATGCTATTGAAGGAAATATACTCTAGAGGCAATAATAAAGTTATTATTTATTTCCTTATTTCATGATAAATGTTTATTATTCATGCTAGAATTATATTAACCGGAAACATAATACATGTGTGAATACATAGACAAACAGAGTGTCACTAGTATGCCTCTACTTGACTAGCTCGTTAATCAAAGATGGTTATGTTTCCTAACCATGGACAAAGAGTTGTTATTTGATTAACGGGATCACATCAGTAGGTGAATGATCTGATTGACATGACCCATTCCATTAGCTTAGAACCCGATCGTTTAGTATGTTGCTATTTCTTCTTCATGACTTATACATGTTCCTATGACTATGAGATTATGCAACTCCCGTTTGCCGGAGGAACACTTTGTGTGCTACCAAACGTCAAAACGTAACTGGGTGATTATAAAGGTGCTCTACAGGTGTCTCCAAAGGTACATGTTGGGTTGGCATATTTCGAGATTAGGATTTGTCACTCCGATTGTCAGAGAGGTATCTCTGGGCCCTCTCGGTAATGCACATCACATAAGCCTTGCAAGCATTGCAACTAATGAGTTAGTTGCGAGATGATGTATTACGGAACGAGTAAAGAGACTTGCCGGTAACGAGATTGAACTAGGTATTGAGATACCGACGATCGAATCTCGGGAAAGTAACATACCGATGACAAAGGGAACAACGTATGTTGTTATGCGGTCTGACCGATAAAGATCTTCGTAGAATATGTGGGAGCTAATATGAGAATCTAGGTTCCGCTATTGGTTATTGACCGGAGACGTGTCTCGGTCATGTCTACATTATTCTCGAACCCGTAGGGTTCGCACGCTTAAGGTTTCGATGACAGTTATATTATGAGTTTATGAGTTTTGATGTACCGAAGAAGTTCGGAGTCCCGGATGAGATCGGGGACATGACGAGGAGTCTCGAAATGGTCAAGACGTAAAGATCGATATATTGGACGACTATATTCGGACATCGGAAAGGTTCCGAGTGGTTCGGGTATTTTTCGGAGTACCGAGGAGTTACGGGAATACGGGAGAAGAAGTATATGGGCCTTATTGGGCTTTAGGGGAGAGGGAGAGGCAGGCCGCGCGCCGCCCCAAGGCCTTGTCCGAATTGGACTAGGGGGAGGGGCTGCGCCCCCTCCTTACTTCTCTTCCCTCTTCCCCTTCCTTGTCTCCTACTCCTAATACTTGGAAGGACTCCTAGTTGGACTAGGAAAGGGGGAATCCTACTCCCGGTGGGAGTAGGACTCCCCTAGGGCGCGCCATAGAGAGGGCCGGCCCTCCCCTCCTCCACTCCTTTATATACGGGGGCACGGGGCACCCCATAGACACACAAGTTGATCTTCATGATCGTTCTCTTAGCCGTGTGCCGTGCCCCCTGCCACCATAATCCTCGATAATATTGTAGCGGTGCTTAGGCGAAGCCCTGCGACGGTAGAACATCAAGATCGTCACCACGCCGTCGTGCTAACGGAACTCTTCCCTGACACTTTGCTGGATCGGAGTCCGGGGGATCGTCATCGAGCTGAACGTGTGCTAGAACTCGGAGGTGCCGTAGTTTCGGTGCTTGGATCGGTCGGATCGTGACGACGTACGACTACATCAACCGCGTTGATATAACGCTTCCGCTTTCGGTTTACGAGGGTACGTGGACAACACTCTCCCCTCTCGTTGCTATGCATCACCATGATCTTGCGTGTGCGTAGGAAATTTTTGAAATTACTACGTTCCCCAACAGTGGCATCCGAGCCTAGGTTTTATGTGTTGATGTTATATGCACGAGTAGAACACAAGTGAGTTGTGGGCGATATAAGTCATACTGCTTACCAGCATGTCATACTTTGGTTCGGCGGTATTGTTGGATGAAGCGGCCAGGACCGACATTACGCGTACGCTTACGCGAGACTGGTTTTACCGCCGTGCTATGCACACAGGTGACTAGCGGGTGTCAGTTTCTCCAACTTTAGTTGAACCGAGTGTGGCTACACCCGGTCCTTGCGAAGGTTAAAACAGCACCAACTTGACAAACTATCGTTGTGGTTTTGATGCGTAGGTAAGATTGGTTCTTGCTTAAGCCCGTAGCAGCCACGTAAAACTTGCAACAAACAAAGTAGAGGACGTCTAACTTGTTTTTGCAAGGCATGTTGTGATGTGATATGGTCAAGACGTGATGAGATATAAGTTGTTGTATGAGATGATCATGTTTTGTGGAAGTTATCGGCAACTGGCAAACGCCTTATGGTCATCTCTCTATTGCATAAGATGCAAGCGCCAAACAATTGCTTTACTTTATCGCTATGCGATAGCAATAGTTGCAAGAGCAATAGTTGGCGAGACGTCCACGTGACGACACATTGATATAGATCAAGATGATGGAGATCATGGTGCCATGCCGGTGACGATAGAGATCATGACGGTACTTTGGATATGGAGATCAAAGGCACAAGATGATCATGGCCATATCATGTCACATATTTTGATTGCATGTGATGTTTATCTTGTATATATCTTATTTTGCTTATTTCAACGATAGCTTTATAAGATGATCTCTCACTAAATTTCAAGATAAAAGTGTTCTCCCTGAGTATGCACCATTGCCAAAGTTCGTCGTGCCCAGACACCACGTGATGATCGGGTGTGATAAGCTCTACGTCCATCTACAACGGGTGCAAGACAGTTTTGCACACGCGGAATACTCAGGTTAAACTTGGCAAGCCTAGCATATGCAGATATGGCCTCGGAACACTGGAGACCGAAAGGTCGAGCGTGAATCATATAGTAGATATGATCAACATAGTGATGTTCACCATTGAAAACTAATCCATCTCACGTGATGATCGGACATGGTTTAGTTGATTTGGATCACGTGATCACTTAGATGATTAGAGGGATGTCTATCTAAGTGGGAGTTCTTAAGTAATATGATTAATTGAACTTAAATTTATCATGAACTTAGTCCTGGTAGTATTAGCATATCTATGTTATAGATCAATAGCTCGCATTGTTGCTTCCCTATGTTTGTTTTGATATGTTCCTAGAGAAAAACTATGTTGAAAGATGTTAGTAGCAATGATGCGGATTGGATCCATGATATGAGGTTTATCCTCATTGCTGCACAGAAAAATTATGTCCTTGATGCACCGCTAGGTGACAGACCTATTGCAGGAGCAGATGCAGATGTTATGAACGTTTGGCTAGCTCAATATGATGACTACTTGATAGTTTAGTGCACCATGCTTAACGGCTTAGAATCGGGACTTCCAAGACGTTTTGAATGTCATGGACCATATGAGATGTTCCAGGAGTTGAAGTTAATATTTCAAGCAAATACCCGAGTTGAGAGATATGAAGTCTCCAACAAGTTCTATAGCTACAAGATGGAGGAGAATCGCTCAAGCAGTGAGCATGTACTCAGATTGTCTGGGTACTACAATCGCTTGAATCAAGTGGGAGTTAATCTTCCAGATAAGATAGTGATTGACAGAATTCTCTAGTCACCATCACCAAGTTAGTAGAACTTCGTGATGAACTATAGTATGCAAGGGATAACGGAAACGATTCCCAAGCTCTTCGTGATGCTAAAATCGACGAAGGTAGAAATCAAGAAAAATATCAAGTGTTGATGGTAGACAAGACCACTAGTTTCAAGAAAAGGGCAAAAGGAAGAAGGGGAACTTCAAGAAGAACGGCAAGCAAGTTGCTGCTCAAGTGAAGAAACCCAAGTCTGGTCCTAAGCCTGAGACAAAGTGCTTCTAATGCAAAGGGATTGGTCACTGGAAGCGGAACTACCCAAGTATTTGGTGGATAAGAAAGGATGGCAAAGTAAACAAAGGTATATTTGATATACATGTTATTGATGTGTACTTTACTAGTGCTCATAGCAACCCCTCAGTATTTGGTACTAGTTCAGTTGCTAAGATTAGTAACTCGAAACGGGAGTTGCAAAATAAACAGAGACTAGTTAAGGGTGAAGTGACGATGTGTATTGGAAGTGGTTCCAAGATTGATATGATCATCATCGCACACTCCCTATACTTTCGGGATTAATGTTGAACATAAATAAGTGTTATTTGGTGTTTGTGTTGAGCATAAATATGATTTGATCATGTTTATTGCAATACGGTTATTAATTTAAGTTAGAGAACAATTGTTGTTCTGTTTACATGAATAAAACCTTCTATGGTCATACACACCAACGAAAATGGTTTGTTGGATCTCGATTGTAATGATACACATATTCATAATATTGAAGCCAAAAGATGCAAAGTTAATAATGATAGTGCAACTTGTTTGTGGCACTGCCGTTTAGGTCATATTGGTGTAAAGCGCATGAAGAAACTCCATGCTGATGGGATTTTGGAATCACTTGATTATGAATCACTTGATGCTTGCGAACCATGTCTCTTGGGAAAGATGACTAAAATGCCGTTCTCCGGAACAATGCAGCAAGCAACAGATTTGTTGGAAATCATACATACTGATGTATGTGGTCCGCTGAATATCAAGGCTTGCAGCGGGTATCATTATTTTCTGACCTTCACAGATAATTTGAGCAGATATGGGTATATCTACTTGATGAAACATAAGTCTAAAACATTTGAAAAGTTCAAAGAATTTCAGAGTGAAGTGGAAAATCATCGTGACAAAAAATAAGGTTTCTACGATCTGATCGCGGAGACAAATATTTGAGTTACGAGTTTGGTCTTCAATTAAAACAATGTGGAATAGTTTCACAAATTCGTGCCACCTGGAACACCACATCATAATGGTGTGTCCGAACGTCATAGCCGTACTTTATTAGATATAGTGCAAATCTATGATGTTTCTTACCGATTTACCACTATCATTTTTGAGGTTATGCATTAAAGACAGCTGCATTCATGTTAAAAAGGGGCACCATCTAAGTCCGTTGAGATGACACAATCTGAACTGTGGTTTGGCAAGAAACCAAAGTTGTCGTTTCTTAAAGTTTGGGGTTGTGATGCTTATATGAAAAAGTTTCATCCTGATAAGCTCAAACCCAAATCGGAGAAATATGACTTCATAGGATACCCAAAGGAGACTGTTGGGTACACTTTCTATCACAGATCCGAAGGCAAGACATTCGTTGCTGAGAATGGATACTTTCTAGAGAAGGAGTTTCTCTCGAAAGAAGTGAGTGGGAGGAAAGTAGAACACTTGATAAGATAATTGTATCATCTCCCTTATTGGAAAGTAGTTCATCACAGAAATCTGTTCTTGTGACTACTACACCAATTAGTGAGGAAGCTAATGATGATGATCATGTAACTTCAGATCAAGTTACTACCGAATCTCGTAGGTAAACCAGAGTGAGATCCGCACCAGAGTGGTACGGTAATCCTGTTCTGGAAGTCATGTTACTAGACCATGACGAACTTGCGAACTATGAGGAAGCGATGATGAGCCCAGATTCCGCAAAATGGCTTGAGGCCATGAAATCTGAGATGGGATCCATGTATGAGAACAAAGTGTAGACTTTGGTTGACTTGCCCGATGATCGGCAAGCCATAGAAAATAAATGGATCTTCAAGTGGAAGACGGACGTTGGTAGTAGTGTTACTATCTACAAAGCTAGAATTGTCGCAAAAAAAAATTCGACAAGTTTAAAGGTGTTGACTATGATGAGAGTTTCTCACTCGTATCTATGCTTAAGTCTGTCCGAATCATGTTAGCAATTGCCGCATTTTATGAAATCTGGCAAATGGATAAACAAAACTGCATTCCTTAATGGATTTATTAAAGAAGAGTTGTATATGATGCAACCAGAAGGTTTTGTCAATCCTAAAGGTGCTAACAAAATATGCAAGCTCCAGCGATTCATCTATGGACTGGTGCAAGCATCTCGGAGTTGGAATACACGCTTTGATAAGTTGATCAAAGCATATAGTTTTATACAGACTTGCGGTGAAGCCTGTATTTACAAGAAAGTGAGTGGGAGCACTACAGCATTTCTGATAAGTATATGTGAATGACATATTGTTGATCGGAAATAATGTAGAATTATTCTGCAAAGCATAAAGGAGTATTTGAAAGGAGTTTTTCAAAGAAAGACCTCGGTGAAGCTACTTACATATTGAGCATCAAGATCTATAGAGATAGATCAAAACGCTTGATAAGTTTTTTCAATGAGTACATACCTTGACAAGATTTTGAAGTAGTTCAAAATGGAACAGTCAAAGAAAGAGTTCTTGCCTGTGTTACAAGGTGTGAAATTGAGTAAGACTCAAAACATGACCACGACAGAAGATAGAAAGAGAATGAAAGTCATTCCCTATGCCTTGGCCATAGGTTTTATAAAGTATGCCATGCTGTGTACCAGATCTATTGTATACCCTACACTGATTTTGGCAAGGGAGTACAATAGTGATCTAGGAGTAGATCACTGGACAGCGGTAAAAATTATCCTTAGTGGAATAAGGATATGTTTCTCATTTATGGACGTGACAAAAAGGGTTCATCGTAAAGGGTTACGTCGATGCAAATTTTGACACTGATCTAGATGACTCTAAGTCTCAATCTGGATACATATTGAAAGTGGGAGCAATTAGCTAAGAGTAGCTCCGTGCAGAGCATTGTTGACATAGAAATTTGCAAAATACATACGGATCTGAATATGGCAGACCCGTTGACTAAACTTCTCTCACAAGCAAAACATGATCACACCTTAGTACTCTTTGGGTGTTAATCACATAAGTGATGTGAACTAGATTACTGAATCTAGTAAACCCTTTGGGTGTTGGTCACATGGCGATGTGAACTATGGGTGTTAATAACATGATGATGTGAACTATCGATGTTAATCACATGGTGATGTGATCTAGATTATTGACTCTAGTGCAAGTGGGAGACTGAAGGAAATATGCTCTAGAGGCAATAATAAAGTTATTATTTATTTCCTTATTTCATGATAAATGTTTATTATTCATGCTAGAATTGTATTAACCGGAAACATAATACATGTGTGAATACATAGACAAACAGAGTGTCACTAGTATGCCTCTACTTGACTAGCTCGTTAATCAAAGATGGTTATGTTTCCTAACCATGGACAAAGAGTTGTTATTTGATTAACGGGATCACATCATTAGGTGAATGATCTGATTGACATGACCCATTCCATTAGCTTAGCACCCGATCGTTTAGTATGTTGCTATTGCTTTCTTCATGACTTATACATGTTCCTATGACTATGAGATTATGCAACTCCCATTTGCCGGAGGAACACTTTGTGTGCTACCAAACGTCACAACGTAACTGGGTGACTATAAAGGTGCTCTACAGGTGTCTCTGATGGTGTTTGTTGAGTTGCCATAGATGGAGATTAGGATTTGTCACTCCGTGTATCGGAGAGGTATCTCTGGGCCCTCTCGGTAATGCACATCACTATAAGCCTTGAAAGCAATGTGACTAATGAGTTAGTTATGGGATGTAGCATTATGGAACGAGTAAAGAGACTTGCCGGTAATGAGATTGAACTAGGTATGATGATACCAACGATCGAATCTCGGGCAAGTAACATACCGATGATAAAGGGAACAACGTATGATGTTATGCGGTTTGGCCGATAAAGATCTTCGTAAAATATGTAGGAACCAATATGAGCATCCAGGTTCCGCTATTGGTTATTGACCGGAGATGAGTCTCGGTCATGTCTACATAGTTCTTGAATCCGTACGGTCTGCACGCTTAACATTCGGTGACGATCGGTATTAGGAGTTTATGTGTTTTGATGTACCAAAGGTAGTTCGGAGTCCCAGATGTGATCATGGACATGACAAGGAGTCTCGAAATGGTCGAGACATAAATATTGATATATTGGACGACTATATTCGGACACCGGAAGTGTTCCGGGTGGTTTCGGGTAACCCGTGAGTGCCGGAGGTTTACCGGACCCCCCCCCCCCCCGGGGGGGGAACTAATGGGCCTAGATGGGCCTTAGTGGAGAGAGAGAGAGAGGGGCGGCCAGGGCAGGCCGCATGCCCCCTCCCCCTTGAGTCCGAATTGGACTAGGAAGGGGGGCGGCGCCCACCTTTTTCCTTCCACTCTCCCACTCCTTCCTTCCCCCTCCTTGTAGGACTAGGAAAGGATGAAGCCTACTCCTACTAGGAGGAGGATTCCTCCTCTCCTTGGGCGCCTCAAGGGCCGGCCGGCCTCCCCCTTGCTCCTTTATATACGGGGGCAAGGAGCACCCTAGAACACACAAGTTGACATTGTTTAGCCGTGTGTGGTGCCCCCCTCTACCATAATCCACCTCGGTCATATCATTGCAGTGCTTAGGCGAAGCCCTGCACCGGTAGCTTCATCATCACCATCATCACGCGTCGTGCTAACGAAACTCTCCCTCGACACTCAGCTGGATCTAGAGTTCACGGGACGTCACCGAGTTGAATGTGTGCAGATCGCGGAGGTGCCGAACCTTCGGTACTAGGATCAGTAGGATCGTGAAGACGTACGACTACATCAACCGCGTTGTCATAACGCTTCCACTTACGGTCTACGAGGGTACGTGGACAACACTGATACATCTCCGTCATATCAACTTTTCCAAACACTTTTGCCCTCGTTTTGGACTCTAACTTGCATGATTTGAATGGAACTAACCCGGACTGACGCTGTTTTCAGCAGAATTGCTATGGTGTTATTTTTGTGCAGAAATAAATGTTCTCGGAATGACATGAAAATCAATGGAGCATTATTCTGGAAGATATAATGAAGATTAGAAGGAAGATCCACGTCAGGGGGTGTCTCACCTGTCCACGAGGGCGGGGGGTGCACCTGCCCCCCTAGGCACGCCGCCCTGCCTCGTGGGCCCCCTGACGCTCCACCGACCTCAACCTTGTGACGCCCCCAATTCAATCGTACACTAATCATACACGCAAACATGTACGATCAAGATCAGGGACTCACGGGAAGATATCACAACACAACTCTACAATTAAAATAAGTCATACAAGCATCATATTACAAGCCAAGGGCCTCGAGGGCTTGAATACAAGAGCTCGATCACAGACGAGTCAGCGGAAGTAACAATATCTAAGTACAGACATAAGTTAAACAAGTTTGGCTTAAGAAGGCTAACACAAACTGGGATACAGATCGAAAGAGGCGCATGCCTCCTGCCTGGGATCCTCCTAATCTACTCTTGGTTGTCGTCAGCGGCCTGCACGTAGTAGTAGGCACCTCCAGTGTAGTAGGAGTCGTCCTCGTCGACGGTGTCGTCTGGCTCCTGGACTCCATCGTATGGTCGCTGCAAACGGGTATAGGAAGGGGGAAAAGGGGGAACAAAGTAACCCTGAGTACTCATCCAAAGTACTCGCAAGCAAGGAGCTACACTACATATGTATGCATTGGTATCAAATCGAATAAGGGTATCATATGTGGACTGAACTGCAGAATGCCGGAATAAGAGGGGGATAGATAGTCCTATCGAAGTCTACACTTCTGGCCACCTCCATCTTGCAGCATGTGGGAGAGAGCAGAAGGTAAGTTCACCAAGTAGCATCATGTAGCATAATCCTACCCGGCGATCCTCTCCTCGTCGCCTTGTTAGAGAGCGATCACCGGGTTGTATCTGGCACTTGGAAGGGTGTGTTTTATTAAGTATCCGGTTCTAGTTGTCATAAGGCCAAGGTAAAACTCCAAGTCGTCCTATTACCGAAGATCATGGCTATTCGAATATATTAACTTCCCTGCAGGGGTGCACCACATTTCCCAACACGCGCGATCCCCTTTGTCCGGACACACTTTCCTGGGTCATGCCCGGCCTCGGAAGATCAACACGTCGCAGCCCTACCTAGACACAATAGAGAGGTCAGCACACCGGTCTAAATCCTATGGCGCAGGGGTCTGGGCCCATCGCCCATTGCACACATGCACGTTGCATACGCGGCCAGTGAGCAGACCTAGCCTCCCTTATACAAGAGCAGGCGTTCCAGTCCAACCCGGCACGCGTGATACGTCTTCAACGTATCTATAATTTTTTATTGCTCCATGCTATATTTTCTACTGTTTTGGACAATATTGGACTTTATTATCCACTTTTATATTATTTTTGGGACTAACCTATTAACCGGAGGCCCAGCCCAGAATTGCTGTTTTTTTGCCTATTTCAGTGTATCGAAGAAAAGGAATATCAAACGGAGTCGAAACGGAATGAAACCAACTAGAGAAGTTATTTTTGGAAGGAAAGCTACCGGAAAAACTTGGAGTGCACATCAGGAAAGGAACGAGGGAGCCATGAGGCAGGGGGGCGCGCCCTCCACCCTCGTGGGCCCCTCGTGGCTCCCCTGACGTATCTCTTTCACCCATATATACCCATGTACCCTAAAACTACCGGGGAACACAAGAGATCGGGAGTTTCGCCGCCAGAAGCCTCTGTAGGCACCGAAAGCCAATCTAGACCCACTCCGGCACCCTACCGGAGGGGGAATTCCTCTCCGGTGGCCATCTTCATCATCCCGGTGCTCTCCATGACGAGGAGGGAGTAGTTCTCCCTCGGGGCTGAGGGTATGTACCAGTAGCTATGTGTTTAATCTCTCTCTCTCTCTCCCTCTCTCGTGTTCTTGATTTGGCACGATCTTGATGTATCGCGAGCTTTGCTATTATAGTTGGATCTTATGTTTCTCCTCCCCCTCTACTCTCTTGTAATGGATTGAGTTTTCCCTTTGAAGTTATCTTATTGGATTGAGTCTTTAAAGATTTAAGAACACTTGATGTATGTCTTGCCGTGCGTATCTGTGGTGACAATGGGATACCACGTGATTCACTTGATGTATGTTTTGGTGATCAACTTGCGGGTTCCGCCCATGAACCTATGCATAGGGGTTGGCACACGTTTTTGTCGTGATTCTCCGATAGAAACTTTGGGGCACTCTTTGAGGTCCTATGTGTTGGTTGAATAGATGAATCTGAGATTGTGTGATGCATATCGTATAATCATACCCACGGATACTTGAGGTGACATTGGAGTATCTGGGTGACATTAGGGTTTTGGTTGATTTGTGTCTTAAGGTGTTATTCTAGTACGAACTCTAGGGCTGTTTGTGACACTTATAGGAATAGCCCAACGGATTGATTGGAAAGAATAACTTTGAGGCGGTTTCGTACCCTACCATAATCTCTTCGTTCGTTCCACGCTATTAGTGACTTTGGAGTGACTCTTTGTTGCATGTTGAGGGATAGTTATGTGATCCAATTATGTTATCATTGTTGAGGGAACTTACACTAGCGAAAGTATGAACCCTAGGCCTTGTTTCTTATCATTGCAATACCGTTTATGCTCACTTTTATCATTAGTTACCTTGCTGTTTTTATATCTTCAGATTACAAAAACTATTATCTCCTATCCATATTGCACTTGTATCACCATCTCTTCGCCGAACTAGTGCACCTATACAATTTACCATTGTATTGGGTGTGTTGGGGACACAAGAGACTCTTTGTTATTTGGTTGCAGGGTTGCTTGAGAGAGACTGTCGGTGTCAAAACCGGCGGATCTCGGGTAGGGGGTCCCGAACTGTGCGTCTAGGTCGGATGGTAACAGGAGGCAGGGGACATGATGTTTTACCCAATTTCGGGCCCTCTTGATGGAGGTAAAACCCTACGTCCTTCTTGATTAATATTGATGATATGGGTAGTACAAGAGTAGATCTACCACGAGATCAGAGAGGCTAAACCCTAAAAGCTAGCCTATGGTATGATTGTTGTTTGTCCTAAGGACTAAAACTCTCTGGTTTATATAGACGCCGGAGAGGGCTAGGGTTACACAGAGTCGGTTACAATGGTAGGAGATCTACATATCCGTATCGCCAAGCTTGCCTTCCACGCCAAGGAAAGTCCCTTCCGGACACGGGACGAAGTCTTCAATCTTGTATCTTCATAGTCCAGGAGTCCGGCCGAAGGTATAGTCCGGCTATCTGGACACCCCCTAATCCAGGACTCCCTCGGTAGCCCCTGAACCAGGCTTCAATGACGACGAGTCCGGCGCGCAGATCGGCATTGCAAGGGGGGTTCATCCTCCAAGTACTTCATAGAAGATTTTGAACACAAAGGTAGTGTCCGGCTCTGCAAAATAAGTTTCCACATATTGCCATAGAGAGAATAATATTTACAAAAATCTAATCTGCTGATGTATTCCGTAGCGTGACATCACATCACGGCCAAGTCTTTATCCGAATCGTTTTACTGTCCCACCTCAGCGTGTTTAGCGAGGCGGTTTCCTTGGCACGGCTTGTTAAAGCAGAGATCGTGTCCCCTTATTCCGGGATTCTCATCAATATGGGTGTGGGTAACCCAACCGCGCCATTGACTGCGGCGCTTGGGAGATAAGCGAGTTTTACCAGGCTGGTGGGGGCGCATAGTCGCGTCCGCCCATATAAGGGGATAAGGATCCACCTTTTCATCCACGCATTCTTCCTCCTTTGCCTATCCATTTCCACGCACTCAAGCTCTAGCGCCCATGTCCGCACACCCCACCTCAACCTTCTCCAGCCATGTCCGGAGCGGGAGGCAAGTGGATGGTCTCCTCCGTCATGGAGGGACACATCAAAAGAATGAGGAAGGCCGGATACTTGTCTAACGACATTGCGCACCGGCTTCCCGAAGTGGGGCAGCTCATCCCCACCCCTAGGCCCCATGAGAGGGTGGTGTTCCTCCCCCATTTTCTCCGCGGACTAGGCTTCCCTCTCCACCCATTTGTCCAGGGGCTCATGTTATACTATGGCCTGGATTTCCACGATCTGGCCCCGAACTTTGTCCTCAACATCTCGGCGTTTATTGTCGTGTGCAAGGCTTTCTTCCGCATCCGCCCCCATTTCGGCCTATGGCTCAAGACTTTCAATGACAAGCCGAAGGTGGTGCACGGCACCCAAGCGGAGTGCGGAGGCGCCATGGTGGGCAAGATGCCCAACGTCCTATGGCCCGAGGGCTCCTTCGTGGAGTCCCTAAAGGGGTGGCAATCGGGGTGGTTTTACATCACCGAGCCGCGCGACCCTGAATGGGTTGTAGTCCCCCGAGTTCCGATCCAGACCCCCTATGCGGCTCACCTCCTGGAAAGAGACGGGCCTGTCGTGGGGTAAACAAGAAGAGCTGACCGGACTCCAAACATGCGTCCAAACCCTGGTGGACAAGAAGCTCAAACTTGTCAACGTAGTCCAGGTTATGCTCATCCGCCGGATCCTCCCGTGTCAATAACGGGCTTTCAACCTATGGGAGTTCGACCCGGCGCAACACCGAACTCTGAGCAGTCTCTTCGACACGACGTACGAAGATGCCTGGAAGGTGCTTTTCAAGGGCGCCGAGGCCCCCGCATCTGCTACCGAGGATCATGGATACAACACGTAGCATCGCACTCGTGCGGTAAGCTGTTTTTACCTTTTACAGGGTATTAGTTTTTCATAGTTTGACTCTATCCGGGATCTTAAGCTCCCTTACCTTTGACAGGATTGGCAGGAGACATCCGGACAGATCAACTGTCTGGCTCCTTTGCCCGAAGGCCCAGCGGACGCTCGCTTGGCGAAGCTGCTGATTCTGGCACCCTATGTGGTGCCGGAGAAGAAGGCCACGGGGACTCGGAAGAGTGCCCGGCGCCTGGGGGTGCCGGATTCATCATCCAACGACTCCAAGACGCACTCCTCCCATGAAGACGAGGAGGAGGAAGATGAGACCTCTCCCCCTCCAGCGGGGGGAGAGAAGAAAAGGAAGGCCGCCCCAACTGGGGAGGCCGAAGGGTCCAAGAAGGGGAAAACCCTTCCTCCGGACGGCTCCACCAACGCCGACGACGGTGAAGAGGAGTGGCCGCACAGGGCCAAGCCCCTGGCGAGATCGTAAGTGTCCGGATACCAGAGTGATTCATAGTATTCCTCCATTGCACAACTTTTCCTTATGTCGAACTTGTTTATGCAGTCCACCCAAAGACCGACTCGACGTGTCATCGAGTGGTTCCCTGGATTCATCGAATGTGAATTCGCTTCCGACGGCTACCTCCCCCCACCCTATGGATGACGCCGAGGTGCTGTCCCAACAGGTTCCAAGCCAGGAGGAGGTGGTCCTGGAGGCGCCGCAAGGCGACCTCCCGGACTCCAGGCGCAAAGGGGATAAAACCCCCAAGGGCTCCGAGTCCGGCCTTGAGCCGGACACCGCGCCGGAACCTTTAATGGCTCCGGACTCCAGTAGGAAGCCTCCTTCCAAGAGGAGCGAGCCTACCGAGCCAGCGACCTCCGTCCAACCGGAGGCACTGGATAATTTGTTGGAGACGCTTAACGGCGCCTCCATCGACGAGGAGCATCGCACTATTATGAGTGCGGTGATCCAGAAGGTTCAGTCCGCCAAGAGGGGACTGACTGAAGCCTATGCCAGCCTTCTAACAGGCTTTGAGATAAGTAAAGAATATGTAAAAATATTACCGCATAGACAGTAGCCCCTGATGCTCTGTTCGGCATTCGGAGAGAAAAGCCGAATAGAGGATCTAATAACATTCGCAGGAGTCTAACATAATCAAGTCAATATGCATATGCAGGCTTCGCTGCTGGCCTCCGCCGCACTGACTGTGGAGGTGGATACGCTGAAGCAAAACCTTGCGCGGTCCAAGAGCGAGCTCGGCCATGCCAAGAGGAAACTCGAGGAGAAGGAAGGTAAGTAATACCTTGCGCAAGTATATAGAGAAGATGTGGTTGCAAAAAATGACAGGATCAATGTGCTATTATAGGGGCCACGACCAAGGTGGCAACCCTTAAGCAAGCGCTGTCCGAGGTCGAAAACAGAGTGGCCGCGGAGCGCACGGAGAGAGGGAAGCAGGAGGCACGGATGGAGGAGGTGCAGAAAGAGCTCCAGGATCTCGTGAAAAAACACGAGAGTTTGGAGCTTAACTCAAAGACGCAAGCGTCCGAGCTTGCGGCAGCCCTTAAAAGCGCGAATTTTGCCAAGGCCAAAGCCCAGAAAGCCCTCAAAGAAATTGAAGCGATGAAGAAGATAGCGGCGGGTAAGGCATTCATTATTCAAAGCAAGCACGTGAAAGTGAATTACTTGTTACTTACCCGAGTCCGGAGCTCTCCAGGAGCATTCACAGATTTGCCCCGCAGTGCGTCGGATGCCGCCGCCTACTACCGAGACGAAGAGGGGAGCTCGACGGAGAAGGTGTTCTAGTCTCAGTATGCTGAGGCCTGACACCTGGTGCCTTTGAGCGACCAGCTGAAGCAAATGGTCGAGCTCCACAAGGTTGCCGAACAGGCCATAAAGGGCCTCATAGTTCGGCTGTGGCCTCGAGGGGCTCTGCCTGGGAGCTACTTCGGGCTGGTGAGGCGGCTGGTGGATGCCTGTCCACAGCTTGAAGTGATCAAGCCCTCCGTCTGCATCGAAGGTTCCCGTAGGGCGCTTGCCCGTGCTAAAGTGCACTGGGGAAAGATGGATGCGGAGAAGCTGGTGAAGGACGGGCCGCCGCCGGGCAAGGACCATCGCGTCCCAGAAGTGTATTATGAGGGCGTCCTAAGGGGTGCCCGCCTTATAGCGGATGAATGCTCCAAAGATGTAATTTTTGAGTAAACTCGCATTTGTGATCATGTACGCTGAAAACTTGTTCATATGCGCTAAGCAACGCTTTTGAATTTAAAATATTACCTTCTGTGCGGTCGTTTATCAAATTTGACAGATGGCGAGTCGTCGGCTTCTGCCCCCATGCCACGAGTGCTGGGGTGTTCGGGATAAACATGAGCGCTCTTTTTCCCATTCTTGGGTCCTTCGAGGGAGGCGCTCAACACAACGAACAAGGCAATCGGACTATAATGCTTGAACACTCTCACTTAGCCATAGAATTCTATAATTTTAAATTTCGGCGAAGCCCCTAGTGTTCGGAAGACCGAGTTCGGGGCGCTATCCACACCTAGGCCGGATAGAGCCGACTCCTCGCTCTAAGCGGCATAAGTCTTTAGGGACTCAAAAACCTCTCGAACAGCGACCAGCTCTCACCTTATCATGACGGTCAGTTTTAGCTTTCTCTACTGAGGTGCTTAGCCCAGCTCAACTGGGGCACAATCGCAGTAGTTCTCCTAGTGCTACCTTAGCCGATATAACGGAACGTAAGGTACCAAAACATAGGAGCCAGGCAAACCCAACATTTGACCCAAGACATGATTCGGACCCGATGCATATAATGCTATAAGTTCAGGGTGCCGCACTTGTGAAAGTGTTCGGACTTCTCACGCCGTATTGTGGGGTACTTGAGCCCCTGGCGTATTGGTCGTACCAAAGTGTACGGGTGCAACATGTCATTAATGAACATATATTCGTAAAAAAGGTAATGCAATAATAGACGGATGTTATGCATTGTTTATTTCAAAAAAAGCTGCGATCAAAGCAGAACGATATAAATAGTGCAATCAGCAAAAGATGGGACTATTTAACATGTCCTTTCCAGGGGCGAGCTGCGGAATGGTATGTAAAACAGGTATACTGCTCGTTATAAAGACCACCTTAGAGCTCCATAGTGCGGCGTAGCTTTCTGCTTCCCTGGCTGTTTTGTTTGTGCGGCGATTGTACTCCGGACAGGCCTTCCGAAGAATGGAGTCCTAAAAATAATAGAAAATTAAGAAATCGGCAGCCCCTAGTGTGGTTTAAGCTGTGTTTCGGGCGTGCCGCGATGGTGCCCCTCCCCCTGTGCCCATGGTATTTCCAGAGCGTAGTTGTGTACGCGCAACACTGGTTTCGCAAGTTCGCGAGGGCTAGGGTTGGGGCCGCATTGTTACGCTTGCTCGGAATGTGCCAGGCGGTCTTGTTGTAGGTTACTCCGGGCACGCTTGACGGTGTCCAGACGTTTAGTGGCCGGACTGGAGAATTTCCTTGAGAGGCTGCTTTGTACTTCTGCTGCGATAGCCGCCGTATGCTCCTCCGTTCGGAGAGAGCGTTCGATGTTTCCATTGACTGTGATTACTCCTCGAGGGCCTGGCATCTTGAGCTTGCACTACTAGGAAAAGGTATGCGTAGTGCGGCACCGATTGAACTTGGCAAATGCGGTTCGCCCGAGCAGTGCGTGATAGCCACTGCGGAACGGGACTATGTCGAAGATTAACTCCTCGCTTCGGAAATTATCCGGAGATCCGAAGACCACTTCAAGTGTAATTGAGCCTGTACAGTTGGCTTCTACACCTGGTATGACGCCTTTAAAGGTTGTTCTGGTGGGTTTAATCCTCGAGGGATCGATGCCCATTTTCCACACTGTATCCTGATAAAGCAGGTTCAGGCTGCTACCGCCATCCATAAGGACTCTAGTGAGGTGAACTCCGTCAATAGTTGGGTCTAGAACCAATGCGGTGAATTCGCCATGACGGATGCTAGTGGGGTGGTCCCTTCGATCAAAAGTGATCGGGCAGGAAGACCATGGGTTGAACTTTGGGGCGACTGGCTCCATCGCGTATACGTCCCTTAGTGCACGCTTCCACTCCCTCTTGGGGACTTGGGTTGCGTATATCATGTTCACCGTCCGCACTTGTGGGGGAAAACCTTTCTGTCACTGTTGTTCGGCAGCCGGGGCTCCTCCTCGTCATCGCTATGAAGCCCCTTGTCTCTGCTTTCGGCATTTAACTTGCCTGCCTGCTTGAACACCCAATAATCCATGTTGGTGTGATTGGCTGGTTTTCGGGGGTGCCATGTATCTGGCATGAGCGGTCGAGTATTCGGTCCAAACTGGACGGGCCCGGGGTATTTCTTTTGAATGGCTTTTTCCGCTTACCGGGTTTAGAGCCTCTGAATCCGGCATTAACTGTCGTATCCTCAGCATTGTCGCCGTTAATGCGGTGCTTTTGCTTGTTGCGATGTGACCTGCCACTGCTGTCCTTGGTATCCGAATCACCAGGGCTCTTGGTCATGTTATTGCTGCAAGCTAGCCAGCTGTCTTCTCCCGCGCAAAAGCGGGTCATAAGTATCGTGAGGGCTGCCATAGATTTCGGCTTTTCCTGTCCTAGGTGCCGTGCAAGCCACTCGTCGCGGATGTTATGCTTGAAGGCTGCTAGGCCCTCTGCATCCGGACAATCGACGATTTGATTTTTCTTGGTTAGGAACCGTGTCCAGAATTGTCTGGCCGATTCCTCTGGCTGCTGAATTATGTGGCTTAGGTCATCGGTGTCTGGTGGTCGCACATAAGTTCCCTGGAAATTGTTGAGGAATGCGGCTTCCAGGTCCTCCCAACAACCAATTGATTCTGCTGGCAAGCTGTTAAGCCAATGTCGGGCTGGTCCTTTAAGCTTGAGTGGGAGGTATTTGATGGCGTGTAGGTCATCACCGCGGGCCATGTGGATATGAAGGAGATAGTCCTCGATCCATACCGCAGGATCTGTTGTGCCATCGTATGATTCGATGTTCACGGGTTTGAAACCCTCGGGGATTTGATGATCCATTACTTCATCTATGAAGCATAGTGGGTGTGCGGCACCTCTATATTGGGCTACATCACGACGCAGCTCAAACGAGCTTTGTATACTATGTTCGGCCCGGCCGGATTTACTGTATCCGGCGTGACGAGTACCGTCTCGTGCCGTGGGGTGCCCACGTGATCCGTAGATCGATCTTGTTTGCCTTGCCTTGTCCTCCAATATATCTCGCAGGTCTGGCGCATTTTCCCATGCCTTGGTGGTTTTTGAGTGGCGCCGGGGTGCGGCTTGAGTGGAGGGCCGAGAGGCCTCTCTGTCGCGGCCACGGGGTGGCCGGTCGGCCGCATCATGCGTTGGTGATGTAGGTTTAAGTGCTTCCTCCTCTAATTGGGGTAGCAACCTGCGCTTTGGGTAGCTCTTGGAGGGGCGTTCGAGTTCATACTCTTCGGCCGCAAGGACTTCAGTCCATCTGTCGGCTAGCAAATCTTGATGAGCTCTAAGCTATTGCTGTTTTTTCTTGAGGCTGCTCGCCGTGGCCATAAGCCTGCGTTTGAAATGCTCTTGTTTGACGGGGTCCTCCGGCACGACAAATTCGTCGTCGTCGTGGCTTGCCTCGTCTTCAGAGGGAGGCATATAATTATCGTCCTCGACCTCTCTGTCTGCCGCTCTCTCATGAGGGCTGGCTTCTCTATCCTCCTGTGCTGAATCTTGCTGGAGGTGGTTGTCTTCGGCACTGTCCGGGGTGTTATTATCCCCTGTGCCGGAATCACCATTTTTGTTTTGGCGGGATTTAGAGCGGCGCCGCTGACGCCGGCGCTTAGGCTGCTTCTTGGAGGGGTCATCCTCCGCTGTTCCATCGCCATTGCCTTCTTTTGGGGTGTCCACCATGTATATATCATATGACGAGGTGGCTTTCTAGTGCCCTATAGGTGCTGGTTCTTGATCGTCTCCTGCATCGACATCCATACCGTCAATGTCTTTGGAGTCGAAGTCGAGCATGTCGGTAAAATCATCGACAGTGGCTATGAAGTGGGTGGTGGGTGGGCTTTGAATTTCTTCATCATCCGCTTCCCAACCTTGCTGACCATAGTCCGGCCAGGGCTCTCATAACAAAGAGAGAGACTTTAGTGAATTCAGAACATCGCCGAAGGGCGAGTGCTGAAAAATGTCCGCGGCGGTGAACTCCATGATCGGCGCCCAATCGGGTTCGATCGGTCGGGGCGCGGAGGGCTCGGAGTCTGGAGAGGAGTCCGGCTCCTTGGAGTCACGGGCTTCGCAGATAATAGGGCTGGTGTTCGGCTCGATCGCCGTAGAGATTGCAGCCCCCGAGGCGATGTCTAACCACCCATCCTCGGTTGCTGTGATCGGCTCCGGGCTAGGGGTCGGAGCAGACACAGGTGCGGCCTCCAGGGCACTGTTCGGCGGTAGAGCTAAATCATGCCCATCGTGACAGTGCGACGCGCTCGGCTGTGGCTCGAATCCATCGAAGATCAAGTCTCCGCGGATGTCGGCCGTGTAGTTCAAACTTCTAAATCTGACCTGATGGCCAGGGGCGTAGCTTTCGATCTGCTCCAGATGACCAAGCGAGTTGGCCCGTAGTCCAAAGCCGCCGAATACGAAGATCTGTCCGGGGAGAAAAGTCTCACCCTGGATCGCATCGCCGTTGATGATCGGAGAAGCCATCGGGCCTAAAAGTGACGACATAGAGGAACTCTCAATGAAAGCACCAATGTCGGTGTCAAAACCGGCGGATCTCGGGTAGGGGGTCCTGAACTATGCGTCTAGGTCGGATGGTAACAGGAGGCAGGGGACACGATGTTTTACCCAGGTTCGGGCCCTCTTGATGGAGGTAAAACCCTATGTCCTGCTTGATTAATATTGATGATATGGGTAGTACAAGAGTAGATCTACCACGAGATCAGAGAGGCTAAACCCTAAAAGCTAGCCTATGGTATGATTGTTGTTCATCCTACGGACTAAAACTCTCTGGTTTATATAGACACCGAAGAGGGCTAGGGTTACACAGAGTCGGTTACAATGGTAGGAGATCTACATATCCGTATCGCCAAGCTTGCCTTCCACACCAAGGAAAGTCCCTTTCGGACACGGGACGAAGTCTTCAATCTTGTATCTTCATAGTCCAGGAGTCCGGCCGAAGGTATAGTCCGGCTATCCGGACACCCCCTAATCCAGGACTCCCTTAGAGACCATCTTCATCCTACGCCTCCTATGGATTGATAAACCTTAGGTCATCCACTTGAGGGAAATTTGCTACTGTCCTACAAACCTCTGCACTTGGAGGCCCAACAACGTCTACAAGAAGAAGGTTGTGTAGTAGACATCAGCGCGCCGCTCAGTCACTGACGTCACGAAGGCTTCGGCTGATACCACGACGTCGAGTGCCCATAACTGTCCCCGCATAGTTGGTTAGTGCATATAGGCCAGTATCCAGACTCAGATCAAATACCCAGATCTCGTTAAGTGTGTTATTTTGAAGTAATCGCGAACGCTGACCAGAGCCAAGCCCACCTCTCACCTAGGTGGTCTCCGCCTGCCCTGTCGCTCCGCCTCAAAGTAACAGTCGGTGGCCATCGGGAACCTAGGCCCACCACTACCTGGGTGGAACCACCTGCCCCTTCAACCCCCAACATCGGAATCACTTGCGGGTACTTGATACGTCTCCGTCGTATCTACTTTTCCAAACACTTTTGCCCTTGTTTTGGACTTTAACTTGTATGATTTTAATGGAACTAACGGGGACTAACGGTGTTTTCAGCAGAATTACCATGGTGTTGTTTTATGTGCAGAAAACAAATATTCTCGGAATGACCTGAAACTTCACGGAACATCTTAGAAAAAACAATAAAAAATCCTCGCCAAAGATGAAGACCAGGGGCCCACACCCTTCTCACGAGGGTGGGGGGCGCCCCCCCTAGGGCGCGCCCCCTACCTCATGGGCCCCCTGGAAACCCTCCGACGCCAACTCCAACTCTATATATTTGCTTTCGGAGAGAAAAAATAAGAGAGAAGAAATCATCGCGTTTTACGATACAGAGCCGCCGCCAAGCCCTAAAACCTCTCGGGAGGGCTGATCTAGAGTCCGTTCGGGGCTTCGGAGAGGGGGATCCGTCACCGTCGTCATCATCAACCATCCTCCATCACCAATTTCATGATGATCACCGCCGTGCGTGAGTAATTCCATCGTAGGCTTGCTGGACGATGATGAGTTGGATGAGATTTATCATGTAATCGAGTTAGTTTTGTTAGGGTTTGATCCCTAGTATCCATTATATTCTGAGATTGATGTTGCTATGACTTTGCTATGCTTAATGCTTGTCACTAGGGCCTGAGTGCCATGATTTCAGATCTGAACCTATTATGTTTTCATGAATATAGGTGAGTTCTTGATCCTATCTTGCAAGTCTATAGTCACCTACTATGTGTTATGATCCGGCAACCCCGAAGTGACAATAATCGGGACCACTCCCGGTGATGACCATAGTTTGAGGAGTTCATGTATTCACTATGTGCTAATGCTTTGTTCCGGTTCTCTATTAAAAGGAGGCCTTAATATCCCTTAGTTTCCAATAGGACCCCACTGCCACGGGAGGGTAGGACAAAAGATGTCATGCAAGTTCTTTTCCATAAGCACGTATGACTATATACGGAATACATGCCTACATTACATTGATGAATTGGAGCTAGTTCTGTGTCACCCTATGTTATGACTGTTACATGATGAACCGCATCCGGCATAATTATCCATCATTGATCCAGTGCCTACGAGTTTTCCATATACTGGTTCTCGCTTATTTACTTTCCCGCTGCTACTATTACAATCACTACAAAATACCAAAAACATTACTTTTGCTGTCTTTACTTTTGTTGCTGCTACCACCACTATCATATTACTTTGCTACTAAACACTTTGCTGCAGATACTAAGTTTCCAGGTGTGGTTGAATTGACAACTCAGCTGCTAATACTTGAGAATATTCTTTGGCTCCCCTTGTGTCGAATCAATAAATTTGGGTTGAATACTCTACCCTCGAAAGCTGTTGCGATCCCCTATACTTTTGGGTTATCAAGACTAATTTCTGGTGCCGTTGCGAGGGAGCATAGCTCTATTCTTTGAGTCACTTGGGATTTATATCTGCTGGACACTATGAAGAACTTGAGTGATCCAAAAACCAAGATCTATCCCTCAACTACGAGGGGAGGTAAGGAACTGCCATCTAGCTCTGCACTTGATTCACCTTCTGTTATGAGTAAGTTAGCAACACCTACACCTGCTTCTGCTATTCGTTCTGATATGTCGCATGTTATTGATGATGCCACTTCTGCTATGCATGATACTTATGATGAAACTGCTTCTATGCCTGATACTACTGTGCCCCTTAGTGAATTTCTTGATGAACAAATTGCTAGGGCTAGAGAAAAAGAAATTATTTAATCTGAATACGATGATGATAGTGATGATGAAAATATGCCTGTTATTCCTGAGGGTTATCTTTTTGATATGGAATCTTTTGCCGCTATTTTAGCTTGCAAGGATAGATATGAGCTTAAGAGGTTATTAATTAAATGGAACAAAGAATCACTTAGAGATAAAATGAGGCCCGACCTTGCTTTTGCTACTTCACCTATATGTGTCTCTGATAAGGATTATGAATTCTCTGTTGATCCTGATATAATTACTCTGGTTGAATCTGATCCGTTTTATGGCTATGAATCTGAAACTGTTGTGGCACATCTTTCTAAGTTAAATGATATAGATGCCCTGTTCACTAATGATGAGAGATCGCATTACTTCTATATACTCAAAATATTTCCGTTCTCATTAAAGGGTGATGCTAAGATATGGTTTAATTCTCTTGATCCTGGTTGTGTGCGTAGTCCCCAGGATATGATGTATTACTTCTATGCTAAATATTTCTCTGCTCATAAGAAACAAGCTGCTTTGAGGGAAATATACAACTTCGTGCAAATTGAAGGAGAGAGTCTCCCACAAGCTTGGGGGAGGCTTCTCAAGTTACTTAGTGCTTTGCCTGATCATCCTCTTAAGAAACCTGAAATACTTGATATCTTTTATAATGGACTAACCGATGCTTCCAGAGATTACCTGGATAGTTGTGTTGGTTCTCTTTTCAGGGAAAGAACACCGGATGAAGCTGAAATCTTATTGAATAATATATTGACAAATGAAAATAATTGGGCACCTCCTGAGCCAGCTCCTGAGCCAACTCCTGCTCCAATTACTGAGTCTATTCCTAAACCAACTCTGAAGAAGAGAGGTGTTCTATTTCTCAGTCCCGAAGATATGCAAGTGGCAAAGAAATCTATGAAAGAAAAAGGTATTAAAGATGAAGACGTTAAGAATTTACCTCCTATTGAAGAAATACGTGGTCACAATATACCGCCTGTTGAAGAAACATATGATCTTAATTATTTATTTACTGAAGAACCTCCTGATCTCGATATCCCGACACAGGTAGTAAAGGTAAATTCTCTCTATAGATTTGATGAAGGTGATATCCCTCACTATAAGCCTGCTAGGCAATGCTTTGATGAGTTCGATAACTTTATTGTCAAACAAGAAACTTTCAATGCTTATTTTGGTAGACAATTGAAATATGATTCCGATATGCTTAAATAATTGGGTGATTGTATGGCTAATATTAAAGGTGAACTTAAACTTGTTAGCAAACATGCTTCTATGGTTACCACTCAAGTAGAACAAGTACTTAAGGCTCAAAAAGAAGTGCTTGATGAAATGAATAGTAAGAAAAATGATTATGCTATTAGAGTGGCTACTAGAACTGGTAGAATGACTCAGGAACCTTTGTATCCTGAAGGCCACCCTAAGAGAATCGAGCAAGATTATCAAAGAAATAATATTGATGTCCTAGTTCGTCTAAAAAGAAGAAGAAGAAAAATGATAGAACTGTGCAAACTTCCAGTGAACCTATTGCTGAACCACCTGATAATCCAAATGATATTTCTATGTCTGATGCTGAAACACAATCTGGTAATGAACATGAACCTAGTAAAAATATTAATGATGATGTTCATGATGATGCTCAACCTAGTAATGATAATGATGTAGAAATTGAACCTGATGTTGATCTTGATAACCCACAATCAAAGAATCAACGTTATGATAAAAGAGACTTTGTTGCTAGGAAACATGGTAAAGAAAGGGAACCTTGGGTTCAGAAACCTATGCCCTTTCCTCCAAAACCATCCAAGAAAAAGGATGACGAGGATTTTGAGCGCTTTGCTAAAATGTTTAGGCCTATCTTTTTGCGTATGAGATTAACTGATGTGCTCAAAACAAATCCTTATGATAAATATATGAAGGATATCATTACTAATAAAAGAAAGATACCGGAAGCTGAGACTTACACCATGCTTGCTAATTATACTTTTAAGGGTGGAATACCAAAGAAACTTGGAGACCCCGGAGTACCTACTATTCCTTGCTCCATTAAAAGAAATTATATTAAAACTGCTTTATGTGATCTTTGAGCTGGTGTTAGTGTTATGCCTCTCTCTTTATATCGTAGACTTGACTTGAATAAGCTGACACCTACTGAAATATCTTTGCAAATGGCTGATAAATCAACTGCTATACCTGTCGGTATTTGTGAGGATGTGCCTGTTGTGGTTGCAAACGTTACTATTTTAACCGACTTTGTTATACTTGATATTCCCGAGGATGATAGTATGTTTATTATTCTTGGAAGACCTTTTCTTAATACTGCAGGGGCTGTTATTGATTGCAACAAAGGCAATGTCACTTTTCATGTTAATGGTAATGAGCATACGGTACACTTTCCGAGGAAACAACCTCAAGTTCACAGTATCAACTCTATTGGAAAAATTGCATCGATTATATTTGGAGGTTTTGAATTCCCTCTTCCTACTGTTAAAAACAAATATGATATTCTTATTATTGGGGATGTGCATATCCCCGTTGAGGTAACTTAGTGTTATTCGAAATTTCGCCGGTTTCATGATTATCGGAATGAGTTTGTTAACAAGACTTGATCAACGTTGTTAGTGGATTCTTTTTGATGAGCATGAGATGGATGAAACTAGAAGCACAACCTTCTGTACCCTCTTTATACTTTCTGTTATTTATATTAAATAAAGTAAAAATAGTATTTTTCTGTCTGTTTCCTGACTTATCCGTGCAACATAAAAATATCCCGAAAATAAGTCCTCAGAATGACATGCCAATTTAATATGATTTTTTCGGGAATATTTGAGGATTTACTGTGCAAATATTACCGCGGGAGGAGCTGCCACCTGGCCACGAGGGTGGTGGGCGCCCCCCCCCTATAGGGCGCGCCCCCTGCCTCGTGGGCCCATGGTGGCCCTCCTCCACTTATCCCAGCACCCATCTTCTTCCTCTCTCTCACACAAACCCGAAAAACCAACTCAAGCATGAGTTCCAGCCACTTTTGCTGTGATTTTTGATATCCTTGCTCAAATCACCTCTCGCAAAGCTGCTTGGGGAGATTGTTCCTTGGTATGTGACTCCTCCATTGGCCCAATTAGTTTTTGTTCTAGTTCTTTATTCTTTGCAAATTTGTGCTGCATAGGTGACCATGTTCTTGAGCTTGCATGTCAAATTTATATGGTTCCAAGTAGTTCTAATGCTTGATATAGGCTCTAGGCACTTGTAGGAGTAGTTGCTATCAATATTATTGAGTTTGGTTTACTTTTATTTGAAGTAACTAAAAATTTCAGATTATTTCAAAAAAATAATGAGGAGATTTTTGAGGGGCTCATCGAGCCAAAGCTCAAAGGAAAAGGCACCGAAGCCTAAGTATAATTTGCCGCGCACCGCGGAGATTCGGGCGTGTGAATGGCCTTCTGAAGATTTCTTGAGAGCAGCCGGTATCTATGAAGATTTTCATGAATTGGCTCACAATGCAGGCCTCACCGCTTTCCTCCACGACCAATGGGATCAGTATCTCTTAATCACAAATACTTTTGTGCAAAACTTTCATTTTCATTCTAGGAACTCACCACCTACGGTGGAGTTTCATTTATATGATGAGCATAAGGAGATGTCACTTTATGATTTCTGTCAGATTTGTTTAATCCCTTTTGAGGGCAAGACAGAAGAACCACATCATGATGATGTGGCTGGGTTTATTGATACTATCACTGTAGGAGAAACTATAAAGGTTTCCGATGCACGAATCACTAGCATACATTTTCCTGTTTTACGCTACTTTGCACTATTTGCTAGTCATTGTTTAATTGGACGCGGAAACAGTGGAAACCTTAGTATCCCTGATATAATTATTCTGCACCATGATTTATACAGTGATAACACTTTTAGTATGGGCGGTATTATTGCTAGACGGTTAAGTATGAACCGTACTAAGGGTCCCATCTTTGGAGGCGTCTATGCCACACGCCTAGCTGCACATTTTAACATACCTATTAGGCATGCTGAGAAGGAAGAAAAGGTGTTGCCCCATGTTTATCTAGATCATAAAAGTATGGTGGCACATGATTTTATTGTTAAGAATAGGGCAGGAGAGCTTAAATATCAATTGTTCTTTAACAAACATCATCCTGAGACTATTATCCTGCCTGCTCCTTCTTTGTTTAATTTTGTAGGACCCTACCTCGTTACATGGGCTGCCGTCCAGGCTTACAAGAATCATGCACCAGCCCCGGAACAGGAACCACAAGATGAGCCTCCACGACAATATGTTTATTCCCAGAGATGACTGTCAGCCAGTGGCAGTCAAAGTCTTCTTCTTCATCATAGTATGATCCCAACTATTCTTCCTCATCACAGTACAACCCCAACAACTATTATTATGGATATCCGCCAGGCCAGCCGTGGCCATAGACCAACTTAGGCCAAAGCCTAAGCTTGGGGGAGTACGTATTTCTCACCGACATTACATTTATGTTCACATACACTCATTGCTAGATGTCGGTGCTCATACTTTTTCACTGTAATATCCATGCTAGTTTATTTTCTTTTTCCTGCTTTCTTTTTGTGTGTTTGTTAAACCTTAAGAAAAACCAAAAAAAATAGTAGTAGTTTATTTTTCTGCTATAGTAGTAATAATTAAAAAGAAAACCCAAAAATATTTCCCGTTCTTCGTTTGCTTGTTGGGAGTTTTCCCGTGTAAATAGTTTTATTTCTTTTCTTTTCTTTGGGGGTCCGTAGGAGAAGACCATAATTAAATTGTTGAAGTGGCTCTTATATGCATTATTGTTGATTTAACCAAGAGCCCATATTGCCTTGTCTTCTCCTGTTTATTGAATGCTCGCAGATTCCAGCTTAGTCCAATGCACGTGCACTCTTATTATTATTCACACCGTTCGGTCATGCAAGTGAAAGGAAATTATGATGATATATGATGGGCTGACTGAGATGAGAAAAGCTGGTATGAACTCGACCTCTTTTGTTTTTCTAAATATGATGAGTCCCCCGTTCTTGATTCGGCTTATTATGAATAAACATGTTTGCAATGACAATTAGAGATCATAGTTGCTTGTGCCATGCTTGATTAGCTATGAGTTATAATGATTTACCTTGTGTGCCAACATGCTATTGAGATGGTTATGATGTGGTATGATGGGGTGGTATCCTCCTTTGAATGATTTAAGTGACTTGACTTGGCACATGTTCACGCATGTAGTTGAAACAAATCAACATAGCCTTCACGATATTTATGTTCATGGTGGACTATATCCTACTCATGCTTGCATCCAATGTTTATTAATTTTAATGCATGTACATGGCTGTTGTCGCCCTCTAGTTGGTTGCTTCCCAGTCTTTTGCTAGCCTTCACTTGTACTAAGCGGGAATACTGCTTGTGCATCCAATCCCTTAAACCCCAAAGTTATTCCATATGAGTCCACTATACCTTCCTATATGCGATATCTACCTGCCATTCCAAGTAAATTTGTATGTGCCAAACTCTAAACCTTCAAATAAACATTTTGTTTTGTATGCTCGAATAGCTCATGTATCAACCAAGGTTGTCCTTATCTTCCGTGTTAGGCGGGTTATTCTCAAGAGGAGTGGACTCCGCTCCTCACTCACGAGAAAATGGCTGGTCACCGGGATGCCGAGTCCCATGCTTTATGCAAACTAAATCAAAATTAATTGCAAACAAAACTCCCCCTGGGACCTGATGTATGTTGGAGGCACTCGTTGTTTCGAGCAAGCCATGGATTGATGTTTGTTGGTGGAGGGGGAGTATAAACTTTACCATTCTGTTCGGGAACCGCCTATAATGTGTTTAGCATGGAAGATATCGCCATCTCTTAGTTGTTACGTTGACAATGAAAGTATACCGCTCAAAATACAGTTTATCTCTATTTCAAAACGGAGCTCTGGCACCTCTACAAATCCCTGCTTCCCTCTGCGAAGGGCCTATCCATTTACTTTTATGTTGAGTCATCACCCTCTTATTAAAAAGCACTAGCTGGAGAGCACAGCTGTCATTTGCATTCATCACTGTTAATTTATATTGGGTATGACTATGATTGGATCTCTTTTAACATGAATTACCATGTCTAGTCAGTCCTTGGTCTTTAAAGGTGCTCTGCATTTATGTTTTGTGGTCTCAGAAAGAGCTAGCGAGACACCATCTTGTTATATCATATTATGATTGTTTTGAGAAAGTTTTGTCCTCCGAGATTTATTATTATGGCTTGCTAAGCCATAGGGAAAGTCTATAATGAATTTGGAAAACTCATCTCACTCTAAAAGTTTTTCTTTCTTTCTTTCAGTTTGTCAACTGAATTTCTTGAGGACAAGCAAGGGTTTAAGCTTGCGGGAGTTGATACGTCTCCGTCATATCTACTTTTCTGAACACTTTTTCCCTTGTTTTGGACTCTAACTTGTATGATTTGAATGGAACTAACCCGGACTAACGCTGTTTTCAGCAAAATTACCATGGTGTTGTTTTATGTGCAGAAAACAAATATTCTCGGAATGACCTGAAACTTCACAAAACATCTTAGAAAAAACAATAAAAAGTCCTCGCCAAAGATGAAGACCAGGGGGCCCACACCCTTCTCACAAGGGTGGGGGCGCCCCCCCTAGGGCGTGCCCCCCTACCTCATGGGCCCCCTGGAAACCCTCTGACGCCAACTCCAACTCTATATATTTGCTTTCGGAGAGAAAAAAATAAGAGAGAAGAAATCATCGCGTTTTACGATACGGAGCCGCCGCCAAGCCCTAAAACCTCTCGGGAGGGCTGATCTGGAGTCCGTTCGGGCCTCTGGAGAGGGGGATTCATCACCGTCGTCATCATCAACCATCCTCCATCACCAATTTCATGATGCTCACCGCCGTGCGTGAGTAATTCCATCGTAGGCTTGCTGGACGGTGATGGGTTGGATGAGATTTATCATGTAATCGAGTTAGTTTTGTTAGGGTTTGATCCCTATTATCCATTATGTTCTGAGATTGATGTTGCTATGACTTTGCTATGCTTAATGCTTGTCATTAGGGCCCTAGTGCCATGATTTTAGATCTGAACCTATTATGTTTTCATGAATATATGTGAGTTCTTGATCCTATCTTGCAAGTCTATAGTCACCTACTATGTGTTATGATTCGGCAACCCCGAAGTGACAATAATCAGGACCACTCCCGGTGATGACCATAGTTTGAGGAGTTCATGTATTCACTATGTGCTAATGCATTGTTCCGGTTCTCTATTAAAAGGAGGCCTTAATATCCCTTAGTTTCTAATAGGACCCCGCTGCCACAGGAGGGTAGGACAAAAGATGCCATGCAAGTTCTTTTCCATAAGCACATATGACTATATATGGAATACATGCCTACATTACATTGATGAATTGGAGCTAGTTCTGTGTCACCCTATGTTATGACTGTTACATGATGAACCGCATCCGGCATAATTATCCATCACTGATCCGGTGCCTACGAGTTTTCCATATACCGGTTCTCGCTTATTTACTTTCCCGCTGCTACTGTTACAATCACTACAAAATACCAAAAACATTACTTTTGTTGTCTTTACTTTTGTTGCCGCTACCACCACTATCATATTAGTTTGCTACTAAACACTTTTTTGCAGATACTAAATTTCCAAGTGTGGTTGAATTGACAACTCAGCTGCTAATACTTGAGAATATTATTTGGCTCCCCTTGTGTCGAATCAATAAATTTGGGTTGAATACTCTACCCTCAAAAGCTGTTGCGATCCCCTATACTTGTGGGTTATCAGTAATCAACGAGCCGACCCGACTTTAGTCACCACCTGTATAGTATGTGAGGGAGTCCTGGATTAGGGGGTCTCCGGACAGCCGGACTATCTCCATTGGCCGGACTGTTAGACTATGAAGATACAAGATTGAAGACTTCGTCTCGTGTCCGGATGGGACTCTACTTGGCGTGGAAGGCAAGCTAGGCAATACGAATATGGATATCTCCTCCTTTGTAACCGACCTTGTGTAACCCTAACCCTCTCCGGTGTCTGTATAAACCGAAGGGTTTTAGTCCGTAGGACAACAATCACAACATACAATCATACCATAGGCTAGCTTCTAGGGTTTAGCCTCTCTGACCTCGTGGTAGATCTACTCTTGTACTACCCATATCATCAATATTAATCAAGCAGGACATAGGGTTTTACCTCCATCAAGAGGGCCCGAACCTAGGTAAAACTTCGTGTCCCCTGCCTCCTGTTACCATCCGGCCTAGACGCACAGCTCGGGACCCCCTAGCCGAGATCCGTCGGTTTTGACACCGACAGTATGTATATATGTATGTATTTACCCGTGATCAACACCCAACGTGATCACGGCCCGATAGTATAGCATGGCAGACTGGGAAGAATGTAGGGCCACTGATGATAATCTAGCATCCTATACTAAGCATTTAGGATTGCAGGTAAGGTATCAACAGTTGTAGCAACAATGACAGGCTATGCATCAGAATAGGATTAACGGAAAGCAGTAACATGCTACACTACTCTAATGCAAGCAGTATAGAGGAGAGTAGGTGATATCTGGTGATCAAGGGGGGGGGGGCTTGCCTGGTTGCTCTGTCAAGAAGGAGGGGTCGTCAACACCGTAGTCATACTGGGTAGCAGCGGCATCGGTCTCGGTGTCTAGCGAGAGAAGAGGGGGAAGAAACAATAAATATTAAGCAAACAGATGCATAGCAATGCATGACATGACAAGTAGCGGTGCTAGGGGTTCCCTAACGCGGTATGAGGTGGTACCGGTGAAGGGGAAAACATCCGGGAAAATATCCCCGGTGTTTCGCGTTTTCGGACAAATGAATCGGAGGGGAAAGTTGCGTGTTTGCTATGCTAGGGATGTGTGGCGGACGAACGGGCTGCGTATCCGGATTCGTCTCATCGTTCTGAGCAACTTTCATGTAGAAAATATTTTCATCCGAGCTACGGTTAATTTCCTATGCTTTTCTAAAGTTTTAATCATTTCTGGAATTAATATTATTTGAAAATAAAAAATAAAATGCTATGGGTACACAGAGAGTGTACCCAGAGAGGTGCATATGTGACTGACAGCGGGACCAGTTGATTGGGTCAACTGCCCAGTCAGCAGAGGCTGACTGGTGGGCCAGTCAAAGTCAACAGCCCAGTCAGCATTGACCGTTGACCTGGTCAACCTCACAAGTGGGTCCCACATGTCATAGGTCGGACACTTAATTAACCGCTAACAGTTGATTAGCAGGTTAATTGAGTTTAATTAACCTAAATTAATTAAGTTAATTAATTAATTTATAATTTATTTACATATTTATATTTTTTATAAATTCTTTTTTCGTTCTAGGGCTGGGCCCACTTGTCATAGGCACAGTGGCCTTAATGGGCATTCGGGCAGGCGGGTGCGGGCGAAGCCACAGCCCTGCCCGGTAACGAGGCGAGGCCCGAACAGGGCCGGAGCGGGCGCGTGGGCGCCGGCGCTCGACGCGGCCAATGGGCACGAGGGCCACGGCCACAGTGAGGCCGCCGGCAGGGGCTAGCGGGGAGGGGAGGCAGCTGAGCTAGGGACCGGCCGGGGGCGGAGCCGCCGTGGTCGGGTGCCCGCGAGCGTCAAGAGCGGCGGCAGGGAGCGGCAGAGGCGGGGCAAGGGCGCGGCCGGGCGGAGCGGGCACGCTCTGGCGCGGCGCTGGTGGCA